>NW_027397127.1:867094-926292 GCF_003265705.2 Callorhinus ursinus
TTCTTTCTTTCTTTCTTTCTTTCTTTCTTTCTTTCTTTCTTTCTTTCAAGAGAGTGAGCACAGGAGAAGAATGAGGGCCAGAAGGAGAGGGAGAGAGGGAATCTCAAGCACATTCTGCCCTGAGCCTGGAGCTGATATGGGGTTTGATCTCATGACCCTGAGATCACGACCCTTGATGAAATTAAGAGTTGGATGCCTAACCAACTGAGCCACCCAGGCACCCCTAGTGGAATATAATAAGAAGATACAGAAAGGAAGAATGCACACTTACATACAGATTTTAAAGAACTTTATTTTTGGAATAATTTCAGATATACAGAAAAGTTGCAAAAATAATAGAGTTATCGTATCTTCCCATCCAGGTTTTCACATTGTTCATATCTTATATTACCATAATACATTTGTAAAAATGAATAAACAAATATTTTCACATTGGAACAAACAAATGGAGAAAAAATGAACTCAAAATGGAGTAAAAACTTGAATGTAAGACCAGAAACCATAAAACCCCTAGAAGAAAACGTAGGTGGTAAGTTCCTGGACATTGGTCTAAGGGACATCATTTTGGATATGACTATAGAAGCAATGGTAACAAAAGCAAAAATAAACAAATGAGACTCCATTAAACTAAAAAGCTTCTGCACAGGATAAGAAACCATCCACAAAATAAAAAAGCAACCTACTGAATGGGAAAAGATATTTCCAAATCATATATCCACTAAGGGACTAATTTCCAAAATATTTAAAGGACTCCCATAACCCAACAACAACAACAAAACCCCAAGAAATCTGTTTTAAAAATAAGCAGAGGATCTGAATAGACATTTTTCCACAGGAGCATCCAGATGGCTAACAGATGCATGAAAGGATGCTCAACATCACTCATCATCAGGGCAATATGAATATGCCTCAAAACAGCAGTGAGGTATCACCTCCTTAATTATCAAAATAGCTATTATCAAAAAGACAAAAAATAACAAGTGTCGGTGAGGATGTGGGATCGTTATGTTGTACACACAAAACTAACATCATGCCGTATTTCAATTACACTTCAATTTAAAAAATTTAGCTTTGATATGTTTCTTTCTGCATGGAAAGAAAACTCGCTTTGAGAAATTAGAAAAACGTACACCTTTTAGACCAAAATTACATGGTCATTTTATAGCTTTCTTTTTCCAGATTATTTAACTTAATTCAATCTCTTATACTTAAGACGATTTCTCTCAAGCATCAGTAAACTTTTGAGTCTTTTTTTCCCCATACCAACAGGTAGATATTTCTGACCTGGGAAATCATAAAGAGATTTTTGTGACCAAATTGTTCATGACATGCTTGTCATCTTCCCCTATCATCTACCTTCTTAAAATCCTAAAATACAATCCTGAGAGAAATTTCTCTGCATATATAAATCGATGCATTGTGTCTACTTATTTGTTTCCATGAAACTTTGGAAGGCTCTTTCAAAATTGGTGGGTTTGTGTGGTATGGAATTCCCTGGGGGACCAGGCCAAGGGTAGATGGTTTACCCTCATTTGGGGTATAGGGTGGCTCAGAAAAAGATTAGTTTTTAAGACATTAAATAAATAACACTTTAATTTCTGAGTACTTTCAATTTTCTTGGAATATAACACTTGACCAAATAGTTCAGTTATTATAACTTTTACAGTATACTGAAATATTGCACTTAAGAAAAAAAAACTTTAATTTAAAAACAAACAAACTGTAAACTCTAAGATACTGAATCAATCATGTTACCTATGAGTGCAGATAGTGTTATTTGGCCATGCCGATTTCAATCACATTTTTTTTTTAAAGGAGATAATGCCAACAATTATAATTAAAGGATTTCCAAACATAAATATAGGATTTTCATAACAATTCAAGAACTAAGTGGGACTCAATTCAAGTGACAAAAATTCACTTTTTATTCAAAACGACACCATGCGTCTTAGTCACATTCCTTGCTGCCAATAAATCCCACAGTTCATTCTCTAAACTATTTTTAAAAATCTAGGTTAGTCATGGTGTCTTTTGAGGGGAGAGGCAGGGTAAGGGAAGCTAAGTGTTGTATGTGGTTCCTTCAGTTCTCAAATAAGAGTGCTCAATTTCACGTAAAATTTTTGGATACCACTTATAAGTGTGTTTCCATCATCTTTGAGTTGCCTTTTAAAGTTTGATGTCTTCCTGAGATATTTTCATGGACTCAGTTTTAATTCTTGCAGAACATATATTTTAAGGATACACAGCATTTAAAATACCAAGATTATACCAAAACTTACTATAGAACCACAGAATAAACTGGTTTGGAACTAGAACAGCAGAGAAAAGAACAGCCAGAAGTACATAGACAAAGGCCAATGAATAGTTTGGAAAAACAAAAAGACTTACTTTCTCCATTCTGCTAGTTTTCTTCCAATCTCCTTAAATCCATTTAGCAATATTTTTCAAAAGTTAACCAAAAAAAAAAAAAAGAAAGGCTAATGTCCTTTTTATACAAAAATAATTAGCAGGCTGTTCTGACCCACACAGGAGTTTTTTTGGGTTTTTGTTTTTGTGGGTTTTTTTTTTTTGGTATTCTGTAAACAGTCTTTTTTTTTTTTTTTAAACTCACAGTCCATTAAATTCTTTCCCTCTCTTCTTTGAGCAAACTTGTAACATCTATCCTCTAACAGAAGGAATTTTAAGCAAACAAGCCAGTCTTTAGCCTTTTCTCTCTCTCTGTTTCAGTGCCCCTTCTTATTTTGATTTATTTTTTGAATTGCCATATACAGCTAGTTACCACTGCTACCTGACAGTAACATATCCCGGATGAGGGTTCTGATGGAGGTTTTACCCACCAAACGGACGAAAAATAATTGCTCTATCACTGAGGAGGAGACTGTGCGGAGAGAAGGGAGGCAAAGCAAAAGCTTTCCAAATCGCATTGGTTGGTTGGGGTACTGGCTCCTAACGTACTGTTCCAAAGCACACTGGTACTTTTCCTGCAAGTTTTCCACATTGGCTACATCTGAGAGACCAGCGGCATCTGAAGTGAACAGGACCAGGGCTTTGAGGCAGCTGTACTCAGCAGGGTCGACGTGCAGAGCTTTGAACTTCTCCATTTGCTTTTGGAAAATCTGTACCTGGTCCATAAAGATGGCCCCCTGGCTGGAGGACGCCGGCGAGGTGTGTAAGCTGGTGGCGGCCAGGTATGGGATGATATGGAGGGGCATGGAGCACTGTGCCCAGTTCAGCATGAACAGGTCACACCAGGCGAGGCGAAGCAGGGCCACTTGGTCATCGATGGACAGGTCAGGGAAGAAGGGTATCTTCCGGGCCCATTCAATGATGCCGAAGAGCACCCGGGCAGCCTGTTCGAAAATGTTCTCAGGGGTCGAGACATTGTTGGGCTGCACGCACTGGCTGCCGGACCCGAACAGGGTATAGGGCTCGGCATGGAGCAGCAGAGAAATATATCCAGACAGGTTGGAGTGGGAGATGAGGGATTCCTGGTTGGTCAGCACTAACTGCCCATGGCTTGGCTGGGCGGGCGGTATCTTGTTCTTGTTCACTGCTTCTCTTTTCATACCCACGTCGATGCACTTTTTGAAGCGGCAGTACTGGCACTGGTTTCGGTGGTGCTGGTCAATGTGACAGGCTTGGTTGGCGTGACATGTGAAGTTCGGGCTCTTCCCCACACTGCGCTTGAAGAAGCTCTTGCAGCCCTCGCATGTGAACTGGCCGTAGTGCTTGCCGCTGGACTTGTCCCCACATACCATGCAATCGATTAGCTGTCGCTGCTGCTGTTGCTTGTCACCGCTGGAGTCACCAAGGCTGCTCTGGCCGACAACCGCCATTTCCGCCGATGTGCTGGCTGGGCCCCCTTCGCTGGGCGTCTGTGGCAGGTACTGGGCACTGGGCGGCGGGCCTGGCTCGGGCAGCATCTGTAAGACCTGGCTGTCCTCCAAGCTGGGCATCTCATCCTGGGGGTCGCTCCCGGTGTTGACTACCGATTCCATATCTGTGGGGGCCGCGTCGGTATTTCCTGCTCTCCTGGCTGCGGATGATGGCGGCTCCTGATCTCTGGCTCCGGCGCACTGCTTGTCGTGTATTTGTGCGACAGGATGTAGGAGGGCGCCCCCGGGTGGGTCGGGGGCTGGTTGGTTGAGGTTGGTTAGTTTTTCCTTTTTTGTTTCTTTTTTGCAAAGTTTTATCAATTGCTTGTCTGGACCAGTGTATTTGTTTTATTTATTTCCCTCGGCTCGGCATTGTTGGTTTGGGGGCTTCCCACCAGGAGGGGAGGGGTGGGTGCCTGGGGCGAGGGAGTGGGAGCTGAATATGGAGAGAGAGGGAGGGTAGGGAGAACTGCAAGTGGATCGTCTGGCTTCGAGACAGAAATAGGAAACAAAAACAAAAAAAAATTTTTTTTTTTCTCGGAAGATCTCACTTGCTTTCACTCTCTCCCTCCCTCTCCGGTTCCCTCTTCCAGAAAAAGATTCTTACGGGTTTTTTAATTTGGGAAGGCTCTGTTGCCCAGAAGTGGGTGACTAGTACAAATGCATGCCAAAGATTGTATTTCTTGGCCGATGTCGACAGTTGTAATTGCTTTCATCATTTCCATTCCCTGTGGCTAATCAGACTGTTTTGTTGTTGTTGTTGTTTTCGTTTTGTTTTGTGGTTTTTTTGATTTTTTTTTTTTTTGCCACAGTCATTTAATAAAATGAAAACCAGAATAAAAAAGCAGCCAAGGCTCTTTAGCAATGAAGGTTTTTAAAGGAAAAGAGCAGAGGAAACTTTTTTCGCCAATAGAAGACAGTATAGAAAGTCATTTTGAGTGAGAAAGCTAGGGAGAAATAGGCTGCTACACTGTGCAAGGTGATTTCAGACCAACTAGGTTCAGAACTTCATGTAGTTTAACGTAGTGTCATCCATTTCCTACAGAACAAATTTATGAGAAGGGTTTGATGGCTTGGAGGCAAATCTCACCTCTGTCACTTAAAATATGTGTGATTTGGGGGTATCTTTCCGGTGCCTCAGCTTTCTTATCTGTATGATATTGGATTGTATTACTAAAGGCAGCAATTTCAGGATCCATTTTACTGCTTCTTGTATAATTTAATTTCTTCCAGTTTGGGGTAATTATAAGCATTACTGCTACAAATAATTCTTTTACACATATGTTGGTGCTTAGTTGTAAGCCATTCTCTAGGATGTATACTCAACAATGGAAGTTCTGGATTATGGGGCATACACTTTTCTAATATTACTCTATAATGCTGTATTATTTTTCAATAGTTGTATCAATTTACATTCATTCCCACCACAGTGTATGAGTTCCTGTTGTTCCACATGTTTGCAACACAAGTATAATCACACTTTAATTTCTGCTGATCTAGTGACTATTTATTGGTATTTATTGCAGTTTTAATTTCCTTGATTACTTATAAGTTTGAGCACTGCATATGTAAAGGTAATCAAACTCATTTGGATTTCTTTTGTGAAGTACCTCTTCAATTTTATCTTTTTGTCAGTCACATTGTGTGCTTTTTTTGTTTGTTTTTAATTGATGCATTGGGCACTATATTCCAAGACTATTCTCAACTAAATTTATAGCTTGAAATTTTTTGATCACTACAAATCACTGTGTGTTCTGGCTTGTGGTTAAAAATGATAAAAAAGAGTTTCCCTCTCCAAGGCAACTCCAAGGTGCTTTTCCTTACAAACCATACGGCGGAGAGTGTGGTTCAGGTTTACCCTCCCATCAGGGTATAGTTCTGTAGTGTGCCAACTTAAAATGAGGATGATTGGTTTGTGTTCCTGTCTGCATACTTTCAAACTCCCTTGTTTAGCCAGTATCTATTGGGCAAAAGTTGCTTCAATCCTGACCCTATACCTGGGTTCCAACCTTGACTAAAATTTTGCCTTCATAATTCCTTACTACCTTGTTAGTTCTTTGATATGTACACACACACACATACACACACACACGTATATCTAATGTGCTCGTTTGGTAGTGTTGTTCCAAAAAGCCTCGTCTGCCATATTTCAGAAAACAGAACTCATTGCTGAGTAAACCTATAAAATCCTGTCCTGTACCTCATGCCTCCAATTCTCTTACAGATAAGTTGACATCTAACAAAGGGAAACCGGGCTCAGAACTAGAGAGATTTTCATTAAAGTGTAGAGTTATTTGAAATACCTGCTAGCCTTTGGCTATAACCATTCCCCAGTGGCCTTCCAGAGTAGTTGTAATGTGAATCTGAATGAGCTCAGGGCCCCACTATCCATGAGCAGCATTTATCCTGCTTGAGTTTAAAGGATTCTTACTTAGAATAAGAAGCTGTATTAGAGATTTCATGTGCAAAACATCAATCCTGTCAACAGGTGAGAAGATAGTAATGTAAGGATTTAAACCCGTGTTCATCTGATACCAAAGCCCACATTCTGTAGCACTGTAACACCTCAAAAAATACCACTGAGATTTCGTGGTATTTCATGCTTACTGACATATGCATTGAAAGATGGACTGACGTGGCACCTCCAATACATTCCACTTGCATTATTAAAAAGCCTCTTTGGAAAAGGAATGATACTAATTCTTACATCGACGGTACTACCCAGAAATGGTACAGTACATTATTTGTTGCCAAACATTTGCTGTCACGAGACATAGGCATTATACATTTCTACATTTCATCTTATTTCCTAAGGGATATTACAAAACCATTATTTGCCCCAAGGATTTTAATTAGAAATGGATATCTCAGCTCTCCATTAGTTACCCTTAGTCAGAGTCACTGAATTTAGTCATTGCTGATTTTGAAATTTCTCCAGGAATTATTCAAGGCTGATGCTGAAAATTAGTAGTTTTACCTAGTGACAATAAATTAGAAAATGCAAGGCTAGTAACATTTAAATTATTCACGTATTTTTAAAATAGTGAGTAAGTTCCTTGGGGGCTAGGGCCCTGTTTATTCACCTCTATATTCCTAATGCCAAATATGAAGCCTGATACCGAGTGAACTTTCAATAAATATTTGGCAACCTGAGATATTGATACATGATCCCAGAAGGTGTCTTCCAAGGCCATTTCCCCTAAGACCTTATGAACTATTTAGAATGAGTCATTTAAGACATGAACATAAAATTAACTGGACTAGAATAGATGAAATATGAATGCCGGGAAGGGCAATCAAGAAAATTTCCAGAAAAGACATGGAGATAGTTTAACTTTTAGTACCTAATCTCAGCACTTTTTAATTATAGGGACTAGCAGAAACCCTTTTAAGGGTACTTGTACATGTATTGCTCATTTTATTCATGGTCATTTTATTTATGTTTTAGTGCCATTTTTAACATGGCCGATAGTAACAGGTAAATTTCTATCAATATATTAGTAAGTTTTTGTCATAATGTTTTTGCCATCATGTTTCTGCTTCATAGTATTTGTTATGACATTTTAAACTGTATCTATTTTTCCTTCACAAGTATGAGATAGTAGTGTGATAAAAATATATCTCTAAAAGTTACAGAGATAGAAGCTGTTGTATTTTTATTAAACTATTAGTAGAAGCATGCAATCCTGAAAAGTATATGAATAATTAAACTGGGTTTCTTTATTTTTCCTCAAAGTTGTGTTGACTTTGAGTATATTTAGAAAGTATGAAAAGGACTGTTTATGAAGCAATTTGGTAGCTGGGAAAATGCCATCTGCTTTATGATAGTCATTTAAATGCTGCCATTGTGAGCTCTTTGCTCACCAGCTGATCATGGAGACGTGTCCCTCTACTGAGCTTCTGAACTATATATTATGTGTTCAATACATTATTGCATCATTAGCACATAACCCCACATTGTTCATTATCTCTTTATACAAATTTCTGCTTCCCACCAACACATACAAACACACATGTGTGTACATATAATTATATTATAAACTCTTGTAGGCAGAGTTTGGGATTAACACATTTGTATATCCCACTGTGTTTTGTTTGTTCAGTGTGCTGAAAAAGAGCAGATATTCAATGTGTTTTATATTCATTGTGGCTTGGCACATGGGTTATAATAGTTTAACTATGACCTTTGTTTTCTTTGATCATTGTTAGAACGTCTCTATCCTGGTGGCTAACTGGTTGTTGCTGGGCCCATAAGAGCTTCTTAAAGTGCTAGAGAGAGTGGAATTTGAGCACAGGGTTGAGTGGGATGCAGCAGCTTCTGGGTAAAATAAAGGCCTTAATTTCATTTAGTTATATATTTTAGAAAGGATACAGAAACCAAATCTGATAGCTATAAAATTAGATTTACAAAGTGAAAAACGTTTGGGCAATTGTTTGATTTATTTAATGAGTTAATAAAGGAAAATGTTTAATTCCAGTCCCTGGATGAATTCTTTGGTTTCAGTTATCTGATTTGGCTTACCAAAAAATATAAGTGAATATGTAATTGCAATTTTTGGAATGCACCTATAATATTGTTCGGCAAAAGTGATCTCCGAAAGATCAGATTAGTATCCCAAGAGCGTTTTGACAAACATAAGCTTTATTGTTAAAAAAAGCTATGATTCTATGATATCTTCAAAATTGTCTCCATTTTGAGATGATTTAAGAGCTTGTGCTCCGATCTGACAAAGACTACTCCAGGATTTAACTTTTAGAAATTATATATGGCTATTTTCAATCACACTACACAATTTTGCTTCAACTCCCTCAGAGCTCTCTCTCCCTCTCTCTCTCTTTTTTTTTTTTTGAGGTAGTTTCACTTATGAAACTGGTTCTTATTACAAAAAACAAGTAAAACCTATTACAGTAATATTGCTTTATTTTGAAGTTTGAGTGGGAAGAAAAGGTAATATTTATTTCTTGTTAATATAGTCTGCATCTGTCTTTAATTTTGATTTAGAGTCTTGCCATAAAACAAGTTATGATGGGAGAGGGAAAAAGGAAGTTCTTGGGTACCTGGTTTTCAGAGTAAGGAAAGCAAAAAGGGTAAGCTCAGTCATTGAAGACAATCTCTGTTTATTGCACGTATCTACCTAAGAAAGGCCTTAGAATAATCCTGTTTTTGAGATAAAAGCAATTTTAGAGAATCTAAGACAGTCTTCTCATTCTACAAATCAGGGAAAGGAGGCTCAAAGCTAAGTGGCTTCATCTAGATTACACAGTTAGTGGCAAACATGAAAACAGAAACTAGGGGGGCGCCTGGGTGGCTCAGTTGGTTAAGCATCTGCCTTGGCTTAGGTCATGATCCCAGGGTCCTGGGATGAAACCCCACATCGAGCTGCCTGCTCGGTGGGGATCTGCTTCTCCCTCTCCCTCTGTGCTCTCTCTCTGTCACTCTCAAATAAATAAATAAAATCTTAAAAAAAAAGAAAATAGAAACTAAGCCTTCAATGCCCTATTATCCCTGAGAATTAACCAATAAAAAGATAATGTAAAAATGCAGAATACAGAAATAGTTCACAAATAAGAGTAATTCACTTAGAGTCTGGCATCACAAAGTAAACCCAAGTTACATTATAGATGGTTTTTTCTAAGAACTCTGATACGCCCCTCTTCCAGCTTTTCTCTCTGACCTGGTACCTTTCTAAATTCATTCTTTCCAGCCTCAACTTTTGCTTCTTCTCTTGGACTCTAGGCTAATCTGGAATTAATACTTGTTGTTGGAGAAGGTCTTTGAACACGGGGAGAGTTGTTTTGTCGGACCAAAACTATAGTGGACAAGATCTTTGAACATGAAGAGGGTTGTCTTATAGGCCAAAAACTATAGTGATGTCCTTTTAGCCTATAAACATGTATAAGTCTCTCATCTGCAATTAAAGTACTTCTTGACCTTCTTTTCCCTCTAATAAATATTACCTGTGCTAAGAGTCAGAACCAAGACTGTCTAAAAATTATTTCATAAAAACCAAATATAATGTATGGACCTTGTTTGGGTCCTAATTTAAATGAACAAACTTGTTCAGATCCTAATTTGAGTTAACTGGGAAAAATGAATATAGACTGGGTAGTAGATGATAATTCAGTAACCATTTTAATTTTATTAGGTAGCATAATGTTATGGTGCTAGGTTTAAAATGTCATTGTAATTAAAGATGTATAAAGAAGTATTTCCAAGGGCAGGACTTCCAGAATGGTAAAATGAGGACTTTGGGGGAGCCTCTCTCACAAAAGCAATAAAAATATTTGCAAAATGGTGAAAATTGACCATTTCAGAATTTTGGAAAGTGAGTGGGGCCTGACTTGTTTTGGAGCTCCATATGAAGCTCCATCCCCACAGCACTGTATTTAGAGTCGTTTTCTTGAAACACCCTATTCCCAGAGCATTGTGGTTAATTGACATGACTCTGAGTTCAGGTCTTCAGAAGAAGTCCTATTCATAGGGTATTATTGAAACAATAGCAGTAAGTTGGACTCAGTAACACTACAATTTCCTAAGGCTGTGAATTCATTGGCACCAACAAAAACCTGGCTAAAAATTAAGAAGGAATACCTCGGTAATAGGAATAAGACCAATATAGGGGATTTTAAAAAGCTCCAACATATTCCAGGAGATCTAAAAAGCTGCACACATGTGTGGCTCTGCACATGCCTAAAAAAGCCCAGAGAGGAACCCAATAATTCAACTCTTGCTGTCCTTGGTGCCCTGCTCAAATAAGAAGTAAAAGCTAAGACTAACACGTAAACTCTCCCAAATCTGAAGATGCAACTTCACCCAAAAATCAAAGAGTGGAACAATAACTGGCTTAAAGCATTAAATGAAATATTGGCTAATCACAAACTATGCTGATCCAGGGGTAATTTCTAAGAAGCCAGGCTTAAAAATAAAAACAAGAATTAAAGGAAAAAGCTACCAGAGAAAATAGCAACTACACATGGCAAGAAATACAGAATCTACAGAATTAATTTAGGAAAGTCACTAAAGCAAGCAGGAATAAGAAAAAAAACACAACATCAACAACAAACACTGAGAATAGGGGGATCTGACTCTGAAGGTGTTACAATATATTATTTAAAATGTCCACTTTTCAAGATGCAAAGAAACAAGACAGTATGGCCCATAGACAGGAATAAAAGTAGTCACTCTCTAGTGTCCTGGAGGAGGCTCAGATGTTCAATTGATTAGACCAAGAGTTTAAATCAGCTATGAAAATATGTTTAAAAAAGTAAAGGAGACTATTATTTCAAGAACCAGAGGAAACTATGATAATGTTTTATTGAATAGGTAAAATCTATTAAGAGACAAAAATTCATCTAAAATTAAAAAGTAAAAACAAATAGAAATTCCGGAGTTGAAAAATACAGTAACTGAAATTATAAATTCACTTGATGAGCTTAACAGAGGAATTCAGCAGGCAGAATAAGAATCAATGAACTTGAAGATAGGTCAAAAGAGATTATCCAGTCTGAAGAACAGAAAGAAAAAAAATAAAGAAAAATGAACAGAGTCTGTGGGACACCATCAAATGTATGCATAATTTGAGTCCTTAAAAGAGAGGGGAGAGGGGTAGAGGCTGAAAAAATGTTGAAGAAACAATGGCTGAAATTTTCCTAAATTTGATAACCAAATTTGATGGGAAACATTAATTTTGACCTAAAAAGCTCAAGGAACACCAATTAGGATACATATTGGGAAGGATTACAAGACACTTCAGAGTCAAACAGTTGAAAGACAAGAAGCAAATTATGAATGTAGCATGAGATAAATAACTCGACACATACGGGATGACTCAAAAAAGTTTAATAGCTGACTTCTCATCAGAAACCACAAAGGTCAAAAGGCATTGGGGTGACATACGTAATTCAAAGGCAGTCAACAAAGAATTCTATATTCAGTAAAACTATCCTTCAGATATGAAAAAGAGGTGAAGATGTTTGTAGATAAACAAAAACAGAACTTGTTATTAGCATACTTGACCTATAATAACTACTAAAGGGAATCCTTCAGCTAAAATGAAAGGCTAGATGGTAACTTGAATCTATATGTATTAAAACACTTTTCTCTTAAATGGTTTAAAAGGCAACTACATAAACAATAATACAAAACTATTTTGATGTGTCATAACGTAGAAAGATGTAATTTGCATGACAATAATAGCACAGAGGGGGAAGGAAGTAAAGTACACTGGAGCAAAATTTCTACACACTTGAAATTTAATATAAATCGTGATAGTTTTTTAAAAAAGATTTTATTTATTTATTTGAGAGAGAGAGAGAGCTAGAAAGAGAGCACAAGTGGGGGAGTGGGAGAAGCAAGCACCCTGCCAAGCAAGGAGCTGGATGAGGGTCTCTATCCCAGGACCCTGGGATCATGATCTGAGCCCAAAGCAGATGCTTTACTGACTGAGCCACCCAGGCGCCCCATAAATCTTGATTATTTTAAGTTAAGGCACACATTATAGGGAGTGACTGCTAATTTGTATGGGGTTTGGTTTGGGGTGATGAAAATATTCTGGGATTAGATAATGATGAGTGCTTGACTTCATGAATATACTAAAACCCACCACATTTTATACTTAAAAGGGGTGAGTTTTATGGTCTATAAAATGTGTCTTAATTTTTAAAAAAGAAGGAAAATAAAAAGATGCATTGTAAGCCCCAGAGCCACCACTAAAAATGTTCCAAAAAACAGTAAAAAAATCAACAAAAGAATTTAAATGGTACAGTAGAAAATATCTCTATCATCTCTAGTTGACAACAAGGTAAAAAATTATTAAGAACTTTCTGTGAGTAGCAGTAGTTGGTCTTTCAAAATTCAGAAAAATAGTCATGGTGGCAGGAAATTGTGTGGAAAAACAGTGACTTTGAATTTGTTTCCAAATATGTCATTCTTTCTGAAGTGTATGTGAGGGGGTTGGGTCCTTCTTTAAGGAAAAAATTTTAAACCTCTTGTATAATTTTTACTTATTAGTATATTGTTTTCAAGTCAACATATATGCATTTTTTTCCTGCCAGATTTCTTAAGTATGGATAATAACGTCTGTAATAAAGGACTGCTCTAAAGTTTTGATGAACAATGAAAGTAAAAATATTAAATTAGAGAAACTGCTATTGTTTGTGTGACACAGCAAAGCCGACAGGGAAGAGTATATAGGATTTGTGGTTAGATCCATACTTCCCCCCTGTACAACCTGAACTTAGGTTTCCTTATCTGTATAGGTAAATAATAGCACCCACTTTATGTAATTGTACTAGATTAAGTCAGAAGATTTGAGTAATGTGTTTGGCGTATAGCTGGGCCCAAATATATATCAGTTATCACTATAATTAGTCTTATTTTTGTTATTGTTATTGTTTTATAGCATATAGTAATTTCCTCAAGCCCATGATTCTCATCTAGTAGGCATGAATTTAAAAAATCAATAGGTAGGGGGCACCTGGGTGGCTCAGATGGTTAAGCGTCTGCCTTCGGCTCAGGTCATGATCCCGGGGTCCTGGGATCGAGTCCGGCATCAGGGTTCCTGCTAGGTGGGGAGCCTGCTTCTCCCTCTGTCCCTACCTCTCTCTCTCTCTCTGACTCTCATGAATAAATAAATAAAACATTTAAAAAAAAAAACCAATAGGTAAGACGTAAGGTAAGGTGAGGTTTACCTTTGCCATCTGACTGTTTTTCCTTCCTGTACTTTTATTTTTCCTATTAACTATCACCTTTGTGTACTGTTAAATTGTCTTTTTTTTCCCCAAGTATTCCTAACACATGTCTGAAAAAAAATGCAGGAAGACATAAGGTAGGGCTACAAGTGTCATATAATGGCATGTGCCATATCTTTTGAGATTCTTTGTTTATTTCACAGTAAAAACTAGATAGATCTTAATCACATTGTCACAATATTTTACATCAGAATTAAATACAGTCTTAGATTTCCTCACCACATTTTCCCTTTTTCATTTGGCTATTTATATAACTAGTTAGAGTTTCATAAAGTGAAACTTTTGGGAGAATGAGCCACAGTAAAAGTTAATTCAGTAATTTGTCATAGTCTTGCATGCTAAAAAAATTACTTATGAAATGGTGGTCTTCAAAAATTGTTTTTATATTTTTAAATAAAATAAATTTTGGGGAAGTACTCATTTAACTTTCCCACTCTACTTAAACTACAGGACATTTACCTTCATTATAATTAAACCAAGAAAAAGATATATATTATATTATAATATTAAAACCAAGAAAATACTTCCAGAACATTTGTTTTAGTAGAGGTGGAAGCAGAGGGTTTTAATTTTCAGATGCATATCTGTAGCCAGAGGTTTGGTTCAATGCAATACTAAAAATATCTTAAAATTGTATTGAGACTTAAAGTTTACTAAATATTTTCAATTTCAGTCTTTAATATTTACAAATACCTATAAAATAGATGCTAAATGAGATAATGTAAGTTAAAATACTTATCATGATGGGTACACAGTAAAAGCTAGTCATTCATAAAGGAGACTCTAATTCTGAGGGATATCTCTTGATTTTCCCAAAGTCACAGTATTAGTATGGCATTATTTAAGAGTCATTTGATCAAAAACATCTAGCTAAAATACAGTATTTTTTTAGTCAGGATTGGAGTTAAGGACATGAAAATACAAAATTCAAATATGTATATGATTAACATTAATATTTAGCTTTAATATAAGTTTTCTATGAAGCAATTTTCTTTTTATTGGTAACTAAGCAAAATATCATGTTTAGTGGAAATAGTTTGCTATCTTTATTTCTTACTCCAGTTGCCCTTTTAGAGAACACAAGGGTTGATTACAATGGTATATATGTCCCACCCACTGGTGAAACTCATGTATATACAGAGACTGTAATCAGGTTTTTGAGGAAATGAAAATTAGACTTCAGTCTCCCCCATCATGAGAAATACTTCAAAGAACATAAGGAATGTACTTTTCATTATTTATCTACACTCTATTTTGGATGTTTTCCATGTGAAATTAAATACATTGAAAGTTAGCTATTAGCTTAATAGCACATATTTAGCTTCCTCCTCTGTACTTGTTCCTAAAATATGAAACCCAGAAAAGTTCTTTCTCCCTATAAATATGAAGGAGATATTAAACCGAGAATGTATGAGATGGAGTTTAAGTAAAATAGAAAAATAAGAAAGTGCTTAGTAAATATTAAATACCTTTCTTTTAGTTCCCCTTCAAGGTTTTTTTCTACATAATTTTGAGGAAAAAATACTGTATGTTTTTTATTAGCTAGTCTAATTCTTTCAGGTTCTAAAAATGATCTTGATCTAGAATAAGGAAAGCTTTTGCTCTACAGAAGATAGTCTGACCCTGTTCTCCTATGTGCACTCTAAATACTAATTCAGAATACTTTCTTTTCTGCTTCATTCCGAATAGGGTTAAAATCCACGGATGCTGTGATACCAGAATTACATAGAAAGTAGAAATAAAGAATCTACAACAGCTTGGGCTACTTTGTAATTGTATACACTTCCATAAAGACCCTCAAATATCTCTTAACATGTAATTCAATAATAAAAACAAAGATAAACAGGTAATTAAAATTCTATCTCCACAACCTATTTTATTAACTGTTTCTCAGTGAGCAAATCTACAGTGTAAAAAAAATCTCATTCAACCTTGATTGTCTTGATATTCTTTTTAAAAGAAACAATGTCATTAAGTCACACACAAAAAATCCATAAAGCGTGTTTTGGGGACTTAGTGTTATGTGAACAACATGTAAGCACCTTGTCTGTGCTATATTTTGAATGCAGAACAATTAGAGTGCAAAGATTTTAGATTTTTGATCTTTTATTTGGAACACAAAACAAATTTCAGCGCTCACTGAATATGGAAATTTGACTAAGGAGGAAAAGAAAAAAAATCAACTTTTAACAATTATTCCAAAGACCCAGATACTACACAGTTCAAGCGTTGTGTTGGAAGTATATGGAGGTAAATGAGAACAATTAAGATTCATAGTTGTAAGAGATTCATTTAGCATATGAAAGGCAGCTTTCAAGATTGAATTACTGCCCTTTGAGATAAAAGCTAAGTAGGCTATTCTTTAATCATCTCATAATGTTTAAGAGTGAGGGTTATGTTGCTGGACATCTTGGCTCTTTCCGTAGTTTGGCTATTGTGGACATTGCTGCTATATACATTGGGGTGTTGAATCACAGACCTGTACCTCTGAAACAAATAATACAATTATATGTTAAAAAAAGAAGATAGTAGGAAGGGTAAAATGAAGGGGGGAAAATTGGAAGGGGAGACGAACCATGAGAGACTGGACTCTGAGAAACAAACTGAGGGTTCCAGAGGGGAGGGGCGTGGGGGGATGGGTTAGCCTGGTGATGGGTATTAAAGAGGGCACATTCTGCATGGAGCACTGGGTGTTATGAACAAACAGTGAATCATGGAACACTACACCAAAACAAATGATGTAATATATGGTGAATAACATAACAATAAAAAATTAAAAAAAACTAATGATGTAATGTATGGTGATTAACATAACATAATAAAATAAAATTTAAAAAAAGAGTGAAGTTTATGTATACATAGTCCATTCATTCTAAGCAAATTTTTTTTATATGTTCACTTAGATGGCAACAAGGGATAAAATGTCTTCTGAGTTAATAATATTTAATTAATGAGTAGGTTTTTCATCTAGGGTCTCTTACTGGGACTAATCAAACTGATTATCCCAATCATAGGCACATAAAAGCGTGTGTGAGACATAACCCTGTTGTATGAAATAGTAATTCTTCTTTTCATCTCCCTAATATTCACAGAAGCACTATACTCCTAGCTCCATAATGATAATTTCAGACTCCAAGTAAGTAACTTGTTCAGTGACATCAGTAGGAAACTTAATTATAGAATCTCAAAACATAGAAGAAAACCTAGAAAATATCTAGTTCAACCTCCTACTCAAAGCAGAAATTCCTTGTATAACCTTCGGTAATGGAGTGGTTACTCTCCTTGAAAGATAGAGCTTCTCATCAATAAAGACCATTTTATAGAACCCTAATCTGCTTCTTTCGTTATCTTTTACCATTTATCTGGTTCTCACCTTTTGAAGCTATATGAGCATGAAAATGTTTCTACTATTTGAAGATATATTCTGCCCCTCCCTCACTTCTCAATTCTATTTTCCAATTACATGGCAGCAAAGGCATTGAAACGTGAGCTTTTGAACTATGTGTCTAAGAGGGTGTTTAGGGTCTGAAATGCACTGAAATGAAATGATTTTGAACAAAGCTATGGTTCTAAAAGAGTGTCTAGTAACTGGGACCATGTACAGCACTAGTGAGTGTACAGTTAACTATTAACTATTATTATCACTCTAGAGCTTGGGGAAATTACTCCTAGATCTACAAGAGATTATTATTTTTTTTTAACTTATGTTCCTTATGTCTTTAGAACCATATCAAGACAGGAAGCATGAATCAACATTTGGTTGAAGTCTTCAGGAACATAGCATGTGCCACCTTAATGGGGATCAGTGGCAGAAATACTAGTCTGAGTAGCTGGGGAAGTGGGGTCCTTAATATCAGCAATCTAAATGGAAACGGGTATTAGCCTTTTATGGCCCTAAAATCAGATAATTGTATACCTCAGTTTTCCTCATCTTTAAAGTGGGGAAAAAGTAAAATTCTACCTACATGTTGGTTGTGGGTAGTAAATGAGGTAATAGACATAGAGTAAGAGCTGAAGGATCAGAGTATGTCACCCCAAAATGGGCCATTTTGGCATAAGAATTATTTTGATCTGAAAGCAACTGAGAAACAGAAGATTCAGAAAAAGCTTTCTACCCTCCCCTTTACTGTCTAAAGGTAGAGTATAAATTTCCCTTTTTTAAGGTCCCCTCCCATACCAAGAAGGGAATTATTCTTAATCACTGGAAACATACTTATTCCCAGGACTGCACAAAATTAAATCTGCATAACAAGCCTTATTAAAAATAACCCTTACTGTCCGTTAGTTTTCCCCATATATTTACCTTCCAACAATTTACCACCCCAAGAAGACCAAAGCCCTTTTCTTTTGTCTTGTCACTTCTCTATAATTTATTGCTGTTTGTTGAGATGGTTCATAAGCCCCAGGTTTAACCATTTCTTTGAGTCTTTACTTCTTTTCTATGAATGTCTTCATATGCATTAGTAACAAACTCTTTTTTTTTTAAAGATTTTATTTATTTATTTGAGAGGGAGAGAATGAGAGATAGAGAGCACGAGAAGGAAGAGGGTCAGAGGGAGAAGCAGACCCCCTGCTGAGTAGGGAGCCCGATGCGGGACTCGATCCCGGGACTCCAGGATCATGACCTGAGCTGAAGGCAGTCGCTTAACCAACTGAGCCACCCAGGCGCCCAGTAACAAACTCTCTTGTTAATCTGCCTTTTGCCAATTTAATTTGCAGGACCCCAGTACAAGTTTATCCTCCCAGACAGTGCTCAATTAAAGCTAGCTATTATAATTATTATCATCATCTTCCTTACCATCAGAACCTGGCACCAAGCATGCATTCAGTTAAGTGTTAGTTGCTGTTATTTAGACAGTGCTGGCTCTATGCCTATAGTCAAATGACTCTTACAAGTAGCATTGGAATATTAACTAAAATTATATTTTGAATTTATTTTGTGAATTTATTAGAGAATTAAAGCAGTAATTAATCTGCAAAAATTGTACATCTCTAAGGACGAAAGAAGAAAAATAAAGTACAAAGAATAACTCAAGATAGCAGACTCTAGAGATACAAACAAGAACCAGAACTTCTGGATTGTATTCTTTAATTTTCTGTAAATATACTGAGTGCCATTGTTCCTTTTTACACTCAGAATTGAAACTTACCTGGTAAAGAACTTTTTACCATAGGGTAAAGAGCCTGCAATAAGATGATTATGTGTATTTGAAGAGGGAAAGGAGATATTAGAAGACATTTGAATGAAGAAGTAAAGATTCATAGGTCTAGATGTGCGGGGGCAGGAAATCCTCAGTATCTAATCTTATGAGTTATTCATTTATTCATTAAAAAATGCCAGATACAGGGGTAAATTCTAGGTATATACAAGTACACAAGACTGGCAAGGTCACCACTTAGCCTTTCAAAGGGAGGTTTTTGTGTGGATGCCTGAGAACAGGATTTAAGGCATCAGTAAATAAACTCTAAATCAGCCCTATAAAGTGTGTTAACCCTGGGAGACAACAATAAATAAAAACCAAAAACACCCCAAAACAAACAGAAAACCCCAGAAAGCTGTTTTACAGAGAGATTTTGTGAAGGAGGCAGGGACAAGCATTGCTTTTTCAATGTTTGGATAACAAAGCTTTCCACAAATTATGGAGGGACGTATTCCCAATTTTTGCAAGGAACACTGTGTATAATAAAGATGGAAGCAAATGCGGTACCATGTGCTATCTTGAGGGTTTGTAGGTTTGGCAGCACCAAGTAACAGCACCCAAGGCAGGTAAGAAGCAGCATTTTCATGGTGGTGAAATGGCAGAGCATCAGCAGAGACCACAATGCCTGGTGGGAGATTGTGGATGCCCAACAGACATGGCGGTACTCAGCAGATGCCCAGCAAATGATGATGGATACCCAGTGGCAGATGATGGATGCCCAGTGGAAGATGATGAATGCTCAATGGGAGATGATGGATGACCAGCAGATACAGGGAATGGTGGCAGGTAATGGTGGATACATACGCGCTTGATGAAAGGCCAGAACAGCCGCAGCAGTGCATGATGCAGATTGATTTATTCCTGATTACATGTGAGCAGCTCCTAGGGTCTTCTAGAAATACTTGGAGAGAAGGTGTGTATTTTTCTAGGGGACTGGAGTAACTTTGTAAGCTCATGGGGATCACAAGCCAGTGACTTTAGGGTATTAATATCAAGATTGTCTCTCTTGTGCTACTAAACTGGGAGGCCTATCTCAAACTTCAGTGCTTTTAGGGCCAGGTAGGCAATATGAGGTAAGACAGTTAGGTGTAAGAAAATGGGGAGTAATAGAAAACACAGCAAAGACGAAACCTACACACTAGTGAAAGGTATTCGTTTACAAAGTTTTTAAAATCATTGGCTAGGCCAAAACAAAATGCGCATGTAGGCAAAAATCAGATAAAGGGCTGTGAGTTCATTACCTCTGGTTTAGGTGAACACTGAGTATCAGTATCATAGAACTTAATACATCATTTATCTAAGAATGTGTACCACCTTTACACAAATAAGAAAATTGTTTCATTTTGAGAAAGAGTTCTGGGTGTACAAATTGTGGAGCTATTTTATATACATCAGAAGACTGTTTTGTTATTTGTTAACCAATTCAAAGAAATCAGAGAGATTCTATTTATCTCATGTTTATTTCTACAAACTATAGCTTTTCCAAAATATTCAGGACAACGTGGACTCCACTGAAGGAGTTTTGATGGAATCCCTGAAAATCCCCAGGATGACAGTGGAAAACGTAAGGGTGGATCTATGATTCTCAGATATATTCCCAACTCTTTTTTCCAAATATACTTCTAGAATTTGGGTTGGATAAAATCTATCCTTTACTAAAAGGTATAAGTCTCTAGCAAAAGGGATTTAGAATTTAGGGAATTCTTCAAAAGAAATGAAGATAGAATTATAAAATGGAGGAAGGCTTAGCTTAGAAGCATATATTCCATTTTAATGGAATAAATTCCAAAGAACATTTACTATCTTTATATATATAGATACTTATATAGATATAGATATAAAATTATATAATATAAAAATTATATTAAATATATATATAAATATATATGTAGTAATTTTGTAGGAAAGTAGCTAAAGATTAGTTTGGCTGAACATTAGTTTCATCATGCTAACCCATGAAAAAAACAAATTATGGTTATTATTTTGTGAGGATTACATGAGTTAATACATGCAAAATTCCTTGTAGAATGCCTAGGAAATAATATGTTCTCAATTAATGATATTTATTATAAAATGTGAAGATGAAATATGGTGATTGTAGTCTTGTGCTTTATGGAGTTACTAGTCAACAACTTTTGTTCTCTCTACTTCTAGTCTTCAGATCCTTTCAAAATCCCATTAACATGCTTAAACAGCTCATTAATTTCCTTTGTATAGAGACAACCCTATGGTATATTTTGATAGCAAGCCCTTTTAGAACTTCCACAGGAAACTTATTTCTGATCAATAGATTTCTTGACTGGAGCGAACTGAGGACCAAACTCAATACACTTACACTTAAAGGATACAGATTATTTAGTTAATTATTACAACTAGCCCTACTTTAGAAAGATACTATAAGGAATTTTTAAAATCTTTAAAAAATTATGCTGATGTTTACTTGCTTTAGTCCATTAAAATGGGTGTGTATAAATTGTGTTGTTTTCAATTTTAAAAAGTATTTTCTCTAAATAAAAAGAAAAGCTATTAAAATAGATCATGCATTTTCTTAACAAATGACCTAGAAGCTACTTTTGTACAGAGATGTTTGCATGATATGCATGCCAGTGGTGAAGGGAGAACCTTTGTTCTCCAAATCCCCTGGAAGCCTAGATTGGTTGAGGAATTGCAATTGAATGATAAATATGTTGTCTGAAAAGAAATCATGGCTAGCAGAAAGAGGACTTCAGCTGGTATAATTCCACTGTGGTAAACTAAATGATGTATATAAAAGCATCATGAGTGCTCAGTGGTAGATATTATGTGATAATGTCTGGATAGAGAATAAGAAATTCAAGAAAGGACTACCCATACTTGCATAAATTAATCCAATAGCTTTGAAAGAGAAATCACTCTCATCTGGCATCCCCATATATTGGTAGGAGAAAATGACCCAGGAGAAAAGCTATAAACACTTGGCAGGAAGACTCTTCTTTTGGAGGACATCCATTACAAAACGATGTAGAAATTTATAATAATTAATAATAATAATAAATTGCAGTTTAATCCTGCAAAGTTATGTAGATTGGCAAGTGTGTGGTTTCAACAGTTAAAATTTTCTTTTTGCCTGTTGCTTTTTGCTTATTCGTGGGAAGGCTATTTTCCCCAGTCACTCCCCTGTCCTTACTCCAAAAGTATCTATGCCTTACGACTGACTAAGTTTCTGAAATGAAGATGCTCTTTGAAGATACTCTTCTGCCTCTACCTCACCAACTGGACTGTAATTTCCATAAACTTATGTGTCTTTTCTTTTCCTGCTGTATTCCTTAATGCATAGTGAGTGGTCAAAACTAATGAATGAATGATATCAAATTGATGCCCACTGAATCTGAGTAAATGGTAATGAGGTGGGAGAACCCCGTTGAGGAGAACCATGGTGGGCAGGGGGGATAAGGTGGCGATTTCCAAGTTGCAGTAATGTGTGCTGAGAAGTTGTTACTCCACGAAGTGTGAGAAGGATGGATCAGACCCTAGAGCAGGCAAGGTGTCAGACAGCACGACTTTGTTTCACTTAGCAATGAGTTTGTACAAAGCACTAAAAGTCCAAAAACAATCCAAGGAGTTGCAATTGATTCACTGGGGACCATTAGTTCGAGGGGCCCTGTGTAAGCTTAAATATGACTTAGATATTTGGAAATGTAGTAAAGAAAACCAAGGGAAAGGATCAGTTTAAACTTGCAAGGTCTTGGGGTGCCTGGGTGGCTCAGTCGGTTAAGCATCTGCCTTTGGCTCAGGTCATGATCCCAGGGTCCTGGGATCGAGTCCCGCATCGGGCTCCCTGCTCAGCGGGGAGCCTGCTTCTCCCTCTCCCTCTGCCACTCCCCCTGCTTGCGCTCCCTCTCAAATAAATAGATAAAAATCTTTAAATTTGGAAGCTGTATATTTAGATTGAGTTTTGAAATAAAATTTTATTCATTTAACATTTTAAAGGATTTACTTTACCTGCCAAAACAGTTAAATTTTAAACATAAAATCTTAACACGTATATATATATATATATATATATTTGTTACTTTTAAATAAATATGGAGTCTATTGAGTACCAACATTAAAATGTACTACTAACTTCTACACTGGCAAACAGACATGCACAATAGTAGCTTACCACTATCAAACGGAAGCTGCTTGAAAAGAGGGATGGCTGAAATAAAAAAAATATATATATTTATTTTTCAAAGGGAAAAAGGGATAGGAATCAAGACAACTCATCTGAAAGGCTTGGCATCCAACCAGTGAAGCCCTAGAAATATAGAACAGGAAGGAATTTAATTTAAGCTGTAGTCATTAGGAAGTTGGGAACTGATTTCTTCAAATTTGGAAATGGTAAATATCTGTAAGCCTGACCATGAGTATTTTTACTTCCTGCAAAACTGGAGGCTAAAATTTTGAGAAAAAAAATTCTTTGTGTCTGTGCAAGAGCATGGGAGGTAATTGCCACTATTATGTGAATATTAAAAATTATTCATTTTGGTTCTTTATTATAGTCCTATACATCTAAAGTCAAAGTGTCCTTGTCAGAAAAAAAGAAGAGGGATGATAGTTCCAATAGAAGATTCAATAAATATTTTGTACACTTTTGTGGAATTTTTAATATGGGTGAATAAGTCCATATATTTGTGTCTAAATGTAATATTTACCTATGTATCAGTATTGACTTTGACTGAATGTGTTCTTTTTTTCTCCATTGTTCATTTACTTGTTAACTGAACACTAATCTGTTATGGTAACAATTCAGAGTTTCTTCTGTTTGTTTGAGGGTGGCTGTATGTGATGGAGAAAGCTTTATGTACTTGAAAATCTCAGAAAAATCATCTATTTTGGAAAGTCCTAATAGGTACTTAAAGGCATTTTGATAACAAAACACCCTTAAGTTTCACATTCATTATCATTGTTGGCTTTTATTTTCTTCTGAGGTTATTGAATACTGATTTTTAATAACTGAAATAAAGTGGGATATCATTATATCTTTACCAGAACAGGATACATGTGATAAAAATTAATTTTATATATTGATTTGATTGTTATAATTTATATAAGTAAATAATAAGTTTGTACAAATAAATAATCAGTATTCTTTTTTTTAAATAAATAATCAGTATTCTTAAAACTGTGTAGCAAATCTATTTGCAGGAAAAGAGGCATAAGATCACATAATACTTGGATGGGCAAATGTTTATTATTTGTGTGTGTGCGTGTGCGTGTGTGTGTGTGCACGTGCATGTTTTCTACATGCTTCTTCCTCCTAATCTTACAATGATGGGAATACTCATCTGCTTATTTGCAGGCATCTTGTCAGGCTGGCGGGAAATAGGGAAGGCAAGGGCAATTGGTTTTCTAATTCATGTTAACAGGAATATTTAGGCGGGATATTGTTTTCTGAGAACTAATAAAATCATGATTGTAAATTGAAACTGTAGAGTATAATGTAATTCCATTAGCAAAATTCTAACTAGACACATCTCAACTATTTGATGCCAAAATATTGGTGATTTTAAACAGGTGAGGAAACAAAAATTTCTGCTGGTGTGAATACAAATATCAAGAGACTTTACCTTTCATCAGGTAGCTTTTTTGAGCGTCATCACCATGGAATGTCAAGTTGAGTTTGTAGGCAACTGTGTCTTATCCACCTGAATAACTTGGGTATTTGTGCAGCAACAGGAGAATTTACAAAGGAAAGGTAAAGACTTGACCTTATTCACTTTAGGGTTCTCACGGTTTTTTGTTTGTTTTCTTTTGGTATGGTTTTGAAGATGATGAAATTATGGCTAAAATGGTGGCTAGAAAAAATTAAAATTGTACTGAAAATCTGAGAGGTGATTGGAATATAGATTTGGGGCTAAATGGTGCTGTAGGACTCTAATGACTTGTACAATATTAATACTACTTAGAGTACATAGTTTTCAGTTTATGATCCAATTGATAACCATATTAATCCATAATAGAAGGATGCCAAGGACAACTTAATCCAATTGATTTTTAAATTTTTTATGACTTTAGTGGTAAACATTGTCCTTATGGAAGTATGTAATTTCTAAAATAGCAGCGATTTTGTACACAGATATCCATTTTCCAAAGCCTATATTTATACTTTATATTTTAAATATGATGCATATATTATTATATATTTTTACATTTTATATATATTCATGTATACATTTTATATTATACATTTTATATATTATATATATTTATATAAATATATATAGAGAGAGTGTATATATACTCTATATACAGAGGGATCAAGGTCTTCTGAGGGATAGGGAGTTCCATGTCTTAGTATAGAGTGAGTCTAGAATGCTTCAAACCTTATTTATGCCTTACACATACATTTTTGATTTGACCTTTTTATTTGGAGATAATTATAAATTCACATGCAGTTACTTGTGGGAAATAAGGCAGAGAGATTGCTAGCGTCCTTTACCCAGTTTCCTCTAATTATAACATCTTGCAAAACAATAGGAAAATAGCACACTAAGGATATTGGCATTGACATAGTTAGGATATGGGACATTTCCATTGCTACATGGATTCCTCCTGTTTCCCCTTTTATAACCACAGCCTCTTTCCTCCCCGTTTTCCCCTTCTTTTCTCCTTTAAACCCTGAAAGCCATTAACCTGTTCTCTCTTTTTATAATTTTATCATGTAAAGAATGCTATATAAATAGAAGCATATGGCGTGTGATCTTTTAGGATTGGTATTTGTCCCTCAGAATAATTCTCTGGAGAATCATCTAGGTTGTGTGAATCAATAGTCATTCCTTTTTATTGCTGAGTAGTATTTCATGGTAGGGATATACCTTAGTTTGTTTAACTGTTCACCCATTGAATGTTGTTTCCAGTTTGTGGCTATTATGAATAAAGCTGCTATAAACACCAGTGTATGGTTGGTTTTTTTTAAATAAACATATGTCTTCATTTCTCTGAATAAATGACCAGAAGGGCAACTGCTGGATAGTATAGATAGTTGCCAAACTATTTTCCAAAGTGTCTGTACCATTTTGTATTTTCACCAACAATGTATGAGCAATCCAATTTCTCTGAATCCTTGGTAGCATTTACTTGTGTCATTATTTTTTATTTTTGCCATTCTAATAGAGGTGTAGCAGTATCTCATTGCGGTTTTAATTTGCATTTCCCTAATGGCTGATAATGTTGAACATCTTTTGAGGTGCTTATTTGCCATCCACATATTCTTCATGGTAAAATGTCTCTTCATGTCTTTTGCCCATTTTGTAAATGGGTTGTGATTTTTTTTTTCCTGTTGAGATTTGAGAAATCTTTGCATGTTCTAGATGCTAGTTGTCCTCAGCTGAAAATGACCTCCTGAAAGATAACTACCTCGTAATCCTTGGAACCTGTGAATGCTATTTCATATGGCAGTAAAAAGGGGTCTTTGCAGATGTAATTAAATTAAGGATCTTGAGATGGAGAGATTATTCTGAATTATCTGGGTAAGCCCTAAAAGCAATCACATGTATCCTTATAAAAGGGAAGCAGAAGGAGATTTTATAAAGAGAAGAAGGTGCTGTGACCATGGAGCCAAGGAATGCCAGCAGCCAAAGCTGACAAAGGCAAAGAATGGATGGATAGTTCCCGATAGCCTCCAGATGCATCATAGCCCTGAAAACACCCAGATTCCAGCCTAGCAATACAGATTTCAGACTTCTGGCCTCCAGAACTGTGAGAATAAATTTCCGTCATTTTAAGTTGCCAGTTGCGATGATTTCTTATAGCAGCCATGGGAAATGATTACATTATTATTCCCTTGTTGGGTATATATTTTTATATATAGTATATATATATATACTTTATATATATTTGTATATATATAAATAGTTTGTCTTTTCGTTCTCTTAAAGGGATGCTTGACAGGACAAAAGTTTTTAATTTTGAAGTCCAATTTATACATTTTTTAAATATTTTATTTTATTCATGAGAGACAGAGAGAGAGAGAGAGAGAGAGGCAGAGGGAGAAGTAGGCTTCCCTGCGGAGCAGGCAGCCCGATGCGGGGCTCGATCCCAGGACCTTGGGATCATGACCTGAGCTGAAGGCAGATGCTTAACCAGCTGAGCCACCCAGGCGCCCCTATACATTTTTCTCTATGGGCCATGCTTTTGCTGTCAAATCGAAGAACTCTGCTTAGCCCTTAGATCCAGGAGATTACCTATACTTTTATTTTCTGCAAGTTTTATAGTTTTACATTTTACATTTAAATTTATGATCTGTTTTGAGCTAATTTTTTGTAAGGTGTGAAGTTTAGATCAAGGTTCATTTTTTTTTTTTTTTTTTTTTTTACCTGTGGATGACCAATTCCTTTGGTACCACTTGTTCTTCCACTGAATTTCTCTTGCATCTTTGTCAAAAATTAACCAGACACATTTATGTGGGTCTATTTCTGGAGTCTCGATTCTATTCCATTGGTCTATGTATCTGTTCCTCTGCACATACAACATTGTCCTGATTACTGTTGCTATTTTGTAAAAATTGATATGAAGTAGAGTGATTCCTTCCACTTTATCCTTCTTTTTAAAGATAGTTTTGAGTATTTGGGGACCTGCTTGTGGCTTTTCGTATAAATTTTGTAATAAGCTTGTGTAAGTCTAAAAACTCTTGCTGGGACTTTGATAGGAATTGCCTTAAATCTATAAAGCAATAGATCAATTTGAGAAGTATTATAGGTTGGATTGGGCCCCCCACAATCTATATGTTGAAGTCTCCAGTAGCTCCGAAGGTGACTGTATTTAGAGAGATGGTTTTAAAACGATCATGAAGTTAAAATGAGGTCATTAGGTTAGGATGGGCCTTCATCCAATATGACTGGTGTCCCTAAGAAGAGGGAATTTCAACGCAGACAGCGCAAGGCACAGCCGACTGAGGACACAGCTACAAAGCAGCCTTCTGCAAGGCAAGGGGAGAGGCCTCAGAAGAAACCAACCCTGCTGACCCCCTGACCTCTGACTTTTAGCCTGGACAACTGTGAGGAAATACATTTCTGTTGTGTTAGCCACCCGGCCTGTGGTGCTTTCTTATGGCAGCCCTGATAAACTAATACAGGAATAACTGGCATCTCTACTAAGTTGAGTCTTCCAATCTCTGAACAGGGTATGTCTCCTGACTTCTTTAGGTCTTTGATTTCTTTCATCAGCACTTTGTAACATTAGGTGTACAAATTCAGTACACGTTTTTATTATATTTAGACCTGAGCATTTTATTTTCTACTGAGCAATCATAAATGATACTGAATTTTAATTTCAGTTTCCACATGTTTATTGTTTGTCTGAAAATGCGGTTGACTTTTGTGTGTCGATCTTGTATTCTGCAACCTTGCACAGCTCATTAATTCATTCTAGGAGTTTTATTGGCAGACTCTTTCAGATTTTCTACACGGACAACCATGACATCTGCAAATGGGAACAGTTTTACTGCTCTCTTTCTAATTTATGTCTTTCTTTTACTGTCTTACCATAGTGGCTAAAACTTGCAGTACTATGTTGTGTAACTGTCCTAAGAGCAGACATCCTTTCCTTGTTCCTAATCTTAGGGGAAAAGATTTAGTCTTGCACCCAGGTTCCACTGTTTCCACTGCTGTGGGTAGAAGAACCTGCCCTGTCACCCGGCGTGGGACTACTTGCTAGGTCCCTGTTTTGCTTTGTTCATTTGTCCATGCCTATTGAAGATCCCGAGTTGTAATCCTCTCCAGTAGCTAAGAGTAAGATGTATGAGAGATAAAAAGAAACCCCAGGAAAGTCACTGCCATGTCATTCTTCAAGTACGGAGTTCCCTAGTCTTTTTTTTTTTTTTTTTTTTGTGCTTTTAGAACCCTTTTATAATTGTTAAATCCTCCACAGGGTATTTAGTTGTATTTAGAGGAGAGTAGCTGGGAAAAATGAGTCCATGCCATCTTATCCCTGAAACATGTATTTTTTTAAATTTTATTTTATTATGTTAGTCACCATACAGTACATCATGAGTTTTTGATGTAGTGTTCCATGATTCATTGCTTGCATATAACACCCAGTGCTCCATGCAGTACGTGCGCTCCTTAATACCCATCACCGGGCTAACCCATCCCCCCTCCCCCCTCCCCTCTAGAACCCTCAGTTTGTTTCTCAGAGTCCATCGTCTCTCATCCTGAACCATGTATTTTAAAAATTATTATGTCATTAAATATGACATAATAATGCAAGTGGGTTTTTTTTTTTAACGAGGAATCTAGACTATCTTATTGCTAGGATGGAACTTAGAGCTAATTTGGGAATGATTTCTTGGGTTACGAGAGTTGAGTGTGTGTGAAGGCGTTGAGCAATTCAACTGTCAGTGCCAAAAAAAAAAAAAAGGATGTCCTAGGCTGGTAGGGTACCTGGAGTTCGATCCTGATGAGTGAGGAATAGGATATGAGTGCTTGTGACTTGAGTGTTACCTATTTAAACACTATGGCTCTCAAGCATTTTTGCCAATCTACATGAAGAAAGAGTACTTAACTCATAATTGTCAACTGCTGTGTGTTTATGGTGTTCTTAGGTATATTGCATTAGTTGATCAGTTCTGTATCATGAGCCTTAGAATTCGGGTGCAGTAGCCCGGAGGGCATGATGCATTCTTTTGAGGGAAATTAAAAGGTACTTAGAGAGCATTGCTAGGTGGCTTGGGAGTGGATCTGGAGGTAGCCTAATAATGGAAAGATGAAAATAATCATCCTCTAAGTAAAGCTGCAGCTTATAGCATAAGACATACTGAGACTTCCACAAATTACATAATGAACTTTCAAATACATCTGAATATTTTTTCTCATTTATGCACGGCTCTGCTGTGCTAAAATAAATATGTAGTGCCTAAGACACTAAATCTGAAAAGCTCTGATTTAATTGCTGCATTTCATTCTGAATGATTCCTGGCTTAAACATCTAAAGCCTGAGAGTTTCTGTATCATTACACTGAAACGTGGCTGAACTTTATCAAATTTAATAGCGTGTGCTCACTTGCATTAGCAATTTGAAAATTTTGATGCCTGTTCCCAGGTCTCCATTTAACATCTCTTAAGTTTCATGTACTGAGTCCCTTTGCAAGTAGTTCCATTTTTTTAAGTAAAAGTAGAGTCCAAGTGAGAACGGGATGAAAAACTAGTTGGAAAGAAATGGGAAGCTGGGAACGTGCGTGCCTGAACTTGTGAGTGTTCATGTGCATTATTTAATCACACCCTGTGTATTACATCTCTTTTTATATCCAGACTTGAAGGGCCAAATCCTACCTATTACCATAGCAGATCTTCCCAGAGGTTTGGAATGAGCAGAGGTTTCGAGGGAGGATGAAATTTATAGCAATAAGAATACTTCTTAACTCAAGACATGAGGTCATTGTAGAAGTTCTTCAATGGAAAAAAAAACCACTTTACATATTTATGGGAGAATAATCATTTTGGGGGCACCTGGGTGGCTCAGTCGGTTAAGCATCGGACTCTTAATTTTGGCTCGGGTTGTGATCTCGGGGTCCTGAGATAGATCCACCTCCCCCACCCGGCACTCAGCGGGGAGTCTGCTTGAGATTCTCTCTCTCTGTCTCTCTCTCTCTCCCTGTACCCATCTCTCCCCATCGCATGCTCTCTCTCTCTCTCAAATAAACAAATCTTTAAAAAAAAGGACAATCATTTTGAAGCATATTGTGAACTAAATACCGCAGTGACAACCAGAGACCTTGGATATCGAACATTTGAGGCACTGAACCAATTCACAGAACTGCCTTAATTTCTGCCAATACCCTGATGCACTTTTATAAAAACCAGCAGGCCAACTGTCTTGATGTTCTTGGGAACAACTTGACTTCGAATTTTCCTCTAATTCAATTTATGTGCCCCCCCCCCAAACAAAATAAAGCAAAACCATCCGGATGTTTTAAAGTCATCTGTGAGTGTTAAAGTGATATAATGAAAAATGAAATGGCTATTAGAATCTACTAGTCCAGCCATGTGACCTTGGGGAAGTCAGAGCCTAAGCGAGGAATATGTAAGTGGCATGAGGTGACAAAAATTCTTTTCTTGACCAAACTTTAGGTAGGTTCCTGAGCCTTCAAGATGGAAAGTTTGTGTTACTGTTTTGTGCACTAGCCACAGAATTGAGATGAGTGCTTGGCACATAGTAGGTGTTCAAAAAATGGCTGTCGAATGATCTTCCATTTCTGTATCTATAAAATCAGATTTTTGTGAGAATTAAAAATTGCCACAACTCTTAAGGCCCTGACATAATATACTCAACTTTATACTCAAAATTTGGCCAGTGTCCCCATCTCTGCAAAGTCCTCCTGAACTATCCTCCCTCAGCTCTAGTTTGTCCAATCATTTCACACCTCCCTAGTCTTATTACCTCCCATCTGATGTGTATATATTTTGCTGCATGACTACAACTGGACATGTTGGTGTTTTCATATCATGTCTGCGACTTTCCTTTGAAGGTGTTTACTTGGATTTGTCCCTTTTACTCTTGCCTCTTTGACAAAGGGGATATACCCTCTCTGTTATCTATTGCAGTGTTTAAGGACATAGACTGTAAAGCCAGACAGTTTCAGTTTAAATCCCTACTCTATAATACCCTAACTATGTAACATTTTGTGTTACGTAATAATTCTGTCCCTCCGCATGGTAACAGTATCTAAGTCATATGGTTTGTGAAAATTAAATGATTTGGGGCGCCTGGATGGCTCAGTCGTTAAGCGTCTGCCTTCGGCTCGGGTCCTGATCCCAGGGAATCGGGCTCCCTGCTCGGCGGGAAGCCTGCTTCTCCCTCTCCTGCTCCCCCTGCTTGTGTTCCCTCTCTCGCTGTGTCTCTCTCTGTCAAGTGAACGAATAGAATCTTAAAAGAAAGAAAGAAAGAAAATTAAATGATTTAATGCATGTAAAGTGCTTAAAATAGTGCCTGGCACATAGAAAATACTCGACAAATGTTAGCTGTGATTACTGTAGCTTCCTACAAAACTACAAACAATTAATTGTATGCTCTGCAACTTTCATAAAGACTCACCTCTAGACAGTATTGGCAAGCTGAACAACATACCTTTATATAATTGATTTGTCTACACAGATCTCAGATATATATATTCTAATTTCTTCACAATAATGGAAAATAGAACCAACGAACGATGACACCTCAAATGCACATGCAAGGGCTCCTGGGTGGCTCAGTGGTCAAGCGTCTGCCTTCAGCTCAGGTCATGATCCCAGGGTCCTGGGATGGAGCCCCACATCAGGCTCCCTGCTTGGGGGGCTGCTTCTCCCTCTCCCCACTCATGTTCTCTCTTGCTAGCTCTCTCTCAAATAAATAAATAAAATTTTTTTAAAAATATGCACATGCGGGGCGCCTGGGTTGCTCAGTCGTTGGGCGTCTGCCTTCGGCTCGGGTCATGATCCCAGGGTCCTGGGATCGAGCCCCGACATCGGGCTCCCTGCTGGGCGGGAAGCCTGCTTCTCCCTCTCCCACTCCCCCTGCTTGTGTTCCCTTTCTCTCTCTCTCTGTCAAATAAAAAAAAAAAATCTTTAAAAAAATATGCACATGCAATGACAGGAAAACAGGATGGAAAAAGAAAGTCAGAAAAGAAGAAATTATTTGAACAATACCAGAGTAAATGTTACAGATTCTGCTTTTTTAATAGGACTCTTCAGGTTAACCATTTTTTCTTAAGTGATCTTTGGTAATTTGTCTTTAAGAGAATTAGTCTATTTCATGTAAGCTGTTGAACTGATAGGCATAAAGTTTTTCATAATATTCTGTTACTATATTTTCATGTCTGTAAATTCTATAGTGATGCTCCTCTTTCATAAATGATACCGGTAATTTGAGTTGTCTCTCTTTTTTCCGTGATCAGTCTGGCTAGGGGCTTATCATTTTCATGAATCTCGTAAAAGCAGCAGCTTTGGGTTTCACTGGTTTTTCTCTGTTACTTTCCAATTTTTAACCTTTCTGATTTCTGCTCTGAACTTTGTTCATTCCTTCCTTCTGCTTGCTTTGAATTTAATTTGCTCTTCACTTCTTAGTTTCTTAAAATGGAAGCTTAGATGACTGATTTGAGACCATTCTTATTTTTCTAAAATAAGTATTTAATACCACAAATCTTCCCCTAAGCACCACTTTAGTTGCATCTTACAATTTTTTAACAGCTTTGAGATATAATTGACAAATGAAAAACTGTACATGTTTAAATGTACACAATTTGATATGCTTTCATACACTCACGCACTTGTGCAATAATCACTGTTATCAAGATAATAGACATATTCATTATGCCTCCAATTTTCTTCATGCCATTTGATAATCAATTTTCATCCGTCCCCTTCATTCCCATTGGTCCCTGGCAACCACTGTTCTTTTTTTCTGCCACTGTAGGTTGGTTTGCATTTTCTAGAATTTTATATAAATGGACTTCTGGAGTATGCACTCTTTTTTGTGTGACTCTTTTAACTCAGTTGAATTATTTAGGGTTTATTCATATTTTATGTGTCATCTATCAATAATAGTTCATTCTTTTTTATTGCTGGTGTTTAACAATTTGATTATGATGTGTTGGTGTAGTTTTCTTTGAGGTTTGATGAACTTCTCAAATCTCTAAATTTGTGTCTTTCGTAAAACTTAGAAAATAATTGGTTATTTTTGGTTTAATTATTTTCCTGTACTGATCTTTTTCTCCTCTCCTTTGAAGACTCTAGTGACACAAATACTCTACGGTTTCATAGAGTCGCATAGGTTCTTGAGGCCGTGTTCATTTTTCTTCAGTCTTTCTCTCTATTTGGATGATTGGTATTAATTCATCCTCAAGTTCCCTCTTTCCTCTGTCATCTCTATTGTTATTGAACCTATCCTGCGATTTAAAAAAAAATTCGGATATTGGATTTTCCTGTCATAAAATATTCAATTTTTTACACTTTCTCCTTTTTCATAGTTTCTTTTTATTAAGAACGTCCATATTTCCATTCATTTCTATTCATTACTACATGGAGTATTGTTACAGTAGTGATTTTAAAGGCTTTGTCTGATATTTCCAACACCTAGGTAATTTGGGGTTTGGCATGTGTTGATGGTCATTTCCTTTAAAAATTTTTTCATATTTCCTGGGTATTTTTCATGTCAAGGAATTTTGTATTGCATCGTGGACCTTTTGAATATTATATTTTGTAGACTCTGGGTTCTGTTAAAACCCTCTCAGGAATGCGGATTGTGTTTGGTTTACTAGGCAATCAAACTAATTAGGTTCAGACTTAGTGTTCATGTCTGTGGGCCATGGATTCAGCATCTTTTGTTTACAAAACCTTTGCCTATGCTGCTTTGAGTCTGTCCCGCAGACATGCCACTCAGGCCATGGTCCTGGACTCGGATGGTTGTTTAAATCAGTTCAATTTTCTATAGATTTTCTACGCTTCTTGAAGATCTGTCCTGTTCATGTGGAGCTAAGGGTTGAGCCTGGCACTTGTGCAGGTTCAAACAGAAGTAGGGAAACTTTTATTCTGCTCTCTCCTCCATGAGATTTCCTTCCCATACTCTCTGGCCTACAGAAGCCTATTTTTTTCTGGTCCACTGGCCAAAAAAGAAAAGGTCTCTTCAAAATGTTAGGGCTCACACCACCAAAGCATAGCTCTCTGACTAGAGCCATCCCTCTGGCAAAGCCAGCGCATGAAAAAAGAAGGGAAAAAATATTTCGATGACATTTGGCTTCCGGGGCTTCCTTTGCCGGTTACTCTGGCCAGAAAGATTGGGTATCCATAAGAGTTTAGCCACTCCTGTACTATTACCATGAGGCTATGTGACTGGGTACTGGCCTTGGGGCAAAGCTGCTAGAGAGAAGAGGGAGAAAAAAAAATGAAAACCTCACTCCCATTCAGGTTACATTTCTAAGTTTTGATTTCCCTCCTAATCTGGCTGCTTCTGTTTATTTTTCTGAGTCCTTAGGCAGTTGCTTTTGAAATTTTTTCCAGAATTATTACATGAATATAGCAAAAGAGGGAGTCTAGTGGGCTTACTCTATTTTTGTTGGCATCAGAACTCTCATTATTCATTTTAATGTTCACATGTTCCCAGATTTGATGAAGGGGCCCCATTAAGCTAGCTTCTGTGCTTTTTAAAAAATATAGTCCCATCATTCTTTGAGCACTCCCTTATTTTCTAGCTCAAAAAATGTTCCAGTCTTGTTATATCTTGCCCTGGGCCTCATTTCTCCAAGGGATGTCTATTCCCATTTGTGCTTTGCTGCTACTCATATGTTGTTGCTTTTAGGCCCTCTTAATGGACAGAGATAGAAAATAATTCTAAGTACACACATATTCACAAATATTGATTTCTGTATCTATATATGTCATTACTACCATTATTATTAGTATCTGTTTTCTCCATGAATTCATACCGATATCACGAAAATTAACCCAACACCACAGGATTCAATACTTACTTTCCCCTTCCAAGTTTTCAACTTCCTTATGCAACAGTGAGAAATTTGGTTTCTATTATCCTATCCCAGAATACACAGGAAGCAGTTTCAGAATTACCATTGTGTACCTCTGGTAAAATAAAACCTAGTACTACAATTCATTCGTTTACATTTTTCTTTAGTTTTCCATTGTGTATATAAGACAAAAAATGCACTTTAAAGTTATATGGGATAGGGTTATTTTTGTACTCTCTACTCAGTGTGGTTATGTTACTAATTTCAAATAGAGTTAAGTTCATTTGACTCTGTTCCTAATCCATTTTAGAGTTTTCTCCCAATCTTTATTTTTTAAATATATAAAACATTAACACAGTTTCCGAAGTCAAAATTATCTAAGATGTGTATTCAGAGAAGTATAATTCTCTATCCCCAATCTCTCTTTCCAATTTCTACCTTCCCCCTGAAGGTAATAAATCTCATTATTAGTTTTTCATTTAATCATTCCGTATTTATTTTTTACGAAAATAAGATGATATGTGTATATTTTTGTATTTGTCCGTTTTCTTGCGTAGATAGTGTGCCCTATCTCCTCTTTTGCATTTTGCTTTTTTCACATGATAGTATACGTTGGGAATCACTCCATACTAGTTAATAGAGAACTTTCTTATTCCTGTTAAAAGTTTCATGGTACTCCATTATGTGGACATTCTATAGTATATTCAATTAATCTCTTTTGTATTACTTTAAATGATAAAGGCTTTATAATATGCTTAAATATCTCCTAGTGCTAGTCCTCTTGCATAGCTTTTCTCTTTCAGTTTTTTCAAGCTATCTTTGCATGTTTAATTTTGTAAATGAACTTTAATATCGACTTATCTAACTCCACAAAAAAGCTTCTTGTAAGATAAGCTTCCAAAAGACTCAAACATAAGACCTGAAACAAAAAACTCTCAGAAGAAAGCATAGGGGAAAAGCTTCATGACATTGGTCTTGGCAGCCATTTATGGATATGACACCAAAAGCATAGGCAACAAAAAAATAAATAATAATAAAAAAAAGCTTCTACACAGCAAAAGAAACCATCACAGAGTGAAAAGGCAACCTATGAAGGGGGAAGGAGAAAAAATTTGCAACTCATATATCTGATAAAGGGTTACTCTCCAAAATATGTAGGGCACTCCTACAACTCAAGAAAAAAACTGTAATAATCCAATTAAAAAATGAGCATTTGAGTAGACATTTCGCCAAACATGATATACAAATGGATAATATGCATGTGAAAAGATACTCAGTGTCATTCATTATCAGAGAAGTGCAGATCAAAACCAAAATGAGATATCACCTCACCCTGTCAGAATGGTTAATCAAAAAGACAAGAAATAGCAAGTGTTGGTAAGGATGTGGAGAAAAGGGAACTCTTGTGCATTGTTGGTGGGAATACAAAATGGTGCAGCTGCTGTGGAAAACACTATGAAGGATCTTCAAAAATTAAAAATAGAACTGCCATATAATACAACAATCCCACTTCTGGATATTATCCAAAAGAATTGAAATCAGGATCTTGAAGCAATATTAGCACACCTATGTTCACTGTAGCACTATTGACGGTAGCCAAGATGTGGGAACAACCTGAATGTCCATCAACAGATGAATGAAAAAAGAAAGTGTTATTATATATATATATATAACTTATACACATAAATGTAACATAATATATATATTTTATATATACTACATACAATGGAATACTATTTAGCCTTAAAAAAGAAGAAAAATCAGCAATATGTGACGACATGGATGAACATGGAAGACATTATGTAAGTGAAAAAAAACCAGTCACAGAAAGACAAATACTGCATGATTCCACTTACATGTGAGGTATCTAAAGTAGTCAAATTCATAGACTCAAAGAATAGAATGGTGGTTGCCAGGAGAGTGAGGGAAGGGAAAATGGGGACTTACCAACAGGTATAAAGTTTCAGTTAAACAAAACGAATAAGCACTAGATATCTGCTGTACATCATTGTACCTGTAGCCAATAATAACGTTTTGTACACTTAAAAATTTAAGAGGGTAGCTCTTATGTTAAATGTTTTTGTGACAACATACTTTTAAAAAAAAATTTAAATCTTGTCATTTTTATTGGAATTGAACTAATTGATACATTAATTTAGGAAGAACATAGAGATATGCTTCCATATCTTGGCTATTGTAAATAATGCTGCAGTAAACATGGGAGTAAATGTGTCTTTTTGAATTAGTGTTCTTGTTTTCTTTTGATAAATGCCCAGTAGTGGAATTATTGGCTCATATCGTATTTCTATTTTCAATTGTTTTAGGAACCTCCATACTGATTTACACAGTGGTTGTACCAACTTATATTCCCACCAACAGTGCATTAAGGTTCCTTTTTTTCCACATCCTCACCAACACTTGTTATTTCTTGTCTTTTTTGATTCTGGCCATTCTGACAGGTGTAAGGTGATATCTCATTGTGGTTTTGATTTGCATTTTTCTGATGATTAGTGATATTGAGCTTCTTTTCCTGTGCCTGCTGAGCACCTGTATGTCTTATTTGAAGAAATATCTATTCAGGTCCTCTGCCCATTATAATTGAATTATTCCACTTGGGAAATTACCTATTTTTTAATGCTCTGAATTGATCTGCACATAAATCTACAAAATAATCTCATGATTTAAAAGTGTATTTTGCTTCAGTTGTTATTCTCCTTGTGGTATCTTATTTTATACATGCTTTCTTCCTTTTTTAAAGTTAGCTGATGATTTTTTATTTTGTTTAAAAAAATTTTTTTAAAAACCAAGATTTTGATTTATTCATCAGGTATATTGTTTTTTATGCTGTAATTTCCGCTTTTCTCTTTAGTTTTTTTTTTTTCTTCTTTGTGCTTTCTTTCGGTTTACTTTATAGATTTTTTCCAAGGTTGCTTTGCTGGGAATTTAATTCATTTGTATGCTTTCATTTTTACTGATAAATGTGATTAGGGCTATGAATTTTCCACCGATCACTGCTTTAAGCATATTGTATAGATTTTGATATGCAGTGTTTATGCTGCTATATTTCTAAAGAAATCTGTAATTTCAGTTTGCATTTCTCCTTTTGATCAAGAGTTGTTTATTTTTTTGAAGATTTTATTTATTTATTTGAGAGAGAGAGAGAGTGAGGGAGGGAGTGCACAGAGAGGGAGACTGAGAGGGAGAAGCAACCTTTCTGCTGATCAGAGACCCTACTGTGGGGCTGGATCCCAGGACCCTGTGATCTTGACCTGAGTCGAAGGCAGACCCTTAACAGACTGAGCCACCCAGGTGCCCCTCAAGAATTGTTTAAAAATTTGTTATATCCTCTGGGTGTTATATGCAAACAATGAATCATGGAACACTACATCAAAAACTAATGATGTAACGTATGGTGATTAACATAACATAAAAAAAAAGAAAAAAACATTCAAAAAAAAAGATGAGATGGTCTTTAAACTTTTGTTGTTAATTTTTCTAATATTATTGTCTTCTTATCAGAAAGTACTTTGGGTAATATTTTTACTTTTTTAATATTTTCTTTGTGGCCTAATATTTTATTAATTTCAGTGTGTGTTCCGCATGCACTTACAAAGAAGGTATACTCTTTGATAAGAGTATAAAGTTCAACACACCTGCATAAGATCTATAACCTTTTAATTTTTTTGCCCAATCTTTCTTTTTTAAAGATTATTTATTTATTTATTTGATAGAGACAGAGACAGCGACAGCGAGAGAGGGAACACAAGCAGGGGGAGTGGGAGAGGGAGAAGCAGGCTTCCTGCTGAGCAGGGAGCCCGATGTCGGGCCTCGATCCCAGGACCCCGGGATCACGACCTGAGCCGAAGGCAGACGCTTAACGACTGAGCCACGCAGGTGCCCCTGCCCAATCTTTCTTATACTGAGTACGATGTGTTAAAATCTCCCATTAGTAGAATGTATTCATAAATGTGTCCTTCCATGTTCTTTTGTTTTTGCTTTATAAGGGGCATTGCTGTGTTATTGGTGGCATAGATATTCTTAACTGCTATATCTTTGTTGTTATTTATGGCTTTTATCATAAATAAGCATCTTTCTTTTTTTACTCTTGCACTGTTTTCATTCGAAATGTACTTTGTTAGATATCAAATCACAGTTTCTGTTTTCTTATTGTTTCCATTTACTTGGTGCACTTTTGCTCATCCCGGTATTTTTAGCCATTATGAATCACTGGGTTTTAAGGGTTTCTCTTGTATACAGAATATAGTTGGGCTTTTCTTTTTTAAGCCAAATTAAAAATCTTTCATTTTTAGTCGTGTTTAGGTTCATTCAAGTTTATCGCTGTTACGGGCATGTTTGTTTTCCTCTGTCATATTACATCATGGCATATTAGTTGAGGGCATAATGTTACATTTTCTTGTGTTTCTTCCTCTAGTTGATGTCTTTTGTTCTTTCATTAATTACATTTCTTTTGGGGTTTTGGAAGGCTTGTTTTTTGTTTTAATGGTTAACTTAAATTCTCATTTATATCATGTTTTATTTATATCACGCTTAATGCCCTTAAACCACTGTTTTCTTATTAACTCTATTACATTCTGGTTTGCCAATTTTTAATGGTATCATTTAGCTCCCACCTTTTGTTTATAGAAAAATCGATAAAATTATTTTACTTTCCTTTTCCTCGTTCCCTTTCTATTCTCTTCGTAATTTTAGTTGCATTCTTGCTAATTTTTTTAGAGTTTATAACACATAATAGATGCTATATAACATATAACAGTATTCTCCTACCCTTATACCACTTTTATTTTTGTCTTAGCTCTAATATTACCCATATTAAATGCTCGTCATCAGTCTTGTGGATGAAATTTTCCCAATCATTCCTTGGTTAGTTTAATCTCATCCACTATTTAATTTCTTAAGAAAGGCTTATGGGCTCAGAATTCTCTAAGTTCAAAACAGATTTCAGCTTTTTATAGCCTTCATGGTTAGCATGTCTGGATGTAAAAATCTTCATTTCAAACTTTGAGTATGTTTTTCTGCTTTTTTAATTTAAGGTATACTTAACATACAGTAAAATTCACCTTTTTAAAACTGCACACTAGAATTTATAGTTTTTCAAATTTTAGGAATTTATATATATATTTACATCATATATATATTAAATTTACATATGTATATAAAACTACCACCATATCAACATATACCAAAATAAATACCCCTTTTCAGTCATCCTCCCACTTTAAACCCCTTGAAACGAGTGATCTGTTTTCTTTCTTTATAGGTTTGCTTTTGAAAGAGTGTCTTACAATTGGTTAACTTTTTGAAAGATATTGCTTCTATTACTTGGCTTTATTTTTGTTAATTGTGAAGTCAGTCTAACTCTCTTACTCTTGTAAATTTTTCCTTATTTTTACCTGAAATCCCTGAGGATGTTTTCTTTATGTTTAAAGTTAAAAATAGAGTTATCATATGATCCAGTAAACAGGGTATTTACCCAGAGAAAATGAAAACATTAAAACAAAAACATATATACATCCCTATGTTTATTGCAGCATTATTTACACTAGCCAAGACATGGAAGCAACCCAAGTGCCCATCGATAGATGAATGATAAAAGAAAGTATGATGTATATATACATATATCTATAATGGAATATTAGCCATAAAAAGAATGAAATCTTGAAATTTGCAACAATATGGATGGACCTAGAGGATATAATGCTAATTGAAGTCAGTCAGAGAAGGTCAAATACCATATGATTTCACTCATATGTGAAGTGTAAGAAACAAAACAAATGAACAAAGAAAAAAAGAGACACATAAAAAAAAAAAAAAATCAGACTCAAATACACAGAATAAGCTGGTATTTGCCAGAGGGGAGCTGCGTAAAATAGATGAAGGGGAGTAAGAATACTATTACCTTGATGAGCCCTGAGAATTATATGGAATTGTTGAATCATTAGATTGTACATCTGAAACTAATATAACACTGTACGTTAATTACACTTGAATAAAAAAATATAATGTGAAATGAATAGGGTAAAGGGATGGCAGAATATGAAAAGAAAAACGAGAAACCTCTCTAAAATCAATATTATGAAAACTTTGAATGCCTGAATTTTATTGTGATAATGTGACATTGCACTTATATAATTATTAATTAATTTCTTATCCCTGTCACCTTGTAAAAACATAAATTGTAGACTCCATAAAGAAGAATAGCTGTTATTGAGTGCATATTATGTGCAAGCACTTAATTTGCTAACATTTAAAAAGATTATTTAAAATATATTTATTAAAGTTGATGAGTCTCTTTTTCTTTCTTCGTGAAAGAAAGGATACTAGGTATGTGTACCACCCAGAACACAGAGGTGAGAACATGTTTCTGTCACTGTCCCATTGTATACATTAAGGCAACTGTAATTGTGTATAAGTGAGACTGAGCAATACAGTATTTGTGTATGACTTTGATATATTATAAAATGTCCCTTTTGCTTTTTGAAGACTCTGCTACTGATTTATTTAATAAATATGATATACACATCCACTTCTGTCACACAATTGGCTTTTTTCTTCATTTTCCAAATGATATAAGTAAAACGATTAACTGTACGAGTGTTTACTATGATACCTGATACACATTTAAGATATAATCAGAGATTAAAAAAACTAATAAAATTGTACTTACCATAAAGGATTGCAAGCAGAGAGAGTGGCATGACAAGTAGTCCCACTAGCATATCAGCAATGGCTAGGGACATTAAGAAGTAATTGGTGGCATTGTGCAGTTTCTTTTCCAAGCTTACTGCCATGATAACGAGAATGTTGCCACCTATTGTCAAGATTATTATGATGACGATTGAAAGTGCTGGCCAGTTTTGTACCCCGTCTGGGAATTTGAAGCGTCCACCATCGGAGGTATTGAAAATGTCAGTTACTAGAGCTGCAACAGGGCTCACAGAAATATCACATTGCCAAACCAGTAGGCCAATTAGGTGCACACTGAAAATTAAGAAAAAAAAAATCAAATACGTATTATATTGCTTATACCCAGTAAATTGCTTATACAAAACAATTGCTTTTCTTTCAGCAACCCTTATCACCATCATCATCATCATCTCAGTATTTCTTTTTCTATCCAAAGAATATTATGAGTAAGTCACTTAGTTTATGGAAATATATATGTATAATAAACATTATCTATAGTATAAAATTATATATATGTAATCTCATTTGATCACACACACAACAACCTTGTGTTGTGTGTAGGATTGGTTTATACCCATTATGCAAATGAGGAGCCCGAGATTCAGAGAGGTTAAGTAACTTTCTCTCGGCAGCACAGCCCGTAAGTGGCAGGGGCAGGGTCCATATTCAGGACCCACTGATTTCAAGGCCTGTATTTTAAACTGTTACTCTATACAAGCAATATGAAACCACAGTGTTGTTTGATTTGCTGTAACAGTCTGTTTTTATATTTTTTCAATATTAATTTCTTCTAGATATCATCTGAGACAACTGACAACAGAATGAAAGGAGATTTTCCTTGAAGTATCCAGTACCCTGACAAGAAAATTGGACCGTTGCCCTTTTTAATCTAAAGCTAACAAGGAATAAGTTGTCATCAGACAAACTTCAGGCAAGATGTTAGAAGAGGCACAGTGGGTTTTGGCCATAGTGCATATTCATTTCTTTCTAAAACTCTTTTTACCTTCTCACAGCTGCAGAGTGATTTAGGCTGGTCCATACGTATTAATATCTGTGCTATAAATGTTCCTTCTCTCTGACACTCTGCTCATTTCTGTCCTATGTTTTCGGGGCCCTGTTCTAGGCTAGAAAATGATTGATTTGTGGTGATGACTAATTCCTATGGGTTTGCTGCTTTTCCTGTGCTGGATACAAAACCTCTGAAGTCATGTAAACTGTGCATCTCTCGGGATGGTACTTTTGTAGACTCCACTAGTAAGAATATCAGGCCAGGTGGCAAACAATGTAGAAGTGGACATGGCTATGTTTTGTACATCCCAAATCAACTTTCCTCTGTGGTGGTATGAGATTTATTCAGGTTACATACATTAAGTGTCCTTTCAAAGTGTGTGTTCCCAAAGTATCTAATAAAACTAACATTTATTTTCATTAATAAAATAGATAAGAAAGATAAGCATATTCAATATTTCCTGCTTGAAAGCAAGGGTTATTATTTGAAAACGACTGGTTTTTGGGTATTCTATGTTCAGTAATAGTTATTTTATAAATATTAAGCAGCAACTGCACTATATGTAGTGGTTGTTAAACCTTGTTATTATTTATAGAGGAGAAAATTTTCTCTCGTATAAATACGTGCTGAATAATTTTTTTTTTGTTTGCAAGACTGTTGAAGGGTCTTTCTGGAGTTGGGGAGATTGAACACATGACATTATGACATCCAGAGTCTGAGTTCTTCATACAAATGCTTTTACTTCATTATCTTATTCACTTTTCCATTGAACTAAAAATGTTATCTCTATACAGGGAAAATACATGTGTGATTTGATTAGCTCATCATTTATTACCGATCATCAGAGAAATTTACTGTAGTAAAACTGGATGATTATGATTATCGTAATGATATATTTATGATATTATGCACACGTACTTGCACATACACCGTACTTTCTAAACTTAAACTGGAATGCTTGGCCTGAGAAACTATTAACATTTTTAAAATTCAAGTAAAATACTGTAATAATTTTCTGGAGAATTTAAAAATTACTTCTCTTAATATCTTGGTAATATACTTTTATGTCTTTTAAGATAATGAAGAAATCATGAAAATATTTTGACTTTCTCATTCTACAGAGGATAGAAAACTAATATTTTAGACGTTTTGCTTAAAATAACTTCCTTATTAGTTGAAGTTACCTGACATTCTAAGCAACATGCAGAGGGTGATATACATAGTAATTTTTATCAAATAATCAGTACATTTTTGTATCAAATAATCAGTAAATTCTATTTCCTAGAACATAAAAAATAAGCTAAAATAATGTATGTTTCAAAAAATCTGTATCATAAGTAATCTGATTAATGTGAGTAGAAATTATTAAAATAAAGGACCAAATAAATAGAAGCACGTTATTTGCTCTCAGCTTTGATTATTCTGTCACTCTATTTGTTGCACAGGGCATGTGGTCAATTTCCTAACTTCATGACCTCAATGATTTTTTGACCAGTCACTTAACCTCTCAGAGCATCCATTTCTTCATCTGTACAACAAGGATGATCTTTATTATGTGATCGTTGGGAAAACTAAACAATATATATAAAGTCCTGAATATTGTACCTTCGTCACAATGGGCCCTCAGTCAATATTGGGGCTTACCTTCCTTTTGCCTTCAAAGTTAAACAAAAGTAGTTAATGATAACTACACCCCGACTCATGTATTTCACAATTGGTGATGAATTTAAATCCTGATTTTATTTTAATAAGATACTTATTTATGCAAAACAGCCTCAGGCGGTAATTTTAAATCTGGGTCTTTTCTGGCTTATCTGATGAAAAACGTGTCTTTCTGGCATTTAAAAAAAATTCTAGTTTAAATTAGCTGCTAATTATCTCAGGTAGTCCCGCAAGAGTTTATGCTCATAGTAAAATATTTCATCTTCAACTGTCGGTTATAGAACCACAAGTGTATTTATCCTTAAGCTTAGAGAATAAGGTCCTAACAGAATATGCATCCAACTTCAATTTTCTAAGCAAGTTGTAAAAACATCAAAGTCCTTTCATATTTCTCTAAAAACGGCAGAGGGGCGCCTGGGTAGCTTAGTTGGTTAAGCGTCTGCCTTTGGCTTGGGTCATGATCTCAGGGTCCTGGGATCAAGCCCCACGTTGGGTTCCCTCTCCCTCTGCCCCTCCCCACCACTTGTACTCTCTCTCTAATAAATAAATAAATTTTTAAAAGGAGGAATGCAGGATAAGATCGTATGTAAAAAATACATGAAATACTATTGGACAATTATCAATTTTAAAATTTGAGTGTCTTATTGTGGGTAGGAAAACACTTCAAGTGGTTATCTTGCCTACCTCTGCTGGCCAGATATATTTTTAATTTTCATGAAATACTAAATTACTGAGGAAGCTTATAGAATCTAAATATATCTGTTGTGAATTCTAAAATAATGTTACTGGGAAGATCCTGAAAGAGTATTTACTTTTATTTTACATTTTAATATAAAATATATATATATTTATATATATATATATAATATATAAAAGTATATATATATACTTTTATTTTATAAGAGTATTACTCAGTTTCCTGGTTTCAACTCAATTAAATTTAATGAATTCTTATTGGGTGTTACTATGGGCAAAGTATTATAATTATTATTAAAGTTCAATCCTATTTTCTATAGTTTTGTTATCAAGAATTGGCTATATTATAATTAAACCTAATTTCTAATATTTACATGCTCAGTGAAATATATACAGCTCCTTTTATAGAAGAAGAATAATTTTGGTCTTGCTCCTAAAGCTTAAGTTAATTGTTATTAAGCCCACACACAGAAGTCTCATAAAATATGTACACAAAGACTACAGTTTCTCTCTGAACAATGCAACCAATTTATTCACTGGTACTAAATGTTTAATGAACATATAATTTTATATTCTAGGTAGATAAACAAAATGATAATTTGAGTTAAAAGTCTGTACGTTTTAAATGTACTGTGTTTTTGCCTGCCATATGACAATGGGCATTTTTAGAAGAAGTGGATTACCATCCATCCCAAGGCAGGGCTGGGTCCCGCGACTCTGAGATCATGACCTGAGCCAAAATCAAGAGTCGGTTGCTTAACTGACTGCACCACCCAGGCGCCCCTTCCCTTCTTTTACACTGTCCTCCATTCTTTCCTTTTCCTGTCTGTTGTTGTCCTCTTGGAATCACACATCACTGAGACTACCATCACCACAATGTGCAGTGACATCCAAGATGGGCTCTAGTGGAGCATATTGCATATTGTGGAGGATCCAGTGTGGATGTACTTTATATCTCTACTACCCCATCAACTTTTTCCTGGGTGAGCTCTTTATAGGAATCATAGAGGAGGCTGTAGGAGCAAGGGGATTCAAGGTTTCTCAACTGTAACTGATCAGAATTTACAGAGCCCTGGATCTTTTTTCCATGCCCCATTCCTCGAAGAGTGGGCTTGGAAGAGACCAGCCCAACATTTTATTAAGTTAAAAAGAAGATATACCTGGATTAGATTACATTTAGAATTGCTCAGTACTTGAATCCAATTCTTATCTCCTTTACGTGACATTCTATTGATCTGAACTACTGGGTCATTGTATCAAGACTTCGGAAGACAGCATTGTTTTCCTCTGTCTAGCTCCATCACCCAAGCTCTACTCCCTGACTTCTTACCCATTCTTTTGTAACCCCAACCATTCTTTATAAAACCAGAAACTGATAAAGACATTTTATCCTCTTGGCTGTTTAGTTCATGAAGGAAGGAAAAGGAAAGAACCTTTCTCATTTCTACATTTTAACCATGGAGAAAGCAACCATGAACATTGGAATTATTTTGGAATTTAAGATATTATTGTCATAGTATTTATTTGACTACATGAGCAGTTCTATTTAATTGAAGTCTAAGTTATTGGGTTTTTTTTCCATTTATTTTTGAACAGGGAACATCCATAATATTAGCCTGTGGGCTGCAAGTCATTTGTGCAAATTGAGGCAAACATAGCTGAATGATCATAGAAAAACCTTTTTAACATTTTTGAGCAAGCTACCATAAAAAGTTATCTTTTAAAAAAATAATCAGTAATAACATCCTTACAGGAACGAATGCACCGCTTTCCTCAGGTTCACCATGATTGCTTCGGTGTTAAGCAACCAAAGTTTAAAATTGCGAAGAGGAAATTTAACAGATTGGATTCATAATTCCATCCTTTCTGGGGAGAGAGAAAAAAAGAAAAAGAAAGTTAGTTAAAAGTCCAAATAACTTGCATAACAGCCAATTAAATAAACTTAAATACATTTATCAAGTGATAAGAAGCAATTTACAAAATTTAGCAAGCAGGTAAGCATGTTATATCATGTAAGTGATGAAAAATGGCAGAGAATATATTTTTCATTTATTTACCGATACAGAACCATCATTGTTTTTTTTTTTTTTTTTTCAATTTTTCTAAAATTTCTTGTACACACTTTATTCATATGGGGCTTCTACTAAAACTTTTCTTCTTAGAGTACACATGGCTTCAAATCAGTGTTTTGAGAAATTAAGAATATATGCTTCTTAATGGACAAACCGTTTGGGGAAAGTTTGTGTTGTAATAATTAAGTAGCATGTATAAATACAAAAGTTTCATCTTATAAGAATGTGGAAAACTAAAATAAGTTGTAAGTATTTCTATTAAGTGAACATATTTTGTACAACATTTCTAATTTATTTTCTTCAAAGTGAAGCAATCTGCACTTGCATAGCTTTATTTATACTTTAGCATTAACCAACAAAATATTCTCCAGAGGGCAGCTCCAAGTTTATACCAAAATAAATGATTTGATCAGGTTTACTATATTAAATAGAGCAATCACCCTATGTACCAGCTTGTTAGTATCCTACAGATAATATGTTATAGTCAGGGCACGTGGAATAATGCTAAAAATGCAAATAAAAGGTCAGTTGCACAAGATGATGAAAACAAAAACCTTATTTTCTTTTATTGATTAAGAGGTGACAATGCATCTTAAAGGTATTAGGAAGGAAACGTGAAAACTCTCCAAACAACTTATCAAAGAATTTCAGAGTGAATGCCTTCAGTTTCTATAGGCTATTTTTCAAGGAGTTATTTGTCGCATTGCACAATCCTGCCAAGTATTTCCATAGCTGATTATTTACCACTTAGCACTCACTATATTCAGCATGCTAAAATGTTGGCCAAGAGTAGACTGGATACAAATTTGCTGAGAATCTCTGCTGCACTCCTTTGTGGCAATAAATCTTCATAGAGTGGCACATATCACTATCAATCTTTACACTGACATTGAATGAACACTCAGTGTGAATTCTAGTGATTAACATAGAAACCCTTCGTTTTTTTCTGCCTGGAGATTCCTAACTGGGAACAGAGTGGGTAAACCTCTCTGTTCTCTATTCTTGGTTTTCTAGATCTTCAATTTTAGGATTTTGGTTATACTCCCTTCCCACACCAAACATCTAACTGAAATCTTTTCTGGGATCACAGACGTTTACAAGAGTCAGGATTGGGATGTTAGGTTTGTATGCAGTGGGCTGTCAATGAGGAAAAGTTAGTTGCGGTGGGGGAGGGGGAGAAAGAGAGACTCGAGCAGCTTGAGAATGTGGAATAACATTGAAAAATCATCCGTTCTGTCTAATTTGAAAATATTTTCAAGGAACGTGATAAAAATGTGTTGATAATCTCTTCTAGTGTTTTTTAGTTCCTTTTAGAAATTCGGAAATAAAACTTTACTGGAACAAATTGCACCTCTCTCTGTTTCCCATCTCATTAATAGTACTATTATTCTAGTCATTCAAGCTACGAATTTAATTTATTCTCTCTTCTTGTCCCCCACCTCACACCTGTGAGTTCTATCAGTGTTACCTACACAGAAATCTACCTCAAAACCATCCCTTTCACTACAATAATGCATAAAGTATGGCCTCCAGGATCCAGAAACAAAATATTCTATGGGAGAGATAGAGTGACATTTGCCAGATCATTAGTCAGATCATTTTAATCCTATAAAACGCTGCCAGACAATGCATAAATCCTTTTTCCTGGGAGGTGACAAAAGTGACAAAAAAAAATGAGACAAAAAATGATACAGAAAGGAAAAAAGTCTTATTTTGCTTCTTAGCTCTCAACAAATATCAAAATCCTTCTCTTTTCTCAATATTAAAATATAAAAATTGTTTTTAATTTTTACTTTTCAGGTGTCTAAAAATTAATATAATTTAAAAGTTTCAAAGTAAAATATGCTTCATTCCAGTAGATTATAGCACAATTGAATTCATGTTTGCTATAGCTTGATATGATAATCATCTCATTAAACATTATATTTTCCATATTCTCAGCCATGGTAAAATCCCATTATTGTTACTCAAAATACTGTATTTCTTTAAAAATTAATCAGCGTTGTAATCTTTTTTACATGTATATTTTTCTATAAAATATAAACAGGAAAATTAAACAACAAATATTTTTTTTCTAAGTTCCAATTTTGTTAATTGAGGAGAGTAACAATCACAAGAGTATATTATGTATATAGAGCTTCAATTTATTAACTAAAATACCTTGAGGGCATAATAATATCTTTTTATACTATTAAAATTTGCATTTTTTGAAAGTTGACTAAACCTGATAGAAAAATGCCCTTGGATTGGTGGTAAAAGCTTAGAGAATTGATGTGATAGACAGGAATAATTTATATATAAATTATGTAAAGTAATGCTGCATTACATGTTTCCCCTAGGGGCTAAGACACTGTGATGATATTTTGCAATGTGAAATGTTCTGTTAGGATTTCTACAAAACCTCTTAAAGACTTGGATAAGATAAGTTAAAAGAAACAAACAGAAAAAATAAGAGTAACAAGAAAAAAAACCCATAACAAAACAACACTAATTAAACACTCTGATCTGCAAACCTCTCAGAGTCTGCCAATTTTTCATAATGGAATTCTCATGGTTGGTTGAACAGAAAAAGAATACCTGGGAATTCAAGTATTCAAGTTTGGGAAGACTTGTGTTTTATAAAACTAAGAAAAAAAAAATCACTGGTGGGATAATTGATAGAGTGATTCATTTTAAATGAGAATTTATATGGCTCTCATAGAAACTATGGTCATTTAACAATGTCAAAGTATTATAAGAATATATATATATACACACACTTATGTGTGTGTGTATATATGATTTTATGTACAGACAAAGATTGATTAACCTGAAATCAATTTACTGTATCAAACATGAAGAGAAAAATCACAGGTTAAATCACAGAAATAAGTTCAAGATCTGTAAATACATATTCAGACTAATTTCTTATTTCTGCAACACAAATCACAAACTGTTTATGTTCTCTCTAATGCTCTGTAAAATCTTCAGATATCAATAACTACATTTGCTAAGGCAAAAAAGGGGACAAATAGTAGTTTTCGTATGGTTCTCAGTAGTATGACGATTTTAGTTAAGCAAAACTCATATGCTGAGCATTATATTTAATTGATGCCCATGAAATCTATGCTCCTATGTCAACATATGTCATATATCATATAACATATATTATCAAAAATAGTTTGAATACTTGAGGACAGTTGAGCCAAAATAGGGTCCCCAGTGTATATTCAAAAATTAATTTTAAACTATCAAAATCAGTATCACTCAGAAATACTTAAAGCCATTATCAATAACCGTCGTGGAAGTGAAAATAATGAAAAAAAAAAGTAAAACCACTGTGGGGAAGAAAGGCTGGCATGAATTAAAAAGAGCAAAAGCTACTTTTGACTCTTCCCATATGGCCTCAGGCTAGCCTCGGAAATTTGTTAATTTCAGAGCTAATTGGTGTGATGCCTATTTAGCTCTAAATATAAGTATGACTGTAAAGGGACCTGTCCAAGATTTCTTCAGCACACAGCTTCTATTTTAACTTCTTCTTGGTGGCATTTTAAGGGTTTTGCATGGGCATGAATTTAGTGATGCTGTACTTCTTGCATTCATTGGACAATAATTTGATGCTTCACTTGGAAAACCAGTGCTGTGCTTTCTTTAAGGGATACCTAGTTTTCCAAGCCTATTTGCCCTCCAAGTGGTGAGACATCTATGGGCATCCTTGTGGTCTATAGAATACTTTATATTCATTCATTTGTGAAAGACTACAAAGATGAGAAAGGGAAGTCAATTTTGCATCTTATCTGAGTCTTACACATTTTAAATTTAGCTTATGAAAGAACTTCCACATGACTCTGTATTGGGAGATGCAAACAACAAAGAAAATGCCATGATTTGGACTCTAGTAAAGTCATAATTGGGGATTAGTTTTAAGAGTTGAGTGTTAAACCAGTAGAGAGTAGACATTAAATTGGAGAAGAGGAAAAATAAAGGAGGGCAGCAAATAGAAATGGAAAGAATAGGCAAAAAGGAAAATGTGAAGAGAGACTGTTTTGAGAAGGAGCAGAGTCATACTGTGCGCTTTGTCCAAAAGAAGATTGACAGTGGCCTTAGCGCCAACTCAAAAAAGTTGTGTAGAAAGGATCTAGAATGTAATTGGATGAAGGAGAGAAGAGGACCAGCCGGACGAGAGGAGGTGGTTGGTGAGGAAAGGGAATATGTTCAAAGGGTTTTGTCCAAAGCAGCAGAGGCAGATAGATGGGTGCTGGATGTGTGCTAAAGACAAATTTTCGAGAGGAGGAGCCATATAAATGTACTTTCCATGTAACTCCCAAATTCCTTATCCAAGTGCTGGGTACTTGATTGATGGAAGGGCAGGGAAAGGGAGAGACTTGAGTTTTAAGGTGTGAAAAGATCCTAAGAATGAGAAAGAGCTGTGGTTTTTTTTCTTAATTGTGTTTGGAGAAACAGGAGTCTATGACTTTCTACAAAATCCTGGACATTTCCTTGCATCTTCAAAAGCTAGCCATTTATGATTTGTTTTTACTTTCACCTTTCCTACCCTTTGACATGGAAGAAAGTTTGGTCATGTTTCAATCACATTTCCTGTACTCAAACTGTTTCCTAGTCACTCTTTTCCAGACCTGGTCAAACATAATACTGATAAAAATAGTAAGGAAGTGCCAGTGTTTCTACCCGATGCTTTTAACAAAATTTGGAAGTAATAAGTTACCCCATTAAAAAAACATAGTTTATATTAGATTTCTGGAAATCCCATGAGCCGATTATAGTGATGAAGCAGATTATTTTCTCTCATACTGAAGAGACTAAATCTGATCCTGAATGTTTTAAAAATTATAGAAGAGGCAGTCAACTGAGATCATTCTTGTCTGGCTTTTTATAATAAAGCATTTAAGAATTTTATAATTAATTATAAATGCAGAGGTTTAATTTTTGACAGTTTCTGTTGTTCAGAAATTATGGACTCATAATTCAAAACTTATCCCTCTGGTTACTATAGCCACTGGGCTTTCAGCAGATACTAGATCAAAAGTGAATTAGTCACAGATATTCAGATTTCTCCTCAGAAACCTATGTTAATGTGGCACAGATTTACAACATTTTTGGGGGAAATCTTTTAATTCAAAAACTATCCTTAGAACTAATGAATACTGTAGGAATTTTCCTTTCAACTTCAAATGCACTGTATGGATTTTCTAATAAAATATATAATTGTCATACTAAAAGTTCACCTTTGCCAACTGTAGTTAAATCAGATAATAGCTATTTACAATTTTAATAAAAAGTTACTATGTTATCCAGTTATTACAATCAATGCAATTAAAGACTGCTCTTCCACCAGTCAACACAGAGTATTCAAGCCTGTTAAGCTAATTTAGAAATTTATTTAACTTTATGTTAAATGAATCCAAATCTTCTATCTTCAAGTGTAAATTTTAATTTATTCCACAATTAGGAATTCATAAAACTCCTACGGCGGAAAAATTATGAATGATCAAATAACCCAGTCCTTTGCCTTCAGACAGGTCTATACTTAAGCCAATTCATGAATTGTGATAGTTGATGTTCTTTAGACCAACCTCCAGAAGAGGCAATTTCATGACCTTCCAATGTTTAGCAATCTGCTTCTCAGAAGATCATATATTAGGCAAAAAGCCTCAAGCGAAGAGACTTCAATGGAAATGCTTAATTTCTTACTAAGTCGAGTACAGATCTATATTACAGGACAATGCAATACTAGCAACTTGCTCCCTGCATCTTTTCTTTGGCTTGTTCGAGAATGCAGCGATTCAGACCCAAAACTGGAGACTTCCTCATGATGTGCCATAGGGAAATCTAACGGTTCTGAAAAGGCAATTATATATGCTGGGTGATTTTAAAAATTTCCTCTCCAAACCGAGATGCTTTTGAAAGTGAAAGGCAAGGGGGCATTCACTGGACAAGACTCTGGGTCTCTCCTGGACATGTCATTAGAACCGGTAATAAGGTGATTATTCTATTTGAATGCAGGTCTAGTGTCATTTCCTTCACTCACCCCCTTGAGCTAATGTAATGGTTGTTCAAAGAAATTTAACTGTTCTTTTTGTACTTGGAATTAAAATGAAACACGAAATATTTTCTCTTTATTTGTATTTACTAAATGCTTTTACTTGTGTTTTACATATTTTGTAAGAGTGATTACTGTTAAATTTAGTGAGACTCAGCAAGATAGTTAACTACTAAAATCTACAGTATATAAGGTCCTAAGTTTTTCCCAGCTAGACCCATTCCATTTACCTAAAATAATACTTTAACAACAGAACCGCTTCTAAGTTTAAAGAGTTAAAATAGCTACCAAATTATTCCATGATAATAGTACCAGACATTGAGAGAATCTGCCTTGGTGGGCAGAATGCCCAATATTTGAAGTTGCTTTCTCCATAGGTGGTAGCAGAACTATCCCGGAATAGTCTCAGCATCAGTATCCACATAACAGAGTAAACCGAAGGCTGTTAAACAGCAGAACTCACAGAGCAAACACTATGCTAAGTCTTTGTTTTGGAGACCTGATTTACAGGACTGAAAACTCTGTATAACAGCATCTTCGTGTGGTAGCAAACAAGCTAGACAAGGTCCCTGCTCTCATGGAGCTTACATTCTCGCAGGAGATACAGACAATAAGCATTTAAACAAATAAGTAGGGTAATTCCTGATAGTAAGGATTGCTATGGATAAAATGAAGTAGCACAATGGGATAAAGAGAGACTGGGGGAAACACTTTAGATCGACCTTTGTATGTAGCTATAGCTTGAGGTTAAATATTAAACATATGTATATGCCACAGTACTAATATTAGACAGCATTTGCTGGTTATTCTGAATCACAATAAAAAATACAGTTCTTTTACACTGGTAAGTTAAGCACATAACCAGCGTCTCTGATGGGAACAGTTCAAAATTTTCTGTTGGTTTGATTTTAATTTTGCAAACCGGCGGGAGGGAGCGGGGGACATCTCTTCGTCTTTTGCTGAGATACTTAAAATTCAATTTAGCTGCAAACTAAAATGTGTTCCCACTTACATTTACATTGGTGTCTCCTCCCCCATAAGCAACTCCCACTTTCAATTTCATTAGCTTAAGAGATCCCAGACTTTTGGCTATATAGCAGGCCCTTCTTCTGGCTGTAGAGGTTCCAGGAGAGTCGTGAAAAGCGAAAAGTTCAATCAGTTGCCCAGATGTATTTATTGCCAAATAACGGGGTACTTGGATACATCTGGACAGCCGAATGAACTCTTAACTCCTCACCTTTCCAACAGCTCTTCATTTCACAGCTCCAGAATCACCTAGATAAAGGGAGAAAAACAAACATACAAAAATCCACTTTGGAGTGGAAGGCTCAGTCTAGTCATGGTTCTGCTGTCCCATTAAAAAAAAGCGAGTCCTACTTGTGCTTTATAACTTATTACCCAATGCATATAAATCACCAAAATACAGCAAGACTTATAAATCACAGGTTAATAATGTGAAATTAAAATCTATCACAAATACAGAAAATCGAGTCAAAATCAAAATTAATTGTATTAGTATCAATTTATATAATATAGAATTCATTCTAGTATCATTTGGTACCTTAAATGTTAAATATATATAGTACAGCATAAAAAAGTAGGCTAGGAGGTTGGAGACACAGGTTCTAGCCCTGACTTGTTTGATGTGTGACTTCGGATGAGTCACTGGACCGATTTGGGCCTCAGTTTTTTTCATCCATAAAATGAAGGTGTTGTAATAGACAATCTCTATCTCTTCTGGCTCTGAAATGCTGAGATTCAAGTTGTTTTTCATAAAAGCTTGACATTGGTTTGTGCTACTTTAAAAATAAGATGCTTCGACCCTCCCCTTCTGCCCCCTCCCTGTTTATGCTCACTCTCACTCTCTCTCTCAAATAAATATATAAAAATCTTAAAAAAAAAAAAAAAAGATGCTGGGACGCCTGGGTGGCTCAGTGGGTTGAGCGTCTGCCTTCGGCTCAGGTCATGATCCCCAGGGTCTTGGGATCGAGTTCTACATCCGGCTCCTTGCTAGGCGAGGGGTCTGCTTCTCCCTCTGCCTGCTGCTCCCCCTGCTTGTGCTCTCTCTCTCTCTCTCTGACAAATAAATGGAATCTTTTTTTTTTAAGATGCTTCTAAAGAGTTTAGTTTTGCTACAATTAAATTCTATTTCTCGTTATTGCCAATTAAATGTAAGACATGACATTCACCCACAGTGTCTTGATTTGAACGGAGTGTGAAAGCGATTTTTAACTTGAGTATGCTCATAATGCAGCCGGCGTGTCCTACAAATTTATGTGCATACATTCTGTCCCATTTCTTCTTTCTACTTCCTTAAATGAATCCGAAATGCATGTCTCATCTTCAAAAGTTAAGGGACTACACAGACTCATGATAAGTTTAGCACAAAAGTTTTTAATTGTAATTTTCGGATTTTATTTTTTAAAAGATTTTATTTATTTATTTTGACAGAGAGAGACACAGTGAGAGAGAGAACACAAGCAGGGGGAGGGGGAGAGGGAGAAGCAGGCTTCCCTCTGAGCAGGGAGCCTGATGCGGGACTCGATCCCAGGACCCTGGGACCATGACCTGAACTGAAGGTGGACACTAAACGACTGAGCCACCCAGGTGCCCCGATTTTTTGATTTTAAAAAATCTTATGCTTAGAACTTTGAAAAGTGAAGTTGAAGAAGTAATCACCAGATTCATGGCTATCAACAGCATGACTTCTACTTTAGAGGTTTAATGCTCAACTAGTACCTGTTTACTGTTTTGGGTACTCTTCATCCTTTTTCTTTATTTATGGAGAAAAATAATACTTCAGTTTGACAACTTTGAAAATACTGTTTCTTGCACCAGTTCTGTGAACTTTATACCAGATGGTGTCAATATTTAGAGAAACAGATTTGCCTATTTTATAACTCCTCTCAGTGATATTAAAGCTAAAATATCAGACCACAAATGACATGTAATGCTTTCACTTTTTTTTTTTCCTAACTAGATGCTTGAAGAATTCTGCTAATTACCCTCTCAGAGTACCTCCTGTGCAACTCAACTTACAAAATAAAATTTGTCAGGAAGTTCAAACCAACATAAACCTTCAAATCCTTTTGTTCATGATTTCAAAGCGTGTGTGTGTGTGTGTGTGTGTGTGTGTGTGTGTGTACTGGGGGTGGGGAATGAAAAGAAAGGTGCTATGGATATACACATCTCACTATTATCCTCCAAAGCACCATCACTTCATAAACTCAAATCATTTCATGATGAAGCAAAGCCTTTTTGAGTAGATGAATGTTGTCATTCATATTTTCCAAGCAGGAGAATTAACTTCCCTAGTATTAAAAATCTACAAAATATTGATCACTGCAAATTTGGAAAAAAGTCATTTGTGAAATAGCAGATGCTTCATAACAGCAAAAGCTGTTTTTCACATTTCACTGAAAGATTACACACAGGCAGTCACGATTGTTCCACCCACTTGTGTGCAGTAGAGGCATAATTTTCTATCACATAGACTCATACCACAATATAGACCAACAGTAGGCAATTTTGCTAAAATACCAATATGGTATTCTACAGTTTTACCCAAAGTTAAAGTAAATTTAAGAATAAGGAGGGAGGGCGCCTGGGTGGCTCAGATGGTTAAGCGTCTGCCTTCGTCTCAGGTCATGATCCCAGGGTCCTGGGATCGAGTTCCGCATCGGGCTCCCTGCTAGGTGGGAAGCCTGCTTCTCCCTCTGCCTCTGCCTCTGCCTCTCTCTCTCTCTCTGACTCTCATGAATAAATAAATAAAACTTAAAAAAAAAGAATAAGGAGGGAACATACTGCATGGAACACTGGGTGTTATACGAAAACAATGAATCGTGGATCACTACATCAAAAACTAATGATGTATTGTATGGTGACTAACATAACATAATAAAATAAAATTAAAAAAAAAAAAGAAAGAAAACCAACAGGGTTGGTGGCTCGGTCGATTGAGCGCCCGACTCTTGATTTCAGTTCAAGGTCATGATCTTGGGGTTGTGAAATGGAACCCCACTTCGGGCTCTGTGTGGGACGTGGAGCCTCCTTGGGATTCTCTCTTTCCTTTCCCTCTCCCCCTGCCCCTGCTCATGCTTGCGCTTGCTCTCTCTCCCCATCTCAAAAAAAAAAAAAAAAAAGAAAGAAAAGAAAAGAAGCAATAAAAAGGTATTTCTGAGACAATAGAGAAAAAGTGAATATGGACTGGGATATTAGATAGTATCAAGGGGTTATTCTTAAAATTGTTAGGTGTGGTAATTGTATCGTGGTTATGTCAGAAATACCAACAATTTTAGAAATGCCTACCGAAGTAACACAAAATGCTTTAAAATAATTCAACAAAGAGAGGGGGAGAGAAAAAGAGTGGGAAAAATGAATCAAGCATTGCAAAATCTTAACTGATTAAATCTGGGTGATGGGCATATGGTGGATCATTGTACTGTTGTCTCTATGACTGTGTACATTTGAAAGTTTTTCAAAGGAAAGTATAACTACAAATGAGATATGTTCTCAGGTTAGATGGCATGAAAAATATTTACTTTTCTCAAAGATGGCTGACTTCATTATTTTATGACCAAATCCAGTTTTTATTTTTAGCATTTTCATGTGCTCTCAGTCCAGTTGTTAAAAACAAAAACAAAATGCAAAATATTATTTTACCCATCTGCTAAAATGATGAGGACGATGTATTTTCCCTAGAAGAAAATTAATCTTTCTAGATACTATAAAATTATATAGGTGTCTCTCTTCTTTCATGACTTTCTTCCCAGTGGGTGTTACGATAATGCATTCTGAGAAAAGTAGTCCTTAGGTAAAGGCCATTTCCAACACCAGTCCTTTCAAAAGTCTTTCCAGCAGTACCACCCTCCACACTTAACAGCTTACAACTTGAGTTCTCTTATCTAAGCCTTCAAGGGAGTGAAATAATGGTGATTCACTAAATGTAAGGCATAGCTCTAATTTGGTAAAGGTCTTTAAAATCTTGCAGGGTGGGGCGCCTGGTTGGCTCAGTCGGTGGAGCGTGAGTCTCTTGATCTTGGGGTTGTGAGTTTGAGCCCCACTGTGGGGATAGAGATTACTTAAAAATATAACCTTTAAAGAAAAAATCTTGCAGGGCAACAACGTGGCCATTTAGAGGAAGGTGCCTGTAAATAAGGTTTTCCAACAGCTACACATGCAGTATGCATATTATAGTATTTAAATTTGCTATGAATTTTTCTAGTAGCTGTAAATTCAAAATTGGTTCCATCATGCATGAGTGGGCATAATTTTCAATATCAGTGACTAAATATATTGAAAATTTACATTAATTGAAATATATTCATTTCTTATTGGAAACTTCTGTTCACTCATCAGATTTCTATTTTTTTAATATTTTTTAATTGTTATGTTAATCACCATACATTACATCATTAGTTTTTGATGTAGTGTTCCATGATTCATTGTTTGTGCATAACACCCAGTGCTCCACGCAGAATGTGCCCTCTTTAATACCCGTCACCAGGCTGACCCATCCCCCCATGCCCCTCCCCTCTAGAACCCTCAGTTTGTTTTTCAGAGTCCATCGTCTCTAATGGTTTGTCTCCCCCTCTGACTCACTCCCCTTCATTCTTCCCCTCCTGCTATCTTCTTCTTTTTCTTTTTTTTCTTAACATATATTGCATTATTTGTTTCAGAAGTACAGATCTGTGATTCATCAGTCTTGTACAATTCACAGCGCTCACCAT
>NW_027397127.1:926392-988402 GCF_003265705.2 Callorhinus ursinus
GAGAGAGAGCACATGAGAGGAGGGAGGGTCAGAGGGAGAAGCAGACTCCCTGCTGAGCAGGAAGCCCGATGTGGGACTCGATCCCGGGACTCCAGGATCATGACCTGAGCCGAAGGCAGTCGCTTAACCAACTGAGCCACCCAGGCGCCCCACTCATCAGATTTCTAAAGGAAAATGTGCTTGGTGCAAAAAACTCCTGAGGTATGGTGTGTCACCTGTGCCTCACATGTGATTTTATAGAACTTCTAAATTATGCTGGGAAATAGATTTAACAAGAGTATTTTATTCTTTATTTTTAAATTTTATTTATTTATTTTTTATTGTTATGTTAATCACCATACATTACATCATTAGTTTTTGATGTAGTGTTCCATGATTCATTGTTTGTGCATAACACCCAGTGCTCCGCACAGAATGTGAGGAGTATTTCATGCTTTTCTCTCATTTCAGGGACTCGGTATTTCATGACATCACAGAAATGGCATTTAAATAATGCTTTACTTTTCCAAACTGGATATGATGTTGACTAAATCATGCATTTGTTTAACAAAAATACATTATGTGCCTCAACATGAACGTTTGTTTTTCTTTAAGTAGTAAATCATAGGGGGTACTGTTACTTTTACTGTTACATTTAAAAAAACTGTCCCCAGGGGCACCTGGGTGGCTCAGTCAGTTAAGCGTCTGCCTTCAGCTCAGGTCATGATCTTAGGGTCCTGGGATCGAGCCCTTCATCGGGCTCTCCATTCAGCGGGGAGTCTGCTTGTCCCTCTCCTCTCCCTCAGTGCTCTCGCTTTCTCACTGTCTCTCAAGTAAATAAATTTTTTAAAAAATCTTTAAAAAACAAAAATAAATAAGTAAAAAAACTGTCCCAAGAAGTCTTAGTATTTTACAAATAACAATCTCTGGATTAAAGTTATAGGGCCTTATTTTTTTCAAAGTGCAGGTACTGTGCTAATAAAACAAAATCCACAAACATTTAATCACTACCTACTATGTGCCAGGCACTGTGGTAATTAGTTTCACCTAATTTAAGTTCCAAAAGTCATTTTTTTAAAAGATTTTATTTATTTATTTGACAGAGAGAGACATAGCGAGAGAGGGAACACAAGCAGGGGGAGTGGAAGAGGGAGAAGCAGGCTTCCCGCAGAGCAGGGAGCCCGATGCAGGGCGCGATCCCAGGACCGCAGGATCATGACCTGAGCTGAAGGCAGATGCTTAACTGACTGAGCCACCCAGGCGCCCCTCCAAAACTCATTTTAAGAGAAAAAGAAATTGCTAGGTTCAAAGAGGTTAAGCAGTTTTTCCTAGAAAATTACAAGTTCGAGATTCTAAAATTTGGGGAATTTTTTTTTAAAACACATTTAGGAAGACAATATAACAAAGAGTTTATGTGTCCTTCAGGACTTTGTTCATTTATTCAACTCATTTATCTAATGCCTAATATGTGCTTGGCAGTATTCTAGCCACTTGGGATTGATGGAGTTCAGGGCAGGCCACCTCAGAATATGCCCTTTGGCACGCAGATTATTTTGAGCTGAAGGCCATCAAAGCTCAACAGACTCAAGATGAGCTTTTTATCTCCCATTTAACTGTCTAAAAAATTTTAGATAGGGAGCCTGTACCAGGAAGACAGCTATCACCAAAGATAACTTTTTTGTGTACTTCAGAAAGACTTTTCCACATGGAAGGCAAGCATTTGTTTACCAAACATTTATCTTCCTCTGCTTTGAAGTCCTAAACCCCAATCCCCTTCTCCTTAGCTCAAGACTGCATGGAAGCCTCAAACCCCAATCCCCTTCTCCTTAGCTCAAGACTGCATGGAAGCCTGTCAGTGGGTCTCATATCTTTGGGGCACCCATACATATCAAATTAAATTTGTTTTCCCCCTGTTCATCTGTCTTGTGTTAATTTAGTTATTAGAACAGCTAAAGAACCAAGAGGGGTAGGGAAAAAATTTCCCCTCCCTGACAGGATACACCAGTAAATGAAGCAAAGCCCCCTGCCCATGTAGAGGTTACATCCTTGTTCTTTCTACTGATTATTAATTATTTCTTAATTGAGAATTTATGGTAAAATAAATCTATAATTTTTAAGTGTTTTCAAGATTTTACTCATCTCTTCTATAGGTAAAGGAATAGAGGTTATGCAAGCTACTTTTGGCAAATTACCTTGATCCTTAGGGTTACTAAGGTATTTGTGATTTATATATATTCACTACTATTCTCTACTCAAACTTAATTTCTTCCCACCATCTGCTGGTATCAGGGTTCTGAAATAAAATGTGTTGTTACTGCATTGCTTGTATTGTAAGAAGGATTCCTTGAATTTTAAAATCTTATTTTAACTTACTAAAATATTTTGGTCCGAATTAAAACCATCTGTAGGGAGAAGCAGCTAAAAACAATGAAAGCCAAAGACAGAAGTGTTGGCAATATAGTGTCTCCACAGCTGATCTTATTATGACACATATATATAGGTTTGAAAAATTCTACAGACCATAAAACACCTGCTACTCAGAGAAAGCCAGAAATTATTCTAAATGGTCATTGCAAATAACTTGCCAAAAACTGAGAAGTTACATTCACGAAACAAGTACCCAGCTCATGCCAATATTTGTGGAAACTTACTCATCAGCTTCCCACATATCTTTTGGCAAGATACTTTGCATCCGGCAGTAGATAAGCTGTTAATATAAGACTTTGTAAAGTTCATGCCACTGAATCTGTTATTGTGGTATGCCCTGGGAGGTGTTACTCTCTAAGTCACCATCTGTCACCCTAAAATAAGTAGAGAGAAGAATAAAGAATCTTCTTGATTGGGTAACCCCTGTAGAAATTTCTCAATATGAAAAGAATATGAGAAGGGGACGCAAAATAATTGTTTTCATGTATTAATTTATTATTATATGTCAAACACGGTGGGGAATACTTTATATACTTTGTCTCCTTTAATCGTTACCATGGCAACAGTGAGATAGCAGATTAAAAATAAATTGAGATGTTAAAATACCAAATACAGTTAGTAAGTGGTAAAGCAGGATTCGATTTCAGAATTATCCACTCCGGCGTCTACGCTCATTCACTCTATACCACTAACCCTTACAGTAGTTCTTTGATTTCTGTAAAAAACCATACAGTTCTCTAAATTGCCAGTCTCTGTGCCTAATAAGTGTACTCTCAGGGAAGGTGTTGAAAGGGGCCACTTGAAGACCACCCAACTTCTTGTTTTGATAGTTGAGGAAGCTGCTCCAGAAGAGATAAATGACCTGTCCAGTGTCCTTATGTTAATTGTTGTCAGTGCCAAGATTAGAAGCAAATCTCCTATTCTCTTTCCAGTCCTTTGATGCTGAGCCTTATGGAGAGCAAAGGGCCTCTAAGAGTCACAGATGATGAAAGTCTCACTAGTTTATGCAAAACTTTAGTACTGATGTCTCATGCCCTCCCTTTAAGTGAAAGAGATGAAAGAAATGTTCTAGACTACAAAATTAAATGCAGTAGAATGCTCCTTTGGAATGCATTCCTTAACACCTGGCTCTTCAGGTATTCCAAAAAGGATGTCAGGCTAAAGGCAGGAAAAAAAAGGAACAGAGGAAGGAGAGGAAGGAGAGAAGGAAAAAAAGAAGGGGGAAGGGAGGGAGAGAGAGAGGGGAAGGAAAGAGAAGGAAGAAAGGGAAAGAAAATTGTTGTTCTCAAATCTGTATTAATTCCTAGTCTGGAAGCTCCACATGGTTGTGTTGTGCGTACTGTTCCAGGGACTAACTCTGGCAGGGATAAGCTGGCAGGACCATTCTCAAACATAAGTTGTTTATGCAAAACTTTGTTAAATCTCACAGTTGCTTTCTTGATCATGTAATTTACCCAAAACAATAGCAGGGGAACAAAGTGATTTTTAGATACAATTAACACTTCCATGACAAGAGCAAAAATGTAAAGAAGGCAATTTCTTTTTTCTGTCAGGAAACATACTGGTTTATGTATTCAGACAAGTAGTATGGAAATAATCCCACCAACGAATAGTCCTAGATTATTATTTTAATACAGTTTGTGAATTTGGCATAACTGACGCAACTGTAGGCAAAGCAAAACTCCCCTAGGGAGCTTTTAAATAGCAAGGGAACCGAGCGGTTTAGCTTGGGCTCACCAGGATTAACCCAAGTGATTCCCAAGATGACACTGCCTTTGATCTTGCTAAAACTGTTTCACTCTGCCAGTTGCTTTGAAAGCAGAGACGCCTTTGAAGCAATGAAGTATTCAATTCTAGTTGAGTCTGCCAAATAATGCCTTCTCTGTCTAGGTCACGTGGTTAAGAACCCACAGAAAGTCTTTGGTCCATTATATATGACGCCGAATAATACTAAAAATTTTTGAGTCAGACAACTCAATTTTTGAGATCATTACGTCTCTAAAGCTTTAGGAGCAAATGCATACAGTACAGGGAAAAGCTGACTTTAATTGTTATTAGAGGAAGACATAAGTATGTTATATTTGAATGAGCATAGAATTTTGGGATCCAAAGACAGAAAGATGAGTCCAACTTTTACTTCTTAACTTCATAACTTTGGGCAACTCACTCAATCCTTCTGTGCCTTTGTTTAATCTAGTGTGACGCCAAAAAGCTGATAAATGTAAAATAGCTCTGTGAAAGGCTGAATGATTGGCAGATATTAAAATGAAGAGGTATGTTGATTTAATGAGTAAGTGCATTTTCTCGAATTAGTCAATGGAATTATCTGATTATTTTAAAATTATGTTCAGAGTAACATGATTAGTTACCAAGCTATTTTAGTTCACATTGATTACTTTCCTAATATGCAATTCTAATAAAATATATCCTTAATGAAATAACTCACAATAAAAATTTATTTTCTCTAGATTTTTTAAGTTTGTCTTCAAAGATTGAGAGGCAAATCAGTCAGAAATGGTTATAATACATGTCTCTACATAGTCTTACTTTGAATAAAGGGGCAAAGTTGAAATTGGAAAGACTGCTTTGCATCAGACTAGAATTGAAATTTGTGGGGTTTCCATGATATTCAAATGAGGAGGATACCCAAACACTCCGAGAATTTACTTGCATAGGGAAAGAAACAAAGTCACTCACTTAAGTCATTAATTGCAGAGTGGAAATAAATGGTTTGTCAAAAGGAGAAGTTATTTCTTATAAAAAGCTCTTTAGCAGCAGGTTCAGCATAAATACACTCTCCTGTCAGCTTTATTCTCCTTATAATAGGCTGGATTATAGTACCATCTCAGGATGGTAAAATCGATAGCGTTTGGCAGTCTAGTCAAGAGAAAAGTAGTATCCAGGGGCGCCTGGGTGGCTCAGTCGGTTAAGCGTTTGCCTTCAGCTCAGGTCATGATCTCAGGGTCCTGGGACAGAGCCCCAAATAGGGCTCCTTGCTCAGCAGGGAGCCTGCTTCTCCCTCTCCCACTGCACCTCCTCCTGCTTATTCTCTCTCTCTCTCTTTTTCAAATAAATAAAATCTTAAAAAAGAGAGAGAGAAAAGTGGTATCCATACAATCATGCTGGTTTACTATAGAAGCCCATGCTTTCAAAATTGATGGCCCTTTTCTGTAGGCTTTTTTTTTTTTTCCTCTTAGAGCGGGAGAGAGGGGTAGAGGGACAGAGAAAGAAAGAACCCCGAGCAGGCTCCATGCCCAGCGTGGAACTCCACGGGGGGCTGGATCCCATAACCCTGAGATCATGACCCCAGTGAAAATCAAAGAGTCGGCGCCCGACTGAGTGAGCCACCCAGTTCTCCCTTTCTGTAGGTTTTTAACATGATTACATCTTTAGGTTTTATAATCCCATGGAAACAATGCACTATTAACACATATTTATAAATATGATACATGTTATTAATCTTAATGTCCATAATGATGTTTTGAGTAAGAATTCCTTTAAGAAGCCCCTATCACTTCATCATTTTTAAGCAGACACATACATACCAGGCACTCAGAAATAGCTCTTGAACTTTTGGAGTTGAAGTGTTGAGGATAAAGAGTTCTTAGAGGTTTTTTTCTGACTTACATTGGGGTAGCTGGTTGGTAGTCATTGACAGTTTGTATTTGCTCTTTATATACAATGGTAATTAAAATATTTTTTATTTTGTTTAGTTGTTTTTAATGAACTCTAGAGAAAACAGCTGAACAAATCTTAAAATAATAACTTTTTAAAAGGCTGATTGCATTTCAATTTATCACCATCTAATATTTATATTTCATAAAATTATATGTCAATTATATGTGATTGCTTGGTTACTACCTTTTCTGGACTGGATGGCCAAAAGCCATAGATTTCAGTTTAAGATGGTACTCTAATCCAGCCTACTATAAAGAGGATGAAGCCAACTGGAGAGTATATTTATGCAAACCGAATTGTATAGGTTATAATTTTTTTTGCTCTTAAATCTTGAAATGAGTGTAAAAGAACTATGTGGCTTATTTTCACTTTTAAGCTCAGAACTGTCAGGACAAGCAGGTGAGGAAAAAATGAGCATGTCCAATCCATTTAGAATCTTTATATTGATTCAAAGCCCATCAGCAAAATGATCTCCAGGTTTCTATTTCAGTAGGGCATTTGTTATTCAAATAACACAACAATGATAAAACAAAGAGCCAGGGAATTAGGGAAGGTGTATTATGTCCATCACCCTTGAGAAATGATAGAATGCTCTTTTATTGACAAGGGCAGGTAGAATCACAGACCTTCACATCTAGTCATGATTTAGAGTAGCACGTCAGTTCTATTTACACGAAGGCATAATTCATATTCCATTTCAAGGAATAATTCAGTGTTCATTATATTAGTTATGCTATTATAAAAGAAAAATAATATGGGTACAAACGCACCTGCCAGTATAAACTGCTAGAGGGAAATGAAGAGATAGGTTTATTATGCTCACATTTTATACTCTTTCAAATCCATAGACTCATGCTTTCTTTGCCAAGAAATTCATGATTGAATCATAAGAAATGTAATAGAGCAATATCTGTTGCGGCAAACTTTGATGTTAATGAGGGAACTGGAAGTCACATAAAATCAGATGGATCACAGGAAATGAATTTGCAAGAAAGAAAACATTGGCTAGCAGCTTGGTATTTCTTCTCTTCCTCCATGAAAATTGTAGGTATAGAAAGGTTTTCCAAATCATCCTTTTCATTAAAAAGTTATCTAGAGGTGGACTTTGAAACTATACCTATAAGTGGTAGCCTTCTTTTTGCAATGACAGTAAACATGATTCCCTTTAGCCTTGGTAGTCCCTGAAAAAAAGCTCACATGTACCTAAGTGTTAGAAAGGTCTCTAACAAAAAACACTTGATGAGGAAAAAAGGAAAGAATCCATACTCATATTCATCATAATTTATTGAATAAACCTCAACCGAAGGCCTTCTGTGTGTCAGGCTCTGTGCTAGGTGCTGGTGACATGGTGACAGGCAAAATAGACATGATCCTTTTTTTTGTATGGAGAAGAAAGTCTATGGCAGGTAACAGACTTTATATGACTAATCACACCAATTCCATATTGCTGGAAGTTGTGATTGGTGCTAAGAGAAAGGATAGGGTGTTATGAGGGAGTTTAATTTAGATTGGTTGATCAAATAGGGCTTCTTTAAAGAAGTAACAATTAACTGGGATCTGAAAGATGCATGCTATGGCAATTTTTCACCAGGCTATAAGGTTATTGGAATCAAATTGTATTTCAGCTTTCAAGTCTACAAGATCCAAAGGCACTCACAGTGCCAGAGTTGTTTGATGAGTGTATTAAAAAGTCATAGCTTACAGCAAAAAATATCTATTATAAATGTTTCTAAAAGAAAACTTGAGGACATTAAACTGTGACACATTGACGCTGGCTTTATTGTTGGGCAATCCCAAAATTCCATAGAATGTCTGAGGTAGAATTCTAGTACTTAATAAATAAGGCTTACTTCTTGTGGACAGCACACATTTTAGAGCTGCCATCTAGTGACTACCACACTACTAAAAAAAAAAGGTCATTTATATTGGTGGACGCCGTGGTGGTTTTTACACAGAATAAAATGCTCTTACCTAGATGCAACAGTCTATGTGAGTACACATTGAATTCCGGAGCCTCTTGCTTTATATGAAAAGTATATCTATGTGCACATGGCAAGGACACTAATGTAAAATGAAGAATAGGATAAGTTAGCATTAAAAATAACAGATAATTGGGGTGCCTGGGTGGCTCAGTCATTAGGCGTCTGCCTTAGGCTCGGGTTATGATCCCAGGGTCCTGGGATCGAGCCCCGCATCGGGCTCCCTGCTCGGCGGGAAGCCTGCTTCTCCCTCTCCCACTTCCCTTGCTTGTGTTCCCTCTCTCGCTGTGTCTCTCTCTGTCAAATAAATAAATAAAATCTCTTTAAAAAAATAACAGATAATTCACTTCAAATGTATCTCATCCCAATTTGGATAGATCAATTTTGCATACTGCCAAAATTACAAATGAGTTTCTAAGAAAGGAAAGTGGTTGTCTTCCCCAGGGTGGTAAAAAAAAAAAAAAAAAAGGTGGGGGTTGTTCTAAATATAGTAGGTTAAAGTAATTTTTAGTTTCAATGATGTAGAATAGAAAATAACATCATTTATTGCACACAGTAAGAATAAATGCTTTTTTGTGAAACATTGTGTGTGTGTATGTGTGTGTTCTGAGTTTCACACTACAGTGTATTTCAATGTCATCAATATTGGTCAAAAATTTTTAAAAGGCACTTTAAATTCTAAGAATGTTCCTAATGATCCTCACCCTCGCATAATCCCCTTTCCTGTAAGTGTGACCAGGGCATGTAAATATGAGATATTACTCCCATGAGTTTGTTGCTTTATATGGCAAAAGAGATTATCCAGGCAGACCTAATCTCATCCCATTAGCGGTTTAAAAGTAGAAAATTTTCTCTGGCTTGTAAGTGAAGGGGGTGTCAAAGGGAACTGAAGCATAAAGAAGCATTCTAAATGCAGCTGCTGACTTTGAAGATGGAGGGAGCCATGTGAAAAAAAACAAAAAAACAAAAAAACATGGGCTGCCCTTGGGAGCAGAAAGCAGCCCCCAGCTGACAGCCAGCAAGAAAATAGGGATGTCAGTCCTACAACCATAAGGAACTGGATTCCACCAACAACCTCAAAGAGCATGGAAGCAGATTCTTCTCCAGAGTCTACAGGTAAGAGCTTGGCTCAGCAGACACACTGACATCAGCCTTCTGAGACCTTAAGCAGAGAATCCAGGTGAGGACCCTGGACTGCTGACCTACAGAACTGTGAACTAATAAATGGCTGTTGTTTTAAGCTGCAGTTCTTGGTAATTTGTTACACAGCAATAGAAACTAATACACCAGGGGTGCCTGGGTGGCTCAGCCGGTTAAATGTCCAACTCTTGATTTCAGCTCAGGTCATGATCTCAGGGTTGTGAGATCGACCCAGGCATTGGCTGCCCCTCTCCACTCTAAAATAAATAAAGAAAGTATTTTTTTTAAAAAAGAAGCTAATACAGTTAATCAATACAGTTAATATGAGGCATATGAAAAATCCTGAATCATTATAATGGCAGAGATGTGGGCAAGTAAGGATCAAAGTGTGAGGAGTACGAATGACTATGAAATATCAGGAAACTTAAAAAGTGAGGATGATGGCATGAACATCTCAGAAAAATGGCTAGATGAGAAAAGAGGTGAGGAGTCCACCTACAGGATGTAGCAGGTGAAGGCTTGTTCTCTCTGTGACGTAAAATTATTTCTTTCCTAGCAGAGAAAATGGGTTCACACCCTTTTAAATGTTTGCATCTTAATTTATTGAATTTACTATTTCTAGTATTCTCCTAGATAGAAATGAGAGAACCAGGCTCAACATTTCCTAAAGATATGCTCTGATGGATAAAGAAATTTGGGAAGAAATTAGAAGTTGCTCATTTCTACATCCATCTTAATAGAAAAGCTTTATTGGATTTGAACAAGCATGAACAGGAATTGAATTAAACTTATGCCAAAAAAGCAGAAGACACTTTATTTGGATCGATGCAGACTAAAAAGTCAAGTGACTGAGTCAGTACATTGCTAGATTTGTGGCACAAAAGGAAATGGAAACATTGAAAAGCTCTGCTCGCTCAATATACACAATCAGGTAAAACACTGATGGATCTGGAGCAGGTAAATGCGAACTTGATCCCATATGGTACAGATTGAAATTCCCCTGAGATTTGGGGTAACAAATACAACCTACTTAAGGAAATGTTTTCAGAAATTAAAACTCAGAGCTGTCAGATCACGAAAAGACAATTCTGAGTAGGCTGTAATTGTTATTGGAACACTGAGGCAATTAAAATCTTAAATGTGAGGAAAAGCAAAGAGATGATGGCTTCCCAGGAGAATGCCATCAAACTTTAAATATTGCCTGTGCTCTAAGCTGCTCAAAGAACTAGCAGGATTATTAAGTTTTTAAATCCTTTCCCTGCAGTGAAACCTCATAGAAAGCTGTTAATAAGCAACTACTATGAACAAGACATTATTTTCTTCTTTTTAGGGTTTATATAATAAGAGGGCAAATGCTAGGCCCACAGAGAGTTAGTACTCAAAGAACATAGGAAAAAGGTGAAGTATCATCATCATTATATAGTCATGTCAATAATCATTTTCTTCATGTGTTGTAAATCCTTAACAGAGTCCAAAAGAATGAACATACGACCATTTCAACTGGGGCTGACGATAAATGAAAAGTAGCCGTGCACTTTCTGTCGGTTGGCTCCTGTAACTTACATTACTATCCATCTTTGTGGACTTGCTTGGCTGAAGAAAAACATCATTTCCAGAGCTCCTAATATCATTTTCCACACCCAAATGGTACAAGTAAATGCTATACTTAATTTCATGATTTTCAGTAGCATACCCAAGGCTTCTAAAGACTACCCCCCTTTTTAAAAAACTTCTCTTTTTATTCTGCAAATACTTATTGGTTTCTCAGTAAATTTGAAACATGGTCTTTGTAGGTGCTATTGATTACAGATTTTCTTTCCAAGTAGAGGGGAAAAGAAGAAAGGTGAAGCAGATACCAGTAGAGCCTAAAAGTCACTATAATGCAGGGGATGAAGGGTGACTTGACTGTTGTAGTCAGCAAGAGGCACCAGTAAATCAAATTGTATCTCAGCCTTTTGAGAATGGGTGCATTTTCATTTTTTCTAGTGTGCTTCGGGCGCGGTCTTACTTAAAGTTGGGGAAGGGACTAATGTCTATATAATCCTATTACTGTGTAAAGCGTGTTCATTTATATGACTTGGAAGAACTGACTCGTATATTGAAAGCATGCTACTTGCACAAAACTGTTTCATTAGTGACACTCATTTGTTTCCTAGTGTGAATATGTGATTCCTGCTGTTAATGAAAAGAGGACATTTTGCTAAATCAAGTCTTAAGATATAATTAAATGGGAAGTATGACATTAAGCTTCAATGCAACTCATCTTTTATATTATTGTGGTGCATTTCTATGGCACTTCATATTTGCAATGTTCAAGATAAATGACTTCATATTAACCCTCCTACTGAGTTTGGGGAGTCAGAGTGAGCACATAACTCTATTGTTCAATTAACCGAGTGAAAAGCTTACAAAACCTCATAGGAATTATTTGTTCACTGTAGCTATTATTTGCATAGCGCTGATGGTTCACAGCTACTGTTTATTACTGAATGGGAAAAGATTTAAACTAATGTTTATAATTCTTCTATTAAAAACTTCATAGGTCTTGAAAATATTTCAGTGAATAAAGATCATGGTGCTAGGAATTATAATAATATAATATTTTAAAATGACTTCTCTGTGTTCATTACCATGAACTTGTGAAGGTAAAGGGAAACTAACATGAGATTGCAGGTGATTTTGAGGAAAAGCAGACATTCAGCATTAGGAAATTCAGGGAGCATTCTTTCTGTTGTCTCTTGTCCCTACTCACACACAAACAAACATATTTTAAAACTCCCAATCCTAATCTCACCTAAGGAGTCTGAATCTACAGTATCAAAACCCTCAGCCAGAGGCCTTAAGGTCTTAGGTAAAGGAATATTTTGTCTCTGTACCGAGTTTATGCATCATTTAATAGATTTATTAAAATATTCTTAAGTTATGTTGCCTTATTAGTTTAAAATTTTTATTTTCACTTGCTGGTGCTCTACGTGTCATATGGGAAGACACCATAATCTTTTCAGTGCTTGGAGTCTTTAAAATCTTACTCTGAAAAAAAAAATCTTATTCTGGTTCTACCTGAATGTAACTACAGTTATGGAGGACAGTGAGGTCTACTGCTGATACCAGGAATTTGAAGATTCCTGCAAATTATTTAACAGTGATTTTTCTCAGTGAACCCAATATATAAAATACAGATAATCCCTATTTTTGTCCAAAAATAAAAAGCTGGAAAAATAACTTCATGGAGCCATTTCCAAATTACAAATACCAAGTCTTGGGGCGCCTGGGTGGCTCAGTTGGTTAAGTGTCTGCCTTCAGCTTAGGTCATGATCCCAGGGTCCTAGGATCAAGCCCTGCATTGGGCTCCTTGCTCAGCCGGGAGTCTGCCTCTCCCTCTGCCCCTCCCCCTGCCCATTCTCTCTCTCTCACTCTCACTCTCTCTAAATAAATAAAATCTTTAAAAAATAACCCCAAGTACCAATTCTTAATATTTCAGGGAAGAATTAATATAATTCTGTACAGGAGACAAATTGTTCACAAAAATGTCCACGCCAACAAGCTATTCACTATGTGCCAGGCACATGATGGCAGACTGCTGGGAACCAACATATAAAGCACAGTCCTTATCAAGAAGGGGTTCACAATCTTGTAAGAAAAATTCGTAGCGAAGATCACAATTCACTTGCTCAGATAAAGTATTTTCTCCATGAATTTTTTTTGAAGATTTTATTTATTTATTTGACAGAGAGAGACACAACGAGAGAGGGAACACAAGCAGGGGGAGTGGGAGAGAGAGAAGCAGGTTTCCCGCCGAGCAGGGAGCCCGAGGCGGGGCTCCATCCCAGGAGTCCGGGATTATGACCTGGGCAGAAGGCAGACGCTCAACGACTGAGCCACCCAGGCGCCCCAATTTTCTCCATGAATTAAGAGCTTTTTGAGTGCCTTCCGAAAACTCAGATGAGAAGAGTGGATGTTGAATATACTCAGGGCAAATAATCTGAGGGGAGGAAATCACTGGGTAGCTGCCAAGAAGATGTGCTGAGTTCAAATATGTTATTTATCATGGCTAAGCGAATTAGAATAGGGCTGGGAAAGTAAAGAAATGAAATAATAGACAAAGCACTTGCTTCTCAAAATATCCAATGTAAGGGGACAATTTGTAGAAGACTACACCGTTGGTTGAAACAAAACAGAGGGTCAAGAACAACCTAAGACTGTTTCTCAACTCCAAATTTGTCACCCAGTAAGGCTTTGCAAATAATCTAAGGACCTGATATTCAGAGATATAAAATTATTTCTTAGAAACCATACAGTTAAAATGATTGTATATTTTTAAATTTGCTCCTACAAAAGGTTAGTCCTTCGTAAAGAAAATTCTCTTAATGGCTTAAAATTAAACCTGCAGTCAACTGAATACACAAATTTATCAGAAACATGTAATAATGAACAAAAATCACAGATTTTTTTTGAATGCATTACTTCCCAGGAAGATGCTCAAGGAAAAAGAAAGTATTAAATGTGATTATTACTGGATTTTAATTTCATATAAAACACATAAAACTTTTTAAAAATAATTTTTGCATAAAGTAAGAAATGTTTCCTTTGATGTTTATTTGTATGCTTACAAAAAAGTCTATTAGTTAATGCTGATATCACAGCTAATATGATATATACGTTTGAATTATTCTGCGAAGCAGACACATTTCTGTAACCCAAGTGAGATTCTAGTATCCTTGTATTAGGAAAAGTGTTAGGGGCCAACCACTCTTTTGTTAGGGAGAGAGCTCTTTGATTATATCTTGGAGGAAAATCCAAAATATACGTCTAATCTAGATCCTGAGTTGAAATCTTGAGCATTTTATTAACATCAAATATGCTCCTGATTTCATCATAAAAACATTACAGCAGTCTTTCCAGGCTCACTCAGAAGTCTGCTGGAAAGACACTATTACTTATACATGAGATATTTTAGGGAATGTTTAGGATTTCATAAATATTGAGATAAGGCAAAAATATGAAAATATACATTATGTACATATATCTAAAAACATAGTTGGATACCTGAAAGAAATTTTGTTTATTCAGTATCCAAAATAAATACTCCAGCTATACAGAAGACAATTTATTATAAAAAGAAAAATTTGCCAAAGTAGAATGTACAATCCCAATAATTGGGATTTTATTTTATGACGGAAAAATTTAAACATTTGGTAAACATTGCAAGAGAGATATGTTGAGTTGGATCAAAAGTGACTGAGAAAGAAAACTACATTTGTTGAGAAAATGAGTTCTTTCAAGAAGTAGCAAATTATTACACCTACAAATTAATCACCTTGCTGACTACATTATTTCCAATCTGTGTATTTCCTATAAATCATCTTGAGTTGGCTATGATTTCTAAAGTGACTAATTTGAGAGATAGCCTAAGAGGAATGAAAACAGGATAAAAACAAATTAAAAATGACTGGGCTAGACAAGGTTTATGAAAAGCAGAATAGATGAGGTAGTTAAGCATGCAGAATTGTATAATATGTCCCTCTGATTTATCTGTATGTTTTTTGTTGGACATTTCTACCCTAAAACAGTCCAGTGAATATTTAGTTGTGCAGGAAAATGAACAAGTTCCAGGACCTGGAACACATACAATCCATGGTTTGATAAAGACCAAGCAGATGGAATTTATTATGGGTGTTCGCAATAATAAAAAATTCTATAAAATACCTGGATTTCACCATGTGGAAATTGCTAACAAATGGAAGCCAAGAAAAAGATTATAGAATAAAATGAATCCTTCTTCAAGTTTTCAAGAGTGAAGGAAAATAAACAATTTCATTAATTATCTTATTTTTTTCTTTAGGTGAGCAACCTGAGTTTGCCAAGGAAAAGGTAAGTGGAGCAATTCCAAAATCTGAGACAGAAAGAGCCAAAGATACTCCTTATTTGAAGTTTCAGGGGAAAAAAAGGAGCAAAATTTGATTGCTAATTATAATCACTTTTTGACACAAAATAACACTTTTCTTCTTTTCTAGCATTTTGCTTATTCATACTAATATTTGCCTATTTTTTCATAGTAGAAAAAAATGACTAAGCTTTAGACATAAGGCATTGGAAACTGTGCAAAAGAATAATGTGTTCCATTATGGTTCTTTTTCTCCTTGATTTTATTTTTAATGGTAAGACCCTCTACCCTTACTGCCAACCTCAAAAATTCATCTTAATATCTCACAGTGGGGGAAAATGGCTAATTGATAACAATGAATAATCAAAGCACTCAAAAATTTTAGTTTGTCAAATGATAAGTGAATATTTTGATGAATTTATCCCAATTTCTTCTGGCATTTTCTTCCTGATTAGAGCCAGGCTGGCACTAACAAGGGACTTAACTCGGGGCTAGAATGAATGGAAATTCGCTGGCCTTGCTGGCTTCTGTTTTTCTTTATTACTCACAGACACCAAAAGCAGCTGTTTTCCTCAAAAAGGAGGATCAAGCCAGTCCAACAGAGATGTTTTATATAATCTCATGGAAGTTGTCTTGAATATGGGAGAGTTGCATATCTCCAGATTAAGTAATAATTTCTGTTCTTCTTCTAGCATTTATCTTGCAGGTGTCCTTTGGGTCTAGTGATTGTCCTTCCTTTTCTAAATTTCTCCTACACTCCAGCTGAAATATTTAGGGTTGGACTCAGTAGTTTTCAAAGGGGAGTTATTTTGCCCCTCAGGAGACATTTGGTAATGTCTTGAGTCATTTTCCAATTCTCACAATGGGAAGAGTGTCGCTACTGACCTCTAGTGGATAAAGGCTAAGAATACTGCAAAACAGCCTGCAATGCATAAGACACCCCACCCACAACAAAGAAGTATTTGGCCTAAAATGCCAATATTGGTGAGGTTGTGAAACGCTGGTCTAGCTACACCTGGCCAATGACTTAATCTTCCCTTTTTAAAATAGTAATTCTTTACCAAGAGGTTTTAGGTTTCTGTATTCGTTGATATGTATTTCACACGTATCATCCCTTTGTAATCTTTTTTCCACGATCACTTTTTTTTAAAGATTTTATTTATTTATTTGAGAGAGAGAGAGAGAATGAGAGGTAGAGAGCATGAGAGGGAAGAGGGTCAGAGGGAGAAGCAGACTCCCTGCCGAGCGGGGAGCCCGACGCGGGACTCGATCCCGGGACTCCAGGATCATGACCTGAGCCGAAGGCAGTCGCTTAACCAACTGAGCCACCCAGGTGCCCATGATCACCTTTTTAAGAGGTAGGAAGTGCTGGGACATTCTACATAGAGGTCTTATACTAGTCATCCTAAGCTATTTTATAGTTCTCAATGTACATATGCCTCTCTTTAATGACTCCTCTTACATATGCCTCTAATTCTTCTTCAAATGCCGCCATTTTACTCTCAACATCCTTCACGAACACCAGATTAAGTGCAACATTCTGTTAGCCCCCTAGGATTTCAAAACACAATGGCCAATACACAGAACTCTTGATTATCTTCAACAACATAGATAGATCTAGCAGACAATCGTATCACTGAAGCTTTCTCACCCAAGCAAAATCATTTATTTTAGAACACAGAACAAAACTTTAGACTTTAGAGCACTTTGTTTCTTCAAATTTATGTTTCTAATTATAGTGTCAGTGCCGCATTCAACAATCTGAAGACCATTTGCAATGGATAGTAACTGAAATTTCAATCAGGTTACTACTCTCCAAATTAAACCTATTAAGTATATTTTCATCTGACTTCTATTTTTTTTTTTTTTTAAAGTAAGCTCTATGCCTAACGTGGGGCTTGAACTCACGACCCGGAGATCCAGAGTCCCATGCTCTATGGACCGAGCCAGCCAGGCGCCCCTCATCTGAATTCTAGTATGTTAAGTTGATCAATTATGACAGTGCTGTGAGTGAGGTAGGACCCTATTCCCTTGTTTCGGATAACAGTGCCTTAGCTGCTATAAGAAAAAACTCCATCTTGATTACAGATACAAAAACTGAAAGGGTTTGATATCTTGCTATTGTGATATTACCTTCAATAAACTTCACTTTCTTTACCGGTTAATTTTAAGTGGAGACAACAAAATCCCCTTAGCTGTCACGGTCTCCAGGGATCATTTAAGAATCTTCGGAAGTTGCTGTGATTCATGATTCCACCATATTTTGGAAAAGACTTTATTTCCTTCATGTGTTTTTTTCCGGTAGTCAGGTTATTTCACTGTTCTTAAGCGAATATTAAATGGGTTAAATTAAAACAGGTTTTTCACGGCCGTTAGCATCGGAAATCTTCAATTTCAATATTCTGCAGAGAATTACAGAAATTGAGGGCTCCTGGGTGGCTCAGTCAGTGAAACGTCTAACTTCGGCTCAGGTCATGATCTCGTGGTCCTGGGATCGAGCCCCACGTCAGGCTCTCTGCTCAGCCGTGAGTCTGCTTGTCCCTCTCCCTCTGCCCCTCCTCCTGCTTGTTCTCTCTCTCTCTCTCTCTCTCTCAAATAAATAAAATCTTTTAAAAAAGAATTGCAGAAATTGAGAATTTTGAAATTGAAAGGAGTACTTTGTAGTAGAGAGATTAAAAATGAAAGGAAAGGAAATTAGCAAATTTATGTGCCAAGTGCTTTATATTTATTATCCTATTAAAACCTCTCTCACAATTTTTTGAGTAAAAGTGCCATTACACCAATTTATGGATGAAGGAACTGGGCATAGAAGGATTAAGTAAGTGACCAGGATTCTAATTTAGGTGTGTTTGAATTCAAAGCAGAAAAATGGTGTTTTGATGTGCAACTGAACATGCAGAGTAGACTAACTTATGTTAGCCCATTTTAAATGTAGCTGTAATGATGCCGGCTCATAAGTGGGTTCTTTAACAAATGTGAATTTTCTTCATTCCCCAAACACTTAGTTAAATACCTGCCATATATGCCAGATGCTAAGAGATATAAAAATTATTAAAACAGCATCCTTATTCTTTGAGGATCTCACAGTTGGCTGAAAGGGATATATAATTAGATAAAGTACAATACAGGGTAGCAAATGCTTTAACAGGACTCTGGGCAAACTGGGAGTTGGGACAGGTGCAGTAGCACAGGATAAACATGTTACCTCCCATTCAGGGTGTTGGTACCTTTGATAGCCCCATTTTAACTAGATGTATGAAATATTTTTAGCAGCAATAATTTAAATGATCATGCAAATGATATTTCTCCACAGAAGTCTACTGTTTTAATAATAACTTTATTTGTACTCCGCTTTGTGTGATATGTTTTACATTTGACCCTCACAAAGAACTCTTCGAGATTGGTATTATATTTGTTTTAAGATGAGGAAATTGAGGCTCAGAGAGGTTCCAAGTCTTACCCAAGGCCACACAGCCAATAATTGACAGAGAACGGAATCAGATTTGGGTCACAATGCGTGTCAGCTTCTCACTCTCTCTGTATACTTCCTTTACTCCTCTTGTGTATCTCTTGCCTCTGTCAGTTATTTTTGTCCTATCTTTTTTCATTCCTCCATGTAAACTGACAAAAATAAAATGCTGAAGCATCCTTTTTTTACGTGGCATATATAATGAGGAATTTATATTCTTGTTTTTAATTTCAAAGTTGAGGGAATATTGTACTATTTATCTGTAAAAACATAAAAACGGAGTGCTTTCTACTTCCGTGATCCTTGACAGCAAGAAACCATCTCTCCGGGGCGCCTGGGTGGCTCAGTTGGTTGGGCGACTGCCTTCGGCTCAGGTCATGATCCTGGAGTCCCGGGATCGAGTCCCGCATCGGGCTCCCTGCTCAGCAGGGAGTCTGCTTCTCCCTCAGACCCTCTTCCCTCTCGTGCTCTCTATCTCTCATTCTCGCTCTCTCAAATAAATAAATAAATCTTTAAAAAAAAAAAAGAAACCATCTCTCCTACCTCTGAACTCTTTCTAGCCCTTTCACATGGCTCCATCCTCATGGTTCTTTACATATTGTCCCTTGTATTATGTTTATGCTCCAAAGTCTCAGTGCAGTGCTTTCTACCGTGTAGGCACTCAAGAAATATTTGTCAAGTAAGTTTTCTGTAAGTCATTGCTTTCTAAAAAAAAAAAAAAAAAAAAGCAAGTTGTGTATTTTGCAGTGGGAATGGGCTAATAATGTTTGGTTTGTTAATTAAGTTTTCAAATTGATTTTCTATGCAGCACTTCTGCTGATGATCTTTTACCACAACGCTTATTCTTCCTTTTAATTTTTTTAAAGATTTTATTTATTTGGGGCACCTGGGTGGCTCAGTCGGTTAAGTGTCTGCCTTCGGCTCACGTCACGATCCTGGGGTCCTGGGATCCAGGCCCACCTCGGGTTCCCTGCTCAGCGGGGAGTCTGCTTCTCCTCAGGGTAGGAGCAGAAGGAGAGGCAGAAGCAGCCTCCCCGCTGAGCAGGGAGCCTGACACGGGGCTCGGTCCCAGGGCCCCAGGATCTTGACCTGAGCAGAAGGCAGATGCTTAACTGACTGAGCGAGCCACTAGCCTCCCCCCAACATTTATTTTTATAATACCAATATTATTTCATACCTAGAAAGCTATTTTAGCATTGAGAGAAAAGTTTCACTGAATGTGTATAGCATATGAAGCCATCCCATATAGTAACAGGTGGAAAAAGCCGAGGCAGGCAGTTTAAAGATTGTGATGATGCCCAAACCACACATCTGTGGTAAATAACTGTATATACATAGAAAAGACCTTACATTAAATTTTTAAATCTTTTAACTATATGTGATAAGTTAAAGCTACTTAATTTTTGAAAAGAAAAAGCTAAGCATGTTTATCTGCTCTTGAAATGCTCATATGAACTGACATTTTCTATCTAGCTTACTGTGGAACTCACTAATTGTTTTATGATAGACAGTGAATTACTTGAAGTCTTATAATGAAATGAGTAGGTAGACATAAGTATTTCTAAAATGCTCTACTTTATTCTTGGCTAAAAAATAACTGTGTTCAGTAATGGTATCTGATGAATATGAAAATTATAATCTTGAAATATAATATATAACCTGTAACTTAACAAAATTTTAGAGAGGAGTGAAATATGTTTTATAGAATTATCTAGTACTCAAAGTAAATAATTCTGAATTATAAAAATCATTATCATTTACGGTATTTTTAAAAAAATGCATCTCCTGTTTTGCATTAATAGATTTCACATTATTCCATCTCCAGAGATGAAGGCTTATATATAAGTGAAATCACATGTAATGGATATCAAAATCTAAATCGTCAATGGATATTTGTTCAAAATACAGACCCATCCCATCCCAAAATTCCATAGGGCTATCCATTTAAGTAAACTTGAATGTAGCTGACATAATAGTCAAAGAATACAGTGTGAACATATATAGTAAATGAAATGCAATAAACTGCGGTAGAAAAGACCTATTATGCTGTAAAAGCACTCATCAGGATTACATTTGTAAAATCTGTTGGGGGTTACGAACTATAACTCCAAGTATGACTACTTAAATTCTTTAATTCCATCCTATGGGTCTTTACAATTCTGATCAAATTTCTGTCGTTTTTCTTTTGTTCTATTTGATTTGGAAAAAATGCTTTTAGGCTTCTCACCGCCTAGGAATCAGAAAGCAAACCATCAGGCCCAGAGCCCTGTTTTCTTTTCCAAGCTAACATTCGGGGATCCTGGACTCTTACTTCTGCCGAATACTGGAGTCAGGTTGCTTCCTTCCAATTCTACTATTATTGAATGGCCAAAAATCTGATTTACTCTAACCATCAATGCCTTAGATTAACTCTACCTGCTTTTTCCAGTTTGAAGACATTTGTGTAGATTGGGACTACACATGCCTTTGGTCTCTTAGGACAACTTTAATTTCTTGGTTCTCAAGACTTAATAAGCTCTTGACCTCTGGCACCATATGGGAAATAAGGTTCTGATTTGCCACTTCTGTCCAAGACTTTCTCTTCCAGCTTCCTACTTGTCTACCTAGACCATATCACTGCCTGTAGAACGAGAGATGGAATCCCAAATTGCTTGATTTCTGGTTCATTTCTTCTTCCATTAAAGGGACAAATACTGAAAAAATTGATAGTTACTTCTCTTGAAGGACTTATTTTTTTGTGTGAAAATAAAGATAATAATTTGGGAGACATGTAATATTTCTCTTTTAGGGAAGATTCAGAGTGTTTCCTTAACAGGAAAATAAAGCCTCAACATTGTTCTGCTGATAACATTTTCTCTCATAAGATTTCAAGAATCCTAAGCTAGCAGTGATTATATCAACAAGATATATAGATGTTATTTTTTTTTCACAACATATTTTATGAAACAGCCTATTTATTTGTATCGATATATTTAGAAGTAATTTGTTTTAAACATGCAAAAATGCCAAACATAATTGATCAAGTGAATCCAAACCGTGTCTCTGACGATCAATGTGGACATTTTACATTAAATTCCTAAGGACGAGATCTGGTATATAGTAGGAATTCAGTAAATATCTGTTTGATGAAGAAACTACCGAATCGTTGAGATTTGGTCAAGAATTTATACCGAATTAAGGAGGCATGTAAGATAGAGAAAAGAACAAAAAAGAAAGAAATTTCAAGTAATTGTTTAAAAACTTGCCTTTCCAGAGATAGCTGACAAAAAAGCAAAAGGTTACATGATCAACAGTAAGCTTTGGCTTTATACAGAAATCCTTTCTACATCGCATTTCTCAATAATGTGACAAAGCCAAGTCAGCCTAATTTCAGTGTTGAGTAGGCCAAATCACCACTATTGTTTTGTTTAGCATCAGGCACCAGCTAGTGTGATTTCTATGTTACCGTAGTCCTATATATAAAACTGAAGAGCAGATGCTCCTTTCTAGCTCACACACCCTTGCTTGCCGTTGATTTCCTTTTAGTATTTCACTACTAAGTAAAAAATTTCCAAGGGAACCAAAGAGAGAAGCGTTCTAGTATTTCTCTTAAAGAACATTCCTTTCTTTCTCACTGTGTGACCTTGTTCTACGAAGTAGAACTTTTAACCTCGATTTCCTTTTCTATAATGTGGAGTTAGTACTAGTGTCAATCTCATAGGGTTGTTCTGAGAAATGAGAATGAGAGAAATTACGATTATTATTGTTTTTAATATGACTGTGAGGATAAAATAAACACAGTGATACCGATTGAAGGGATACATGTTTAATTAGCCAACCCCTGCCTGTAAATAGGATGCAGTGCAGTGTCAATAGAGGTCTTGCTCTAGGGTGTGGGCCATATGGTTTTCATAACACAATACACTTATTAGATCATTCTCAGCATTTTTTCTGCTACTATGCTAAAGCATTAATGTTCTCATTACAGAGAATGAATAAGTAAAACATTGCAGGCTTATTGTTTTTAATCTGTATTAACTGAGTTCTATTTTTATCATGTTCATCTTGAGCTAACCATCAAATAATATACAAGAGAGTGCTTGCTCTCTTATCCCAGAATCAGTGATTGACTATTTAGTTGCTAATTTACTCACTATGGAGTAAAGGACTCCTTTTTTGGTTCATCTATTGTTATTTGTGAGTTATTTCCTATAAAGTAGTCTTTTAGTGAAAGGTCTTTCATTGTATTATATTTTTTATAGAATTTCTTTGTGTTAGATTGGAAGAAAATAATACAGAAAAAAGAAAAACATCTTGAAGGTATTGAAGCAGATGGAAAACAGGCAATCAAAATCTCCGTAGTGCTAATTTTAGTTTCTTTTCAATATATTCAGGAGGGGAAAAGAAAACAAGGAAAGGAAATCTATCATGTATTGAATACCAAGCACTCTATTAGGAACGTCCACATGTTCAGATATATAATTCTTGCCCTCAGTTTGTAGAGGAGGAAGTGGCTGGAGTGCAAATTGGAAAGCAGGTATTCATCTGACTCTCACAAAAGTCAAGAAGTATCATGACCGTATTTAGTGCTCTTAGGAAGAAGAAGCTGCCTTTCTGGGGCAACACATGCTAAGATGTGTTGACCAAAATAATTCCTCACCCAGGAAACAGACTTTTCAAAACAGTGATAGACACCACAGATGCTTTAGTTGGAAATTACGCAGAAAGTTGCAGTGTCGTTGTTCCTATTATTTGAATAAAAAAAATGAAGTGTGTCTCCAGAACTGTCAAATTGATACCTTTTATAAATACTGAACTTTTTTAAAAATGAGAGGAGTTATCTTACAAATGACAGGAAATGTTCCTGACAATAACTGCAAACTTGGTTTTACTTAAAAAGAAATTACTGTATTACAAACCAAACTTAATCTACCATTTTTTGGTTCTACTCAAATTATGAAGTTACTGACTAATATCAAAACTAGTGTTGTAGTAAGATTATAATAAATAAGAGTTTATGGTCTCATGCCTTGTATTTATAATACGTCTAAGGTGTTGATGTATTACAAATACACCTAAGCTATTGATGTATTACAAACACATCTGAGCTATTGATGTATTACAAACACATCTGAGCTATTGATGTATTACAAACACACCTGAGCTATTGATGTATTACAAATACACCTGAGCTATTGATGTATTACAAATACATCTGAGCTATTGATGTATTACAAGTGATGTAATACACGTCCATTTGAAGGAAATGATGCTGTCTCTGCAGTCACACAGAAATGGTAGTCTGTGTTTTCCCTTTCTCCATAAGGCCCTGGCCAAATTGTATTAACAAATTCCATTGAGTCTGATTTGTCCAACAAAAAGCCTATTTATTTACTAATTTAAAGTGAGAAAATGGGGACCCCTGGCTAACTCAGTCGGTAGAGTGTATGACTCTTGATCTCAGGGTTGTGAGTTCAAGCCCCATGGCGGGTATAGAGATTACTTAAAATCTTAAAAAATAAATCAATACATAAATTAAGTAAGTAAATGAGTATGAAAATATATTCTTATGTCCTTATTTCAAGGACCTGGATTCTCGTCATTCTGGGAACCAAACTGATGTAACATTAAATAAAGTGTAACCAGAATGACATTGTGTTAGTCTCAAAGTGAACTTTCTCTCCAGATTAAGTAGACCCTTCTTGGATCACACTCACACCCTAGAGGATAAATCTATATGGCAAAGTACCATTGAGTAATGTAAAACGTTTGCCATGGAAAATCTTGCTCTTTTAAAACTAAGGTAAGTTTTCAGAATACTGTTTTTCATCTGTATTTTGACTTGATCTCTTCTAATACATACCAAGTTCCTCTACATGACATTTCCCAAAAGCAAGTTTTAAACCCTTACTGGAAGAAAATATAACTGGTGTAAATGAGAAGAATAACCTTTTTGTTGTTGTTGTTAAAGATTTATTTATTTGAGAGAGAGAGAGTGAGCATGAGACGGGGGGGGGGGGCCACAGGGAGAGGGAGAGGGAGAGACAATCCTCAGAACAAACTCCCCGCTGAGCACGGAGCCTGACAGGGGGCTGGATCTCATGACCCTGAGATCCAGACCTGAGCTGAAATCAAGACCTGGCTGCTCAACCGACTGAGCCACCCAGGTGCCCCGAGGAATAATCTTTTTAATTCATTAAATCTTTTCTGAATCTCAGCATAATAAAGGCAATGCTATGAATTCCACTATGGCTGCAATTTTCAAAATGATGTTTTAGTCACTGACTCGGCGTAAAAATTTTATTTATACTAAGAAAAGCTTCACATCTGCCTTCAGCTCAGGTCATGATCCCAGGGTCCCGGGATCGAGCCCCGCATCGGGCTCCCTGCTCGGCGGGAAGCCTGCTTCTCCCTATTCCTCTCCCCCTGCTTGTGTTCCCTCTCTCACTGTCTCTCTCTCTCTCTCTGTCAAATAAATAAATAAATAAAATCTTAAAAAAAGAAAAACTTCAGCTATATAAGATATATCAAACATTAAAATAATAAAACATTTTTCTCACTCTCCTTTCAAAAAGAGAACAAAATGAAATTCATGAGGTTTTTAATTTAATGCATTTTGTTCTGATCTGAAGCATTATATTTTAAAAGTATTGTTATTTTTATTTAAGGTAAAGTTATCTGGAATAAAATTACACAATGTGTATTTGATTTGTTTTACAGTTATGTTCCTTGATATGTGTCATATTCCATTTTTTATGATCTTTGGATTATTTTCAAAATTTATTTTAATTAAAAATATAAATATACTGGATGGAAGTAACATGGGTTAATCTTTCTTTCCTTTCTACTTTTGCCTAGACTATTTTCCAAATTAGAGGGAATATTTTAAAATGTGGACACTTTTTAAAAATTATATTTTAAGATAATTCACAAGACATTAATTAGGAATAAGAACCTCTCCCTTCCTGCAGTAGATCTATGGCCCTCTCAGAAGTAAATCTCGAAAACTTTCTCATTGGAACTTCAGCCTCAATGTTAGATGGATATTCTAGCAATAAATCAGCAAGAGTTACCACTGGAAATGCCTTTCCAAGGAAGAGTACAAAGTTAATGCTTTCTGATCAGAGGAAAACTAGTTCCAAAATCTTTTTGCGTTCAGTAGCATCAAGTGCCTACATTCTTCATTTCTTGTTCTATTTGTCCATGGAAGAAGAGCTCTGTGGAATGTGGAACCCGTGGAGAATTATTTCTGGAACATGCTGTGAAGTACAGTAGCTAAGAATTCTTCCTTCTGCTGCAGGGTTCTCATACCCTAATATGGCCAAAATTTTAGATAACAAAATTATTTTTTTATGAAAGATGTGTTTTAATCATGTCTGAGAATAATAAAATACTTTGATTAAGTGGTAAATGCTAACAGGGAAGGGCTGTCATGAGAGTTACCAAAATGACCTTAATTTACATTATTGATTTCGAAAGGATTTGTTCCATATCAACTGCCTCTTATTGAAGGCTTGATATTGTTAAACTTCATTGACTTGAATAGTAACACATTTAATTGGAAAGAAGTAGGGGCTAGGTAGAAACACTTAATCAGATCCTGTTTTTTTGCTTCTGTAAAATAAAACAATTGGACTAGATTCCTTCCCCTTCTAAAGTCTTAAGAATCTATGATAATCTACTGTTATGTCCTGTCCCAAGTAAATGCGTGGCACTCAGAAGGCATCTGACAGGCCATCCAGGAATTGACAATACCCCTGGTAGGGGGGTTTCTGTGATTTCAGTTTTATTTGTTTTAAGCAAAGAATTCAACTCTTGAAAGCTGTATCAGCACATGTAAACACACACAGTAGTAATGAAAATTATGTAAGTTCCAGTAGTGGGTTAATACTTCATTGATGAATTCAGAATTCATATGATCTGTCTAATGAAATGTCACCAATACAAAGGCATGGTTCATTTAAAGAATCTCCATGTTGTTCATGATTAACAGATAAAGAACTATGTTGAATTCATCTAATGGTTTTTGAAAGGAAACTACCAAAGTACTACTCAAGGTGTGAAACAAGAACACTCTAGTAACATCTTGCTTGTAAGCTATATAGTCAAGATAAACACTGTTCTTGTGGGACAAGAAGATTTAATTAGTCCCAGGCATTTAGAAACCATTAATAAAAGTTTAAGTATTAATCTTATAGCTGTTGTTAACTGGTTCACTAATACATTATTAGTGATACAAATTAATGATATTTAGAGTATAAATGGTATAAATTAATAAAACAATAACTTAAAAAACATGAATATAGCCTTTAGAAAAAAAAAACCCATCAAATTTTAGGTTACTAAAATGTTTTGATTGCAGTATACAAATTCCATTCTTCTTCTGGTTTTCTTTCCAGGGCCTCAAACTACATCTCATTATTAGTTGAAAGATTTTAGTCTTTCAATCTATTTTATCTATTCAAATATTTACATACACTCTTCACCTGTCTAGACTTAAAGATAGAAGTTTTGTAGTAGTAGGGCACATGGCTGGCTCAGTTGGTGGAGCATGCAACTCTTTTTTTTTTTTTTAAGATTTATTTATTTGAAAGAGAGAATGAGAGAGAGAGAGAGAGCACATGAGAAGGGGGAGGGTGAGAGGGAGAAGCAGACTCCCTGCTGAGCAGGGAGCCCGATGCGGGACTCGATCCCGGGACTCCAGGATCATGACCTGAGCTGAAGGCAGTCACTTAACCAACTGAGCCACCCAGGCGCCCTGGAGCATGCAACTCTTGATCTCAGGGTCATGAGTTCGATCCCCACGTTGGGCACAAAGTTTAGTTAAAAAAAAAAAAAAAATATATATATATATATATAAAAGGTCTGATTACTTTAAATTCATTAAAAAAAAGTTTTACAGTGGAAGTATTTTTTTCAAAGATTTTATTTATTTATTTGACAGAGAGACACAGCCAGAGAGGGAACTCAAGCAGGGGGAGTGGGAGAGGGAGAAGCAGGCTCCCCGCTGAGCAGGGAGCCCGATGCGGGGCTCGATCCCAGGGCCCTGCGATCATGACCTGAGCTGAAGGCAGACGCTTAACGACTGAGCCACCAAGGCGCCCCACAGTGGCGGTTTTTGATTTAAAAAGAGCTACTTTAAATTAAACCTTGTTAACCTCAAATTCATATCATGATTTTATTTATTTATTTATTTATTTATTTTAGATACGGGGGAGAGAGAAAGAGAGGGAGAGAAATAATCCCAAGATCATGGCCTAAGCCGAAATCAAGAGTCAGTCACCTAACCAACTGAGCCACCCAGGCACCCCTATATCATGATTATTTTTAAGAAGGTATCTCGTTTTAGTCCTTTTCCTATGAAGATATATTTTTAAAGTACCCTAGTGAGGAAAAATACAATCTTCCCAATACCCTTCCCAGTTTTATAAATTTGATATTTTGTGAAAAATCTGCAATACTTTGTATGCCAAAATGCTTCTGTACTTAGTGTACATTAGTATTTAAAAATTGGCCTCATGAAAGTAAAAATTACCTGTTTTTCTCTAGAAACATATCTCTCCTCTCCAATAAATCACCAAGAGAGCCGGAGTTACTATTAAATAAAAGTAATAGTTTTAAATAATACAAATAAATTTTTACAAATTTCGAGACTGAAATAAGAGATGTTTTTACAGACCTGTTATTCCACACCTGGCTTTGGAGAAGGAAAATGAAAGCACATTCCAAAGCATAGTTTTTCCTTATAAAGCATATTTAAATTTAGTATAATAAATGCATCTTTTTAAAATTTAAATTCAATTAATTAACGTATAGTGTATTATTAGTTTCAGGGGTAGTTTAGTGATTCAGCCGTTGCATACAATGCCCAGTGCTCATTCCATCAAGTGCCCTCCTTAATGCCCATCACCCTGTTACCCCATCTGCCAACCCACCTCCCCTCCAGCAACCCTCAGTTTGTTTCCTGTAGTTAAGAGTCTCTTATGGTTTGTCTCCCTCTCTGATTTCATCTTATTTTATTTTTCCCTCCCTTCCCCTATGATCCTCTGTTTTGTTCTAAATGCTTCTTTTTAAATAAGTATAATCTTTGGACTCTTGTTCAACTACATTTAACGCTTGGCCAAAAGTTCTTAGAGCAATATCTTTACTTAAGACCAGTAAATAATGTCATCCTATTTCATTCTGCAGTCTTGGTAAGCAAACCATTTTAAAAAAGTGAGAAGTGGTCATGATACAAAGTAACTTACAATACGTCAGTGAAATTCTAGGATAAAAGTATGCAAAAATACTAAGTTGGTGAACAGTTAATAATAACCAAGTAGCTTATTTAGTCTGCTGATATAGACTATCTTTTTTTTTTTTTAAAGATTTTGAGAGAGAGAATGAGAAGAGGGAGGGGTGGGGGAGAGGGAGAAGCAGACTCCCCGCTGAGCAGGGAGCCCAACACAGGGCTCCATCCCAGGACCCTGAGCTCATGACCTGAGCTGAAGGCAGCCGCTTAACCGACTGAGCCACCCAGGCACCCCTGATATAGACTATCTTAAATGTTTCTCATATAAAGCTGCTTGCTTCTGTCATAAAAATATAATTTACTTTAATTAAATATATTCACTGCTGCTAAGTGTCATTTTTTTCAGGGAAAGGAATGTACTTTAGCTATTGGATCAATTCGTAAAGAGAATATTGTCATCTCAAAAGATAACTCTCCTAACAATTTTTTTAGTGTAAAAAATATGTAATTCTCAGAAGTCAAGCATTCTGAATATAGTGATTCTTTTACTAGGTCACCATTGTCTCAGATTCTTTTTTTTAAAGATTTAATTTATTTATTTATTTGAGAGAGAGCAAGAAAGAGAGAGAGAGCACGAGTGGGGGGAGGGGCAGAGGGAGAAGGAGAAGCAGGCTCCACACTAAGCGGGGAGCCCGATGCGGGGCTCGATCCCAAGGCGCTGGGGTCATGACCTGAGCCAAAGGCAGCTGCTTAATGGACTGAACCTCCCAGGAGCCCTTGTCTCAGATTCTTAAGGCTTGTTTTTCTTTGACAGTGTAGAAGTTTGCTGGATGATGGGTGCCTCCTGCCTCACCCACCCACCCAACCAATATTTCAAGGAAACTCTGGGTTATATTTACTGGGAATAAAAGATTTAAAAGTGCAAGAATGACATTCAGGGACATTTCGTGTGTGAAAGTATTTGTTTTGTATGGCTAAATATATACTAGCATAGATGAACAGCAGCATAAAGTTACCTCTCTCTATTCTCAATCTATTAAAGTCATCATTTGTATTTCAGCATGTGTTATAAAGAAAACCACAGAGAGAACATTTATCTTTTGTGTATTTAACAACCACTGACGGATTGCCGGTAGTTAAAAACTCAACCTCTCTTTCAAACACTGAAGTGTTTCATCCCATTTCCAAGTGACATGAAGTTGTGACATCTGTGTCACGTTTCGTCTGTTTATCTTATGACCATAATAATTACAACCTTATACCACGATTTACATCAGCAAGATAAGAAGCCAGCTCTGCTTGCCAGTTGGTTGCCTGTTGTCCAATTTGGCAGACAGAGGAGCTTCTATTTACATTTAAATAGTGTTAAATTAATGGAAACCCTTGATCGATGTAAGGGCATTTTTTCCTTTTCAAATAGTTATATACAACAGACTGTTTCACTTCCTTTAAAAAAAAGGAAGCTTGAAGAGAAGTCTATTATAACTAGGTATATAAACTAGGTATATAAATAGGATGAAGCCTATTGTAACAGGTATTTTATAGGGTTTCAGAGCCACGAGGAAAAGGTAGCAGGAGGGTGTGAAGGAACTGGGAGGGAGGGAGGGAGAGAGGGACAGAGGGAGAGACAAATAGACCTTATCTCTAAGTGAATTGCCGATTTCTATTTTTTTTTTTTTCTGGGTGGGCAAAAAAGAAAAGGTTTATGTCAATGAGGATGTTAGCAGCCCTTACTATAAAACTTAATAAGCAGCAGAATGCTAATGAAATATCCTTTTAAGAGAACGAAAAATAAATCTCATTTCTAAGTCACCCTCATTTCTCTGAACTTCAAAATTCTAAAAAGAGCAGCATATTAAACAATATAAAAAGCACATTTACGTATGGAAATGTCACCTAGAAATTTCAATATAAATGTGTTACCACCCACCAATTATAGATACTAAATAGTCCAGTTTTATAAAAGATTCAGTTTCTACTTAAAATAGTACTACTAACTTTAAAAATCCATCTCAAAAGTTATCATTGAGAGAAAAATGGCAAATTTCAGTCTACACCAGTTCAACCTCAATCATAGCATTTTACAGATATTCATCTATCTTTCTCTCATTAATGCTTTGAACATACACTTCTTCTGGTTCTAGCTATTCATTTCTTGTTCTGTTGAAAACATGTGTTAGCCTGTGAAATGATTCCCTAATCTTTAAATTCTTTCTCTGAATGTAATTATATATTAATGGAATGTATGCATCCTAAACGACTGAATTTTTATGGGTGGCAAAACTTAACTAAAAGGAAATCTTAAAGTCTTCAGATACTAAAGATGGAAAAACTCCTCCTAAAAAATAAAATAAGGAATCCATGTGTTCCATATCCCATTTTTATTGAATGCATTTTCTTAGCTTCTCTTGTGACATTGCTAACCATACAAATGTGTATTTGAAGCCTCGTGTTTATGGAAAGGGGAACATGGCTAAGAGAAAGCATACAAGCAGAAAGGAACATGTTTTGACAGTAGAGAGCTCTAGTATATTCGAACAGGTTACAGAAACCTTAGGGGGAGTCCCTTCAGCATGGGTTTACACAACAGAAGGAAGAGAGCTATCATGATTACCTCTTGGGAATAGAGATTTAATTTAACTAAAATATCTGAGATTTGACAGAAGAGTGCTTTTCACATTAATTTGAGAGGTAAAAGACAAAGCAGCGAAAACATGATCAAAGGTGATCACTTCATTCAAAAGTCTGAGAAGAGTTTCCTCTTCTTTAAAAGGGAGATAGTATCTGCTTTCAAGAGTTGTGGGAGGGATGCCTGGGTGGCTCAATCGTTAAGCGTCTGCCTTGGGCTCAGGTCATGATCCCAGGGTCCTGAGACTGAGCCCCTTGTTGGGCTCCCCGCTCGGCAGGGAGCCTGCTTCTCCCTCTCCCACTCCCCCTGCTTGTGTTCCCTCTCTCGCTGTGTCTCTCTCTGTCAAATAAATAAATACAATCTTAAAAAAAAAAAAAAGAGTTGTGGGAAACATGAAATCCTGTAAGTACTTAGCACCTAGTAAGCATTCAAGAGATGTTAATTATAATAATTATTACTAAGGCTGGCAGTGACCAAGGGGGTGATTTAATAATAATATCTAAATAAAAACAGTAATCTCACTTAGAATAAAATGACTAACTGTCCTCAATTTGCTCAGGGGACATAGAGGAGGATAACTTTTTAGCACAATGTATTTAACTTTAATATAAGAAAGAAAGATACTGAAAGGCATTCAATATTGAAATCGGTTTCTTGGATGGAACGCAAAGCTGATAACCAGACGAAATGAAGTTTTCATGTGGCTGTCACCAAAGTCAACCAGTCTACTATGGTACTTTCCCTTCCAATATCTAAATTAAATGTCAAACATGGGCACCGTAAGCCACATTGCAATATTTTTTATCAGTAGAGGCAACGGTTGCCTTTTATTGTGACAGTGTTGAGTGTGAAATTACAATACTATGGCCCAAAGAGGATACAGGGAGATACAATACTTTTGTTACCATCAAAGATTATTTTACTTTATTTTATTTTATTTTTAAGATTTTATTTATGCATTTGACAGAGAGAGAGAGAGAGAGAGCACAAGCAGGGGGAGATGAGCACGGGGCTCTCTCTCAGGACTCTGGGATCATGACCTGAGCTGAAGGCAGACACTTAGTCAACTGAGCCACCCAGGCACCCCTCCAAAGGTTCCTTTAAACAAAGTGTATCGGTACATGTATTTTTGTATATGCAACTCCCTTAATTAAATGCTCTTAATCTTCACAGAATACAATTCATCAACTAATCTTATGCATAATTTTCTTCTAGAGACTTTTTTCTTTAGCTTTCGTTCTTGGCAAAATAATTAAGAAACTTCTTGCATATTAGAAGTGGTTTTATATCTGGTAATTAATAACTGCCTCTTCACAGAGGACGACAAGATCCTTTTTGTTATTTTGGTCACTTACTTCTATTTGTCTTTCCCATGATTCCAAATTTAAGTAGAGAAATTATAATCAAATATTGTCCAACTGTAAAACCAAGTGAAAAATGTAGAGTGTGTAATTTGCCAAATTGTACTTTACAAGTAGTATAATCAGATTCAAGAGTGGTGAATTTAGTGTGATTTACACATTAATAACCAATAAAATATTACTCTACAACCTAAATTTAACTCATTTGGAGAGGACATCAGATCCTTAAGGAAGCTTAAAGTGGCATGGTGGGCAAAGCACTAGGCTAGGAGTGAAGATTTAGCATTTGGGCCAATGTTTTGTGAACTTGGGCAAGGCTCAATCTTTTGAGAGCTCAATTTCCTCTTCTATAAACATCAATTATGCATTATGTAAAAGCTCTTAGGTTTAGGATACAGCTGTAAGTATAAAATGGCCTCTAATTTCATGCAGCTTAAATTCTAGATGGGTGTGATTTTCTCACTGGATAATCTCTAAATTCACATTCATTTTAAAAACTCTGTAATGCTAATGTTCTTTCAGATTGCCAAGGAGTGGCCAGCATTACACGTAGGAAGAGATGGGAAATGTAACAAGAGCATATTAAGTATGGAATGAGAAAAAGAGGGAAATCATCAAGCCCATCCCCACAGAAGGGGCTCCATTCGTACTTGTTCATACCATTATTTCATGAAGAGTCTAAATATGTTTTCCCAACTTGTGATTTAGCAGATTCGTTTACCCAACATTTTATATTCCTGCCTTTTTAAATTTATATTTCAATTATTTTTTCTTTAGAGAACTCTTGTGGAAGTCTAAGAAGACATCCCCTTTTGATTGCCAGATTACTTAGGCAGCAAGAACACTTTATTAGCTATGCTCATAGCTCTTCTAAGTAGTTACATATTAAAAATGAAATATCTTAAGGTTAACATTTTCAAAGTGATGTGTGGGTAGCTAAGATACTAAATCTGGGTAAGAGACCTGAAAATTCCCTTATCTTTTGAAATGCTGTTACCGAGACTCAAATGTACAATGGTCCCCAAATCTATGGTTCTTTACAGTTTGTAAAGCAGGTTCACATGCATCATCTCATTTGAACCTTGGGAGATGAGATAACTAGAATTTGATACAGGATGGAACAGAGCAAAGTCAATGCCACCTTTTCTTTTTTTGGGAATAATAATTTTTTTTATTATGTTCAGTTAGCCACTATATAGTCCATCATTAGTTTTTGATGTAGAGTTCAATGATTCATTAGTTGCGTATAACACCCAATGCCATCTTTCTATTCAGTAATTCATATCAAGGCTCTCTTCATTCCCCAGAATGGTCTGGCGGCTTATCTTCAATACCACTGCCGCTCTAAAGCTTTGTTTTCTCTCTCTCTTGTTCTCATCCTCACTACCAAATCAGCACCTGCATTTTGTGCTTTTGCCTAGGACTTTTTTTCCAGTGTGAGTTAAGAACATAGAAGTAAGAATACAGGTGGGAGTGTAGACAGGATTTGAGGGGGTTAGTTTGATCCTTTAAATTTAAGTCTGTTCTGCATCAGTCTTTATGTGTGTGTGTGTGCATGTGTGTATGTGTGTTCAGCCAAATATGCAGGCCTCAAATATCTTCTCAAGCACGTCCTGTCTGATCAACCTTTAGTATTTGCTGCATGTTCAAAAGAAGAATCATTCTGCTCATAATCTATTCACAAGCTCTATTTACCTCGATTTCTGCTGGGGTCCAAAAAAAAAAAAAATTCAAAGCACAGAAGACAGGAGAGGACAATGGCCAGAGTTTCTGATTCAAAAGTAATTTTATGTTGTAAAATGGCATTGTTTCAAAGCAGTACTGAATGTCCTTATATGTCGTAGGAACTCCAGAAAACAGAAACAAATAAGAGTGCTTTAGGTCACTTACTCTTTTAGCCATAGCCTAGAAGATCATTTCGATAATTTGGCAAACCATAAAAAGGAAAAGTTGTAATATCAGAAATGGACATAGTAACATCTTCATTTTTTCCTAATCTTAGGTACATGGGATTGAGCTCATTTATGTTCTGTTTTAGAAGGTACATAATAGGGGTGCCTGGGTGGCTCCGTTGGTTAAGCATCAGACTCTTGATTTCAGCTCAGGTCATGATCTCAGGGTCGTCAGATCGAGCCCCGCATTGAGCTCCACACTGAGCACACAGCCTGCCTAGGATTCTCTCTCCCTCTCCTTTTGTTCCTTCTCCTCCCTTCTCTCTCTCTCTCTCTCTCTCTCTCCCTCCCTCACTTAAAATAAAAAGAAGGCAGATAATACAAGAAGTTCAACCTGCTTATAATTATCACTTTATTTCTCCTTTATTGCCAAGTACTCAAGATTGTCTACCCACCATAAAAGCCATTGTGACTTATTATTAATGAGGGATGGCCTTCTGAGCTCTTCAGTTTTGAAAATCTCCAAGTTTTTTGGTGTTTTAAAATATAAGGCCCTATTTTGTCATTATGAAGCTGGTGACTGAAAAATACCATTTTAAACTCTGTCCACTATACTGTTTCATTGTGCCATGGTTAAAATACCCATAACTACAGTCGAGGCTTGAACAATGTGGGGGTTAGAGAAGCCAACCTCTCTCCTCCAACATAGTTGAAAATCCACAGATAGCTTTTGGCTCCCCGAAAACTTAACTACTAATGGCCTACTGTTGACTGGATGCCTTACCGATAACACAGTCAATTAACACATACTTTGTATGTTATATGTATTGTACACTGTCTTCTTATAATAAAGTAAGCTAGAGAAAAGAAAATTTTATTAAGAAAATCATAAGGAAGAGAAAATACATTTACAGTACTCTACTGCTTTTATTGAAAAAGATCTGCATATAAGAGGAGCCACCAGTTCAAGCCCATGATGCTCAAGGGTCAACTGTACTTCATTATTCTCTAGAGCTGAACGCTTTCCTGTAGTTAAGTGAGGTTTGCCCTCCAAGGAGAAGACAAAACAATTAGTCCTTCATTGAGATGTTATACACTGGTAGTTTTCCCAGATAATTTAAGCTTACACGTCAGCTTATCAAAGTATTTCTGAGTCTGCCTACTCCTTTCCACCTAGGCCCTCACTGACTTGTCTAGAGCATTCCAATAGTCTCCACATAGTTTCTCCTTGCCTCTGGACTCTTTATTGCTCCAATTCTTCTCAACATTGTCACCATAGCTGACTTCCTATATGAGACATGATCATGTTATCCATCAGCTCAAGAAATCTGTATTGACCACAGAATAAAGTCCAAACTCTTTAGCCCTTCACACAATTCCTACAACCTCCCTCTCATTTCCCTCTTCAATACCAGCCCTGCGAACACACAACAAACACACACGCATCCAACATGAATCATGATATATTTCTTGAATATGTCAGGCACTTTTATGACTCTAAGCCTTTGTTCCTACAGAGAGGAAAACAAATACAAATTACTCAGGATTTGAATTAAATTAAGGAGTTCACGCACTGAACTGGAGGAGGATTTCAAGTAAGCAAATCTCCCTCTTCTTCTGTCTCTTAAATTTCACACTCACCCACTCAAGCCACCTGTTATCTGACTAGTTTGTAGCTCAGAAGCAGATAATTGCAGAGCAGTATCCTGATGGGTTTCTAAGGATTAAAAAAATACTTAGTGTGGAGCATATTCATTCTGATCTTAAAGTAAAAAAAAGCAAGCAAACAGACAAAAACCAGTATTGTAGGGCAGTAATAAATTATTAAGCTCCTTTTTTTTTTGGAGAAGTGATTTTCCACGTTCTTATTTAAAAACTCATGAGTAATTCTTTCAGGAGTTCGTAAATACTTATGAAAGAAAAAAATCTATATTGCAATTCGAAAGTTGTAATTTGTGCAGATTACAATGACTTCTTTCTTTCCAAATGATTTCTTAGCAGTGAATTTTCCAATAGGCATAAAAATGGATATATTCTGGGGCGTCTGGGTGGCTCAGTCGTTAAGCGTCTGCCTTCGGCTCAGGTCATGATCCCAGGGTCCTGGGATCGAGCCCCATATAGGGCTCCCTGCTCAGCGGGAAGCCTGCTTCTCCCTCTCCCACTCCCACTGCTCGTGTTCCCTTTCTCGCTGTGTCTCTCTCTGTCAAATAAATAAAATCTTTTAAAAAAAAGGAAATATTCTGCAGCCTAAATGATTTTTTCCTTTTCCTCTTTAAAAGTGGGTCTTTTCTTACCTCAGGAAGCTGAAGCAGAACATGCTTCTATTTTCAGCATGGAATAATGGCTATGGACAATCAAAGGTGATTATATGAGGAGATTAAGGAGCATTCTGAATGTTGGAGAGGGAGCCTTTTTGTTTAGTCATTTTGCTACACTAGTCAACTTCATTTCTGTGTTTTTCTCCCTCTATGTGTTAGGCACTTGTAGACAAAACTTATGATTACAGGCAAATGATTCTCAGGGTTGATATTTACCTACTCAATATTAGACATGGTTATCAAATACCCCTTAAAAACTTTAAAATAATCTCTCAACAATGCAATAATTCCTCATATTTTTTGGCGACTGCTGTTTGGATTTTTGGTGAAATGATGATGACGTCAGGGCTTAAACTATTTCTATGTCTGGCACCTCAGGAAGCTACAACTATTTCAGGCCATCACATTTTATGTGATGAGTCATTATTTCACTGTACTACAGCAAGCCTCAGGGAAATAAAAGGAATAATGTAAATGCCAGAGGTCCCTAATTTGGAACTGTCAAGGAGAGAACGCAAAATAACCTTTCAACAAGCATGTGTTAGACTAAGTATAACACATGAAGAAAAAATTAGACTGTCATTCCAAGGGTGTCTTTCAACTCTTGAGCCTCTGTATATAGATTGGTTACCTCTTTGGTATCCCTTGAGATTCTTCCATTGATGTGAATGACAGATTAGATATTTGAATAGAAGCATAACAGGAGATTCATGCATTTGAGAAGGATGTACAATTATGTGTTGAAATTACAAAAACACAAAGTATTGGACCAGAACTCCTATTGCCACACTGTTCCAATTAACCAAAGTCAAAATGTGTTGGGGTTATTTTGTCTAATATTTGTAACAAGGAATATGTTTGTACCTAGAGCCCATACATGCAACCTTTTCGGCTGGCTAACCACAGATGTATTAAATAATGCAGAACATTTGCTGCTGAATATGCAAGCTTTTCTCAACATTATGCCACTGGATTATAATACATCTATGTTGAGGAAAATGTTAATATAATATTTACAAAGCCTCTAGTTTGCTTGTTTTGTAGACAAAACGTAGAATCAAAAAGCAGCACAGCGCCTCCTGTATTTAGCTGTAATCAAACTAACTGCAGTTCCATATTCCTCTGGAGTTTAGATAAATGTGATTTTGCATTCAGGGTCCATTGTGAACAGAGTATGAAATTGTGAAATAGGACCTAAGATTTGTCACCTTCTTTGACAATAATAATAAATACAGTATCAAGAAAACTGTCTGGAAGACAGCACAGTTTATAGTCAGGAAACATGGTTTCTAAAACCACCTTGCTTTTTTTTTTTCTTTTTTTTTTTTTTTTTTTTGGTGAAGTAAGCGCCACACCTAGTGTGGAGCCCAGTGTGGGGCTTGAACTCATGACCTTGAGATCAAGACCTGAGCTGAGATCAAGAGTCGGACGCTTGACTGACTGAGCTACTCAGGAGCCCCCCACCATTGCTTTTAATACACATTTGACTCCCTCATAACTTAAGTCCCCATCTGTTGAGTGGGCATAATAACTGTCCTATATATTTGGAATAATTACTGAGAGGCTTAAATGAAATAATAGACGTTGTCATTTTTTTAAGGTTAAGACACTATGCAATATAAAGTATTTCTTATTGTGCTGTACATTCTGACTTAAGGGCATCGATCAGCCTCTATTATGTATCACAAATATATTATTTCAAATTTTTAGATATACAATTTGGGGAAATATGGGAAGAAACACAATAAGAAAAAGGAAAAGAAGTGCCAGAAGATACACTTTCCCTTTTCTTCCTTCCTGCTTACTGCGGATTTAGAAAAAAATAAATTCTTGAAAATGTTTCATTCTTCTATGTTATATTTTTTGAAAATGTCTCACTCTTTTAAAGTCATTACTATGAGTTCAGCAGTTTCCTTGAAGAAGTTTGTTGCTTAACATGAGAAATGGTAGCCCTTGGAGTGTTTCAAATTCTAAAGGTTGCCATAGAAACACAGCTTCAGACACTGGATAGAATGAACCATCTGTCCCTCATTTTTTTTCCTGATGATGATTTTCTTAGTACAAATATACTGGAAAAGTAGACTATGAAACAGGTGGGAAGATATGTTATACAGCTCTTTGCTGGGCTGTGATTGCAGAACCTGCACACTTGTTCGTGTGTTAAAAGGTGCCCTTGCACTGCCCTGAGGCACTGTCTCTGGAAAAACACAGTTGTGGAGAACAGAGCTGTTTCCTCTGCAGTCCATACAAACTGGGAGGCCAAAGACTCACCAGTGGCAAACGTGCTTTCATATCAAATGTCAAATGATGAATGTCTTTCTACTTTTCTGAATTTATTTGCATTACCTCCATTGAGGGTGGAAATTCTAAGAAGGGGCAGTGACTGAGACGCTTTTTTGAGTTTACTGGAAGGGAAAGTTGAATCGTAACAAACTTAGATTTCTTAATCTTATTTGCAAAACCTTGGTTTGTTTAACTTATATCATATATGTGAAAGTTCTCAATCCACATCTTTTCCAACAAATCCATTGAAAACAATCATAGGAACATAAAAAGCAAGATACAAATGATGTTTAAAATAAAAAATTTCAATAATTTGGTGAAATAGTTAACTTCTTGTATGGTGACTGCATAATAAAATAAAACCAAATTAAAACAAAAGAAAAAAGGAAATAGTTAACTTCTTAATGTTTTTGTTTCCTTAGAATTTATTATTCAGTATAAGGCTCACCCCAAACTGAAGTTAATTTCTAATTAATTCAGGTCATTAAAGTGAGATTCAGTGAGTTATTACTTTAAGCCAACATAGTTCTTTGGCAACCTTAAAAGTTAATCTAGTTTTCAAGTTTGTTTACCTGACAACTGGGGAACAGGTTTTGCCCTGAGAAAACCTGGCTCACTGATGGAGGAGCATAGAATTTTTAAGTCTAGTTATACATGGGAAGCAGCATTTTACCTTAATCCTGCTGATTTTAAGGATGCAATAAAAAAAAAGTCTCCTCATTCATATTAGTCTTGTTATAGTTAAATTAAGATAACCTTCCTTCACAGCCATGCGATTCATATTTTATTTAATAGTGAAAACTTAAAGCGGGAAACACTGACCAAATAGTCTAGTTAAGAATAATCACAATTTCTGCATATTAACTTTATATATATGGGTATATATGGGTGCTATATTTTCCAAGCTCATTTTTGAAAATCCAGAAAATAGGGGCGCCTGGGTGGCTCAGTCGTTGGGCGTCTGCCTTCAGCTCAGGTCATGGTCCCGGGGTCCTCGGATCGGGCCCCACATGGGCTCCCTGCTCCGCGGGAAGCCTGCTTCTCCCTCTCCCGCTCCCCCTGCTTGTGTTCCCCGCTGTTGCTGTCTCTCTGTCAAGTAAATGAAATCTTAAAAAAAAAAAGAAAGAAGAAAAATCCAGAAAATAAGCATACATGCCTAAATTTGAAGTCTTGGTTGTCTGTATGCATTTTTACATGTTGTGAATATTCTTAAGGTGGATGTTAGCTGTAGCTATTTTAAAATACATATGTAATTACATTATTTCATTTAATTGTTATATCAAAGCTGTTATCCCCATTTTATCGGTGAAGATAATGGAAGTGAAGATAATTATCTTTCCATTTTACAGGAAGATAAGTAAATTGCCCAAGGTCATATAGCTAGCATATTCCTTTTAAAAATTATTTTGCAAAAATGAATGCTTACATAGGAATTTATTTAATCCAGGATATAAAACGGAATTAAAATTTTTATATGATTTTATTCAACTGGTGTGATATACTATTTTCTTTTATTTATTTAAAGATCTATTTATTAATTTTCAAGAGGCAGTGAGCGAGTGTGTGTGCACAAGTGGGGAGAGGGACAGAAAGAGGGATAACCTCAAGCAGACTCCCTGCGGAGCATGGATTTTCCCCCCCAACTTGGGGCTTGATCTCACGACCCTGAGATCATGACCTGAGCTGAAATCGAGAGTCAGGTGCTCAACCAACTGAGCCACCCAGGGGCCCTGTGAAATATTATTTTAAACCACATTTTAGAAAAACTTGAATTTTGTAGTCCAAGTTATTCTACTTTTCCGATGTAACACTTCTCTCTCATAAAGGTAAATGTTCCTGATGTTTTTTATTTTTTCTTGTTTCTTGTTTGCTTGTATCTGACAGAATCCTGACATTTTTTGGTACATATTTTTGTAATTCATTAGTGATCTTTTTCATTTCTGTAATTTACAAAGGCGAAGATAAATGTTTGGGTAATGTCATTGTTCATTTTCTATGACAAGTGTATATTAAACTCATTCTCACGTATGTCACAAGTGAATACAACTACCTGTATTTTTAAAGAAGACATTGTGATTGTATCTGAATATTTCATTTGTACTTTCCAGTGAACTGTCAACTGTGAATAATGGTAATGACTGAACCCTTTGCTGGGCATGCCAACTTCTTAAAAATATGGTCCACATCAATTATGTCAATGACTACAGTATAATAATTCTAATAATCAAAGAAATATTTTAAAAGTTTTATGGCATTTTAAAAGATTTACACATTAAGGAATATTACATATGTTTAAGCCATCATAGATCAAATTAACAATCAAAGAAAAAAACACCATATTGCTGTGCAATGTAAATGATGATGGAAATGTAAAAATAATTGAATTAAAAGTTAAAGCAAATGTCAAATCCAAAGCGGTCTAAATGCTGCAAACCCAAATCTTCTGAATTTTCAGCCTATTGATTAAAAAGTGCAAGCTACTAGAAACATAACAAAATTCTCATTTTAGTTATTCCTTATTGAGATTAATAATAACTTTATGTAATTTGGAGATCAGGCATCTGGGATCTGAAAAGAAAGTGTATAACTCTATTATCTAATTGCTATTGTCATTTTAGTTAGATTTTAGATTTTAATTTAAATTTATCTGCGATAGCTAAAATTCATTTGTCAAAAGTCATCCATAAGTTTTAGTAAAGTAAGCATTCTAGGATATGTTTCTTCTGTGTATACCAATGGGCATACATGAAAATTTAAAAGTTAATCTGTTTGATTTCCCCTAGGGTGTGTTAATAGCTCTACAGAAACAGTTTTGCAAAGTGAATAGATATTAAGTACATACTAATCAAAATCATTGACCAAAAATGTTGTTTCACAAAATCAGAGAAGCGACGTATGTCTGATGATGAGGCCCATTCATGGTTTACATGGCATGCCCCCATGTGTATTTATAAAATCAAGAATAGATGATCCACTGAATATATTCAGTAGCTTTAAATAGGAATGAATTTTAAGTCCATTCTTTATTCAGGTCTGTTCTCCAGTTAAACTCATGCATTAATGATAAAAACAGACTACTTTTGTGAAAGAGAAGAGTATTTTGCTCCCGAATACATTTGATTTGGGCAAACTGCCTAGAAGCAAACACATGGCCTACTCATAATACCAGTCTGTTGGTTTGCTTGCAGGGGTATTTAATCATCTCTCTGCCACAAATTAATATATTTAATGAGAAATTTAATGTATTGCATAAATTTCAGTTTGGGTCAATATATAGTCATTATACACAATGACCCGATGCTATTAGACTAGTAAACAGCATAAGATATGTTACTGCATGCTAGGCTGGGCCGAAGAAAAAATCATTTTTTTTTTAACTGTACACCTGCCTAACTGCTTATTTTAGGGTAAATACGCATGCTTTTGGGGCAAATGTCAATGTGATATTTATGAAGTTAATAAAAACCAAACACAAAAAGAATGATTTTCTGAGCATAAAAATAGAAAATTTGATGGAGTAAATTGCTAAAGGAGTTGTTTCAGCTTTGCCATGTACAACTTGTGTGATCCTGGGCTAGTTATTTAACCTGATTCTTTCTTCACCTTTTCAGTGGAGATATATTTTTTTTAATTATAACTAGTTTTTTTTTTAAGATTTTATTTATTCACTTGAGAACAGAGATACAGAGAGAGAGAGAGAGAGAGAGAGAGAGAGCATGAGCAGGGAGAGAGGCAGAGGGAGAGGGAGAAGCAGGCCCCCCGCTGAGCCAGGAGCCCGATGTGGGGCTCGATCCCAGGACCCTGGGATCATGACCTGAGCCGAAGCCAGACGCTTAACCATCTGAGTCACCCAGGCGCCCCCTTTTCAGTGGAGATATTAACAAAACTTATCATATAGGTTTGTTGTAGGACACAGTGAAAAATATATGTAATACTCTTGGAATAATGCTGAACACATAGGAAGTGTTCAATAAACGTGAGCTGTTATCAGTGCAAAACACTGCTACTTTATTACACAGCAGTATTCTTTCAACTCAGGGCTTAAAAAATAAGAATGCATCTATGAATCAAAAAGTCATTACTATATCTCTTTCGGTACTATTCAAAAGTAAATTCTAACTAACTGTCTCTCTGAAGCACTGTTGGACAGGGTAGGAAAGTAATAAAAGCCTAGGAAAGTAATGAAAGCCACATGGAAAAATTTCATAGCTCAGAGGTTCAACTGATTTAAAGTTTTTAGGGTAGAATGGTTTAATACCACTATTGTTGTGACAGTCACCATTTATTTTTTTCTCTTCAAAGAAAACTTTAAGGAGGAAAAACCTAATTTTGTTTGGCAAGTATTGAATGGGAAGAGTTGAAATTGGTGTTATTGATGGTAATAGGCTTAATTCATTCAATAGCCTGATTCATCCTCGCTTACCTGTAATGATTATTATGCTCAATTAAATGATTCATAATTCATCTGATGGTCAAAATTCTAATTAATAGACCAAGGGAGCTTAGCAGTGGTTTGGGTACTATTACATGAATCACCAGAGAATTAAGTTTTATGCAGTTTTTCTATTCCAGTAAAAGAGCTCTAATATACCAACTTGCTCATCAAATTAAAGTAATATTTCACATGTTGAGAAAACTCTAATTTATTACCAACAAATTATTGTGAATATATTTCTTGGCTTAATTTGTAAGATTAATAACCGCCCTATGCTATCATTTTTATCAGTTTTTACGATGACATCTCACCTATTAAAATGTACTTTATTAAAGAACCTGTTGATGGGAAATGGAGTGAAAAAGGCAAATTAGTCCTATTCTCCTCTGTATATCAAAAATTGACACAAGCATAGAAAATGTAAATAGTATTGTATAACACACGGATCTTTACTTTTGACATCTGTAAATCATTTGAAAAAAATATCCATTCATGGTACATCAGAAATAACACAACCCTTCAAAAATCACTTGTTTTAAAAATGGCCTGAGCTATATCATATATATGTATATTATGTTTTCATTGAAGTAGCAGTTAATTTTTGGTCCAAAGTATGTTACTTGAAGTAGTTAAATGATTCCAAGGAGATATTGTGGCTATATAATCTCTCCTCTATTTTGTGTTTTAGAATCCTCCATGCAGAAGGGTTATGTAAGAGCGTCTTTATGAAATATTATAGGCAAAGAAAATCATTCTTGGTATCCATTTTATGATTATATTACTGTTTTGATAGTTATAAGATATGTACATTGCAATGGCTCAGTAGAATAATACCAAATTTAGAGTATTTGCAAGAAGGAAATATATGGCACAGAATTTACTTACTGGGGTACATACTGAAAAACCTATTTTTACTCCTACCTATGCCTTTTCAGATTCTGCGTCCACCTATCTTAAATTTAAATCTATCCCTAAAGATACATCGTTTAAATAATTATAGAACTTTGGTCCTTTACAAGATGGCTTTCCTCACAGCATCTCTGAGAGCTAAATAAAAATTTTAAAGCCAAACTGTGTGGGTGAGGTGTGAAAGTAGATTGGAGTACACGTCATTTTGAATTAGGATTCGTCATTAATTTCAGGTATTCTTAAGACATGTTCTCACAGTACCTTCAAATCTATTGTGTAAAGCTCTTGCTGAAAGAATTTATTTTAATCTTAAAGGAGCGCCAATCAGGCATCTGCTCTAGGAGTATAAACCCATTAACAGTCTCACCTTAGAAACATAAGGCAGTATCTTCTACAAAGGAAGAAGTGCTATGAAAGAAAAACCATAGGGCCTGTCCTTGAGAATCTATTATATCAAAACCCTTCTGTTATTTACTGTGCTTAATGAATCTAAGGTATGTTCATATTCTGGATATATGGGTACATTGCTCTTTAGTATTAATGAAATAGAAGTTTTATTTTTTATTATTTATTTATTTATTTATATTTTATTTTTTTTAAAGATTTTATTTATTTGACAGAGAGAGAGTGAGAGAGAGGCAACAAAGCACGAGGAGTGGAAGAGGGAGAAGCAGGCTCCCCACTGAGCAGGGAGCCCGATGCGGGACTCGATCCCAGGAGCCTGGGATCATGACCTGAGCTGAAGGCAGATGCTTAACGACTGAGCCACCCAGGTGCCCCAAAATAGAAGTTTTAGTATGTCCTCTATCTTCCAGGTCATGGGCAGATATAGGTGATAATTTTGACCATGCTTAAAGGAAAGTAATTTTTGCCATTCATAAGAAGAAAATAAGTAAATAAAATTTTTCTAAAATTATTTTAATGCAAGCATCAAAAAAATCTGTGGATTTCTAGAAATGTTTAAATAGCCAATAACTATGTCATTGTCTGTTAGTAAAGGTCATGTGTCTGGCTCATCAGGACACACGCTGACTTCTCCTTCTATAGCTGCCTTGGGTTTGCAATACACATTTGGCAGATTGCACACAGTGCAAAGTGTGGTCACAACACTGAGAAAAACTAATTGGGTCCAATTTAGTTCCTTGACTTCCTAGAGATTAATGTTGCATGTGATTTCAATAGTTCCACAGCTCCAGTTCCACCCTCAAGAGACTCAACATACAATAAATAACAATCTCATAAGCTTTCCAAAGTTTAACAAAGTAGTCCTTTGTTCATTGAGTCTAGACCCCTCAAGATACAAGTCAATATAAATTTTCTTGTATATATTTTATATAACACTGGAAGGAAAGTGTAAGCTTGAAGTGTTAGATTAAGCAATAGCCAAAGTAAGTTCTTAATCTTCCTGGTATAAATACTCCTTTTAGATCAATTTAATAATTCAATTGTTTATGTCAGATTACAAGTAGGTTTGGTAACCACTACTAAAAAAAAAAAAAACATGAGATGCAACTAAAGAAATCCACTTCTTTAAACTAGAGTTGTGATATAGATAATAACGTTACCTCACAATAGCTTTGCATCGTATTCATTTTCTGCTAAGCTGTATAGCAGTCTGTGGTCGATGGATTATCAGAATCCAAAATTATATTTAGAATCCAGATATTATATATCAGAATCCAAAAAAAATATTTACAGTTTTTATTTACAGGATTATCAGAAACCAAACCAAACCAGATTTAAGTAAATCTTATTTTCAACATCTCGGGAAAACAAAGACAGAAGCCAAGTGTCCTCTTGCGGAGAGCAGAATTAGAGCCATGTGTAAATAATTCCATTTTATTGTTTTCTCTAGGGCTTTTTTGGTTAAAAACAACTTATTATATAAATGATAGTTTTATTTTCAGATTAACCCATAATCTAGTATTCAGAGTGCTTGTTTATAGGTTTGAATATATTAAGCTTCCTAGAATGTGATATTATGTTTTCTTTTATTTGGTAGAGCCGAGAGTTCACGTAAAATTCAAGAAATAAACAAATGATAAAGAGCTCAATGATTTCATGAGTTATAAAATTTTTAAACTATTAAATTCTTCTCATAATTATATAGTGATAGCAAGCAATGGTTGAAGTACCTAGCAAAGAGCTTGCCATAACCTATTTTAGTAATAAATATCATTATATAAAATAGAATGCTTGAAGTCATCGCTCAAGATCAAATTAGTAGCCTCCTTCATCTCATTTGTCTGTGTGATTCCTAAGAAGTCTTGCATGATGCAAAAATAAAAAAATTGTTTTCGAGGAAAAAAGCAGGCGTTTCAGGTTCACAGTATTATTGTTTCTGAAGGAATTTAGAGTATTTCCCAAGCCCCATACCTTTCTTTTACTTTTTACTTAATTGTCCTCAATATATGTCAACTCTAAATAACTCAAGTTTGTCTTAAAAAAAAAGAGTTAAGTGATTCTGATAATCCATAGACCACAGACTGCTATACAGCTTAGCAGAAAATGAATACGATGCAAAGCTATTGTGAGGTAACGTTATTATCTATATCACAACTCTAGTTACTGAGGAACATTTTTTTAAAGGAACATTTTAAGTTAAAAAAAAGAAAGTAAAATGTTATTCAGGACAAGTATAAGGAAGTTAACTTAGTTATATTACATTTTCTGAAATATAAAGTATGCTTTTAAAATAAAACCCTATCATATATAACTTCCCCAATGCATTTTAGTATCCAGTATTGCTATTTATTAAATTTAAGATCTTTTCAAAGTCTTTTCAAAACATCTTTTAATTTGACTGTATAATGGGTTACACTTAAGAGAAAATAATAGTTATGTGTACGAGTTAGGAAAGCAAGCTCTAATGTAAATGACCTTAAAAATCAAGTCCATTAGTTTTTTGTTTGTTTGTTTGTTTGTTTTTTTAAGCAAGCTCTATGCCCAACATGGAGCTTGAACTCACAACCCTGAGGTCAAGAGTCACAAGTTCTACTGACTGAGCCAGCCAGGTGCCCCATAAAGCTCATGTCTTGAATCTTCTCAATGTTATTACAATCCTAAAATGTACTTTTTGCTTAGAATTGAAGTTCTCTACTCATCATATCTGATATGGCACCTTGGCAACAATAATGCAATAAAATTAAATAATTGTAAAGAGAAATAAGATTGTCTTTCTGATTGATAGAAATAAATGTTCTCTGAATGACCTTAAAAAAAAAACTATGTCTTACTTACTCAGGTTGACTTTCATTTCAATTTCTCTAGGAAATTTTCTTTTGACTATTACATTTTCTCATTTTTTGCAACATTCTTCAAAAGTATCTCTGAAGCTTGGTTAGCATTACTTATTCTATTTTACCCAGAGACAGCCAAACAAAGAGAGCAAGCTCAGAGCAGAATTAAGCTCAAAACTCACAACTGTAATTTGTGTTTTCAATCTGTTGCTTAACCACTAGGTCATTGTATCTTCTGGCTTCTAATATGTTTCTCCTGCCTTACTATATTTTATTGCTAATTGAACATGTTGCTTTTTCTACTATCACCATGAATCTTTTGTCAACAGCAAGTGAATACATCTCTTTATGAACAGCTTTTAGTGCAAGAAATAATTAGATTGTCAATGATAAGAATGGAAGAGAGGCAAGGGTTATATCAGAGAGATAAAGAATACATTTTAGGAAGAAAAATCTCTCTTAAGGAAAGGAGAAAATAATGTGTCACGGATACTGATAAAAGAAAGGAGCCTTTGGTTTCCTACAAGGTATATGTGCCAAGAAGAAAGGCATATCAAAAACTAACCAAATCTTGAGTTACACTTAAATTTTTATTAATATTTAAATATTTTATAAATATTTAAATTGTATTTAAATTTAAATTACTAAAACTGCTTTTAAAATTGACCAAAGACTACAAAAAAAATCACCAGTAGAAAACTGAACAGTTTTCAGGATTGTGGAAAACTCCAACTTAAACTACAAAATAGCTTGAAGCACTTGGGTAAATAAAGTGAGGCAATTTTCACAGCCAGGGGCAGTCACAGTGATTGTGGCTGGAGAATAAAAACCTTATTGCTGAACCCCCAAAAATTCATATAGGTGTATGTCAGATGGGAATAGAGATCTCTAGTCTTCACTGATATGATGACTTGCCTAATTGTTGTGATTTCTTCCTGCTGCAAAGAACTGATCTTTTCAAATAAACTTCCTATGCACGTGGAACTTCACTTCTGTCAATCTTCGTAACATACTTAATCAGAGATTTTTCTATTGGTTTGTATTAGGACCTTCGTAGATTGCCTGCCTTGCCCCCTCCTGATCTTATCTGACACCTCTTTCTAGAGAGAGTCCTACCTGCTCAGAAAAAAATCCAACCTATCTTTCCAGTTCAATCGATAAAAATACATCTGAAGTAAGTTGATTTGTTGTCTCTCCTGCTTATCTTCTGAAGAAAGGCCAACTTAGTAAATAAATAATTAAAAGCAAACACAGTGTTGTTAGAAACACTTTTCCCTCACTCAGTGGTGGTTAAATTTGGAAGATAACCTTGCTGTTTCAGAGATCTTAGCGTTATTTAAAATCAGTCAACTAAAACCAAACCAAACCAAACCAAAAAACAAAACAAAACAAAACAAAAAAGACCTTTATAGGAAGATGGAAATGATTTTTTTTTTAAAAATATGTGTTCTGTTTTGTTGAGTTGTCTGGGAGTTTTGGATGAAAACTATAAGCAAAAATGTCAGTTGTTTATGATTCTTTTCTTGCCATATTTTCACTCAGAGCTTCACGAAGAATGTGACTACATATCTGTTATGGTCTGAATGTGTCCCCCTGAAATTCATATCTTGAATTCAAAGCCCCATTATCATGGCATTAAAAAGTACGGCCTTTGTGAAGAGATTAGGTCATGAGGTTGATTCCCTCATGAATAGGATTAGTTCTTTTATAAAAGAAGCTCCAGAGATCTCCCCAGTCCCTTTCTCCAAGTGAGGATACAATGAGAAGTCTACAACCCAGAAGACGGTCCTCACCTGACCATGCTAGCACCATGATCTCAGATTTCCAGACTTGAGAACTGAAAAATAAATTTCTGTTAGAAACAAGTGTTGGTAAAGATGTGAGAAAAAGGAATCTTTGTGCACTGTTGGTGGGAATACAAACTGGTGGCAGCCATTGGGGAAAACAGTATGGACGTTCCTCGAAAAATTAAAAATAGAACTACTCTGTGATCTAGTAATCCCACTACTAGGTATTTACCCAAAGAATACAAAAACACTAATTCAAAGGGATACAAGCACCCCTATGTTTATTGCAGCATTATTTATAATAGCCAAATTATGGAAGAAGTCCAAGTGTTTATCGATAGATGGATGGATAAAGAAGAGGTATACACACACACACACGCACGCACACACACACACAATGGAATATTATTTAGCCATGAAAAATGAAATCTTGCAATTTGCAACAACATGGAAGGAGCTAGAGAGTAGAGCGCTAAGCAAAATAAGTGAGAGAGGGACAAATACCATACGATTTTACTCATATGTGGAACTTAAGAAACAAAACAAACGAACAAAGGGAAAAAAAGAGACAAGGTGAAAAATAGAGTCTTAACTATAGAGAACAAACTTATGGTTATCAGAGGGACGGGGCATGAGGGGATGGGTGAAATAGGTGATGGGGATTAAAGAGTATGCTTATCATGACCAGCACTGAGTAATGTGTACAATTATTGAATCACTGTATTGTACACCTGAAACTAATATGACACTGTATGTTAAGTATATTAGAATTAAAATTTAAAAACTTAATAAAAAATAAATTTCTATTATTTATAAGCCACCCAGTCTATGGTGTTTTGTAATAACAGCCCAAACAGACTAAGACAATATCCTATGTACCTATTTTAATATTTAAGTTTTAAGATTTTATTTTCTTTAATTGCATTTGAAAATCCAGGGCAATGTATAATAACTATCATAAAATCCTGTTTATTATCTCCTCTCCACAGTGAAAAGAGTAGTGTCCATGTTGTTGGAATAAATACGCTAAACATTTCATTAGGTTCTACAGGCTATTATTGACTACTAATTAAGAATCCAGTGCAATCCTAGGTCCTAGGGTCTATACAAACCAAAAAGAATAAGAAGGGACAGTTGATTATATAGGAGAGCTTACGGTCTATTTGGGAAGGCAGGACCTAAAGCAGTTAAAGAACTAAGGTAAGGTCTGTGGAATAGACTCACTTGAGCAAACCTATGATTAGCACATATGGCAAGAATTAAGTCATACACCTACTTCTTTGTTACAGAGAATTGAATACTCTTTCATGTGATTAGCCACTCTTATTAAACTCAGGACATTTACATTAGGCATCATGATTTGCTTATTACTTATGCAAATACTTTACTCAGAAGTAATACTATTATATACATTTTATTTTAGGATGATTTTCTCTCTTACTTTCTGTGTTTCCTCATTTATTCCCAATACAGAACAGATAGTCTGCTTTATTGATAATTTCAAAAAAAAAAAAAAAGATGTGATCTCCTTCCGCAAGATTAGCATTATTTTTTAGACTATGTGGGTTATTATCATCATAAGTTCAAGTTATTGGTCCTTTTAATGCATAATGGTTTCTGCATATATCTGTATAGTCATTTAGGGAAAAAAAGTGTGTTTCATTGTATTATAAAACTCCTGGGATACATTATGTGCAAAGATCTATAAAGTTATTTTTAAATAACTTATTCAGCTTAGGTTCTGATTTTATTTCAAGTCCTAAATCAAGGGAACAATTTCCATTTTTATATATATGATCTACATCTTGGTGTGTGTGTGCTAATAGGTAGATAAAAGGATAGACAGATTGATAGATATCACCTCATGTGCTTCTAGGTTTTAAAAGTATTTGCATATGAAAGCACATTGAGTGCAGTTTAGGGTTTACTGAATTTTACTGTTTATTCTAGCGAAAGGAACATGTAATTTTATAATAATGATGTCCATGTAAACAAAATTAAGCAAAATATTCAATAACTCTGTGCCCTCGTCAACATTCTCCATCACGAGTGTGATAAATACGAAATTAAGAAGTATTAAGTGAGGTATTAGATGCCTCATTATTTCAAAAAGGCAGTCTCTTCATCTTGGATTCCCAGAGAATATTGAAAAACTCTGCCACTATAGTGCTTCAGCATTTGTTTCAGCCCCAAAGAGGAAGACAATTATCAATAAAGGGAAATCAACATAGAATGAAACCATGTATTGACTGGGCAATGCATATAAATTCATTGCAAATGTTTAAGCATTTTCAAGTGGTTAACTAGTTTGCAGCAAGATTCTATCTGAAAGGCTAATGAGCTGACTAATAAAACATTGTAGATTAATTTGCAAATTAAAATTTAAAAGAATGAGACCTAGGAAATGTAAGACTGGATTGATGTGTGTGTTTAAGTAAAAGTCAAGAACAAAGCCACAGTTGGACATTACAGTAGTGGTCCCTGAACAGCTTAGAAATCTGTGAGTACTAGATGTACAAGGAGGGCAGAATGTGGACAGATGTGTGAGAAATAGTTATTTATAACTAGATTTCCTGAAAAGTGTCAATTACTGATTTGAGAAGAATGAAAATATTAAGTAAAAGTTTTCTGTTGTTGTTTCTGAGTCTCATGCTGTGTATCCTAGGAGATTTTAGGTGCCATGAAGTCATACTTTCTAAACCTGCTGGGTTTAAACGTATAAAACCTATTTTTTGAATCTCTAATCTTGGCATCGGGTGATTGAAATATGCATAAAAAACTCTACACTGAATGTATTATTTTCACATTATTGAAACCTCTTTGATAACCAAATAAAGGAAACATTAGACCATAAGAATAAGACAACAAAGAGTACACATTATGGCTTCTAGTCTTAATATTAGTCAGAGGGGAAACAGGTGCAGAAGAGCAAGATTTTATCCACAAATTAAGAAATTAGGCAATAGATATCATTCATAAGTCAATTGCAAATGAAAGCCTAACCAAAAATTTAAGAAACAAGGATATTCTTCAACTGAAGAATGAAAGACTTCCCTCGGTACGAATTTGTTCTGTTGAATTACTTCATGCAAGCTTTTTTTTTTCATGCAACTTTTGTTTTCAGCATTACTGACATTCTAGAGTAAAAATAAATTTTACTTCATAATACATATAAATGATCATTTCTCTTGAAACATACGTTCCATTTTGGAGTGGTTTGTTGAATGTTATAAGGCAATGTGGGAGAGAGAGAGAGAGAGAGTGAGAGAGAGCCTGTGTGCAGGTATGTGAGCAAGCATGAGGGGGAGGGGCAGAAGGAGAGGCAGAGATAGAGAATCTTAAGTAGGCTCCATGCTCAGCACAGAGCCCGACACAGGGCTCAATCTCACAACCCTGTGATCATGACCTGAGCGGAAATCAAGAGTCGGAGGCTTAACTGACTGAGCCACCCAGGCGCCCCGGTAGCACTTTTTTTCATGTTCCATCATACTGTTCAAATTAACCAACAAAGTATCTATTGTGTGTTTATATGGTGGCTTTATGAAAGGTACAAATGAAATAAGTGACCTGGTTCCTATCTGCAAGGAACATGTAATTTAATTCTGTTGATATGCTACATATGAATAAAACAAAATTATAAATTATTTTGTGAAATAATCATAAGAAAATAAGGTATGTACTAAAATTGTAATCAAATAGTACAAACAAGAAGTGTAATAGTGGTTCAGAGACAGAAGACAATAACAGGTGCCCTTATAAATGCCTGCTGAAAGGAACTAATTAATTCATTCAATAAATATTTAATGAGAAATTATTATATACTAATCGACAAATTGGGAATTCAAAGATGAATAAATCAAGGGTCTTGCCAATAACCAAGAAGTTTTAAGCCAGGGAACCTTGGTATTTACTCTAGATGGATTAGATCTTCCTGGCATGATTGACTGCCTCCCAAACCATCAATTAATTGGCAAGGGTCAATAGTTTTACAGAAAGCACCTAAAGAAAAATAAACTATTGGATTGTTCTTTGAGAGTTCTTAAACTATAGTTACCAATAATGTTTCTATCATGGAAATTATGAACTCTAAAAATATGAAAATGAAATAAAATAACTTCCCTGAAGAATTTGATTAAATGGGTCATGACATACAGAAACATATTTGTGCCTACTCTAGACAAACTGTATTCTAAGCAAATTTGACTTATCACATGAATATAGATTTCTTCTGTTCATTAAAATCGATTACTTCTTAATATCATTAAATGCTTTCCATATTACACATAGGTTATAAAAACATATTTTGTGGGTGCGTTGTTGAATTTGCATGAATTATTTATAAAGTGGAAAAGTTTTGCTCATATTCTAATTTTTATGTGTTTTATGCATGTAACCTGCTATTGATTACCAACAAATAGGAAAATAATCACCCTCTCCAGATAAGATTTAAACAACTAAAAATAAACGGTAATTTAGATAAATACCCTAAAACATCAATGATCTTTAAAAACATAAAATAACATGTAAGTGGATATGTTTGGAGAGATGATTTTTTTTTCTGGTTCCATTATATCATTATTTTAGAATGAAAAAATAATTAGGTTATGGGAAACATATGAAAATATTTTTATTTTAAATTAATAACTTGAAAATCAAGAAGTGTGACAAAAGACATAGGAACTAATTGAATTATGTTGAAGATATATGCCTCTAAATTTCATTGAGCTGCAGCTATTTATTTGTAAGATTATTTCATGATCACAACTTGAAAATTGATTTTTGGAGATAAGACTACCTACTCTCACTGTAAACATTATTTATTATTTTATTATTTTGTAATATTTATTTCTTGAGATAAGTTAGACCTTTTCCCTACCAAGTCAAACAGGATACAAGCACACTTAATTTTTTGTTTGTTTTTTCCAAATACCTTCTTCTAGATCAGGATCTCTTTTGACCAAAATTGAAATTAAAGGAAATTATCAGTGTGTTGACTTTCAAGCAATATGTGCTGATATAATTTGGCTATGTTTAAAAATGACTTCAAAAACATTTATTCATCTTCCATGAGAAGGTGTCTGTGTAAGGTCTATGATAATGGACGGTGGACGGTGATTTAAAACCCAGATTTTTTAAAACTAGATTTATTATTATAAAAGGGTATAACTCAGGGACAGCCTGATGGGAGAGGTGCATAGGGCAAGGTATGGGGAAAGGACACAGAGCTTCCATGCTCTCTCAGAGTACACCACTTTCTCCAAATCTCTAAACGTAGAATGTTTTTATATGACTTTTGCTCAAAATAAAACTTATTCCAGAAAGAAAAGTACCTGTCATAACCTAACACTTAAGTCTACCTTAACAAAAAACCCGTTTTAAGTGCAATATTGGATATGTATTCCCTCCCTCTCTCTTTTTTTAGACTATAGGGAGTTAAAGCAAAAAAGAATTGACTTGGTGGAAATAGGAATTTTTATAGCATTAAGAAACTAATGGATATATATCCATTCATTTGTAACCAACTGCGTGTGAAGTAATATGCTAATGATAGTTACAAGATAAATGAATACATGTATAGATGGGTGATTAAATGAACATTCTTTTTTTCATATTGAAGCGATACTCTAGGAAGCATATACATTGTGTAAAGGTGCAAAGGACAGGAAGAAGTTGGGAGATTAAATTAAACTGAGGGTGCCTGGGTGGCTCAGTCGTTAAGCATCTGCCTTGGGCTCAGGTCATGATCCTGTAGTCCTGGGATCGAGTCCCACATCGGGGTCCCTGCTCAGCAGGAAGCCTGCTTCTCCCTCTCCCACTCCCCTTGCTTGTGTTCCTGCTCTCGCTGTCTCTCTGTCAAATAAATAAATAAAATTTTTAAAAAAATAAATAAATTAAACTGATCTTTTCATCTTGATTCCCATTTTTAATTTCCCTAGTTAAATGATGAGTGAGACAATAAATTATCTAAGAGCAGCAAAGTGAGCATATAAAAAGATGTTAGGTGATTCTGCGATAAAAGAAGTTCAGAAAAGATAATGAATCTCAGAAGAGATCTGGGACTACTCAAAAGTATATATGCAGTAGCAGAAATCAATCGAATGGATGAAACAATGAGATAATTCATTTTCTCGTACAAAGTGACCTAAATGAAGGTAAGTTGGCTGAAATTCCCATGCAAACAAAAATTAAATGCATATTTGAAATGATAATGAAAATAGGAAGAAAGCCAGAATGGGAATAATCAAAATAAATGTGCCATGATTCAGCAAGTTTTTTTGCAACTTTAATTAACACGTCAATTAAAACTTGAGAAGGTGTAGTATCTTCCAAAAGAATCCAGTCAAATGAGTCAAAAGAATTTGAGAGGTAGAATTCTACAATGTGTAGCCTCATTAGTCCCCTAAAATGACAGATAGAGACATATCTCTTCCAGGATTTGTAGTAAGTCATTTACTAACATCTTTTGGGTTGCTTCATGAGGTAGTTTTAAAATTATTCATAAAAATATAGCAAAGGAATATGCAGTTGACATGTGCCATAAAAACATAAGAACTTGAGGAACAATGAAAAATGTAACTAATAACTATGAAATAAGCATATATAGCTGAAGAATATTAATGTAATTCATTAGCAATACTCTAGTATGGGTTGAGAACACATCAAAGGAGGGTAATTAAGAATAGATATTAAAGTAACCATTACAACATATCAACACATTTTGGCTAACAGAATGGACAGTTGGTTTGCCAGACTATTTAACATATCTAAAGAAATAGTGCAGGGGCGCCTGGGTGGTGCAGGCAGTTGAACCTCCCACTCTTGGTTTCGGCTCAGGTTGTGATCTTAGGGTTGTGAGATTGAGCCCTGGATTGGGCTCTGCACTGGGCATGGAGCCAGCTTAAGATTCTCTCTCTCCCTCTCCCTCTGCCCCTCCCCCCAACTCAAGCTCGTGCTCGCTCGCTCTCTTTCAAATAAATAAATCTTTAAAAAATTAAAAAAATAGGGAAGTGGTGCAACGGCAACTTGCTCTGAGAGCAATGTTCAGTTCTATAAACAACCTAACGCACACAAATCAAAAGGTGTGTCCTGGTTGTTACTTTAAAAAAAAACAAAACTACATCACGCTCTAAGAAAAATCCTAAACATTGTCACCTATCAGATTGCACTCAATCTTCTAATTTTTAATGTCAGGGAATTCTCCTAGTGAACATCTAATTTCTAATCATATCTTATTCTTTACTTACCAGGTTTGTGAAAATTGCCTCTTTGTCTCTTATTTAGTCTTTTTCTTTTCATTTCTACCTCTAGTCCCAGAAATGTGTTTTTTAGTTCCATATTGTACAAAACTCAAAGTAATCAAACAATAAATTCTACTATATCTCTCACTTAGACATTACATATTTAAATAATTTGCATTTCAACCTCCCTTGGAAAGGGCAGCAGAGGTGCAACACTGATACCACCTCCTGGAAGACTTCCCTGATTGACTCCCTACTAGGGGCTGGATTGGGAGAGCCTGAGCTCACTCCTGCTGCAGCACTTGTAATATAATATTTTAATTGTCTGCTTCTTTGTCTGTTTCTCCCAATAAAATTTGATCTCTTTGAGGAGAAAGATTGTGTCTTACTGATTCCTACATCTGCAGATCCTAGCACAGTACCAAACATGGTACAACTTCATTGAGTGAATAAAAGAATATGGGGTGCATTTTCAGTTCAAGAAAAAAAAGAGCTAACCAATAAAAAGTATTCTACAATTACTGCAAGTAAGTGACTATTAGTAATGATTCTCTAACTTTTAATCCTTCAAACTATGTCATTCAACATTTAGGGATGTGATCATGTATAACAAAGCTTTTTATCTTAATTTGTGTTTAAAAATTTCATGAATTACATATCTCTAAATGATAGTATTAATCAGCATTACTAAATAGGTGTCGTGAGTTCTGTTAGTAAATATATATATGCATTTATATATTTATTTATATATGTATTATATTTAATTTAGGGGGTTTTGGAATCTCATGTGCAATTAGCTATGGTAACTTATTAGTTTTAATTGATAAACAAAGAGCAAAAACCTCCACGTGCATTTTTCCACATACATTTTTTAAAATTATATTCACCGTTTCACCTATTATGAGTTGGATCAATAGATTCTCTTTCAATGCACTGTCTTCAGATAGATAAAATATTCTTAGTCACATTTTATAATGAGAAAACCTGAAGGTAAGGAATGTTAATTCACTGGCTCAGGGTTATGCAGCTAATAAGTGTTGAAAGGGTGTGGGGCAGACAGGCCCTAAGTCTTCTGCCCTCTTACGAAGAACTGGGGACAGTAACTGTAGTAGAAATATTTCAAGAGTTAATAAAATACAAAGCTATTTGCATTCTATTGTACTTTGTGCTGTGAACATTCAGGAATCACACTGATCTTCTTATTCTGTGTTTCTTAGATTGCTATATTTAAATGGGTTTACTTTTCCAGAAGAGATGGTTATTAATTTATTCAGCAAGCACTTATATGATGCCATTTGAATCTATGTGTTAGTATTTGAATATAGAATGATGAACAACACCTGCATGATCCCTGTAAAGTTAAGAAAGAGGAAAGAATAACAAGAAGAAACAGGAGAAGAAAAAAGACGGGGAAAAATTGGCCATAGCTAGATTCTAGCTGATAAAAGGGAAAGTGAGTTAGGAGGAATATGTGTGAAAGGGGTCAGAAAACCAATGTAGAATCAGAGTGATCTTGAGAGAGGGAAAAGATGGCAGAGGAGTAGGGGACCCTATTCCAATTGATCCCTGGAATTGACCTGGATATCTAACAGACCACTCTGAACACCCACGAAATCAGCCTGAGATGCAAGAAGATAGATCTGGATCTCCACAAACAGAATATCGCAGGTGGTTGGTTTCGAGGTATGAAGTGGGGAGCCACGATTCTGTGGGCAGATATCAGAGGATAAACAGAAGGGGGAGGGAACCTGGCCATGAGGATCCTACACCACTGGTGAGCGATAGCCTCCCGTGCTGGGGACAGGGCACAGACTCACAGACCCGTAGCGGTGGGGAAAGGACTTTAGGGCAGCCCCCCAGACAGAAACCCCAAGAGGCAGGGCTGCACGTGTGAACTGGGGGCTTTTAGAAGCACAAAGTGCAGAGATGTGCCCCGACCTGGAGGTGAGGACTGGGAACGCTGCTGAGGGGCGCACAACCTAGGATGCTGCAGTTTATAGCAGCACAGACAGAAACGGAGATAGTGGCCCAGAAAACTCACTAAAGAACAGACTGTGATTTCTCTGCTCTGAGGCAGAGGGTTGGAAATGATCTCTTCTGCTCTGACTCTCAGAAGAGATGTGGAAAGCTGCCAGGGAAAGCCGCCAGAGAACAAAAGCCCCAAAAAAACGGTTTTTACTGAGCCCATTCCCCGCCACAGGGGGCAGGGCAACTCTGCCCAAACAGGGTTGGCTGAGTAACAGCCCAGCAGGCCCCTCCCCCAGAAGACAGGCTGGGAGAACAAGAGGCTGGCAACCCTAAGGTCCCTATAAAACAGGTGCATCTTGTTTGGGTTGTGGTCAATAATTTGGGCTCTGTACATTCCCTCAACCACCCCTCAACAGAATGACTAGGAGGAGGAGCCCCCAAAATAGGAAAGACTTAGACACTATGACTTATGCCACAGATTTACAAATGGATACAAATATAACCAACATGTCAGAAATGGAATTCAGGGTAGCAATTGTGAAGACAATAGCTAGAATGGACAAATCGATTAATAGCAACATAGAGTCTCTAAGGGCAGAAACGAAAGCTGAATTGGCAGAACTTAAAAATGCTATCAATGAGATCCAATCTAATCTAGATAATTTAACAGATAGGGTAACTGAGGCAGAAGAACGAATAAGCGACCTGGAAGACAATATAATAGATAAAAAGGGAAAAGAGGAGGCCAGGGAAAAACAACTCAGAATACATGAAAATAGAATCAGAAAAATAAGTGACACCATGAAGCGTTCCAATGTCAAAATAATTGGAATCCCGGAGGGAGTGGAGAGAGAGAGAGGACTAGAAGATGTATTTGGGCAAATCGTAGCTGAGAACTTCACTAACCTGGGGAATGAAACAAACATTCGCATCCTAGAGGCAGAGAGGACCCCTCCCAAGATCCAGGAAAACAGGCCAACACCCCAACATGGAACAGTTAAACTTGCAAATCTTAGAACCAAGGAAACCATCTTACGGGCAGTAGGGGGAAGAGATTCCTTACGTACAAAGGGAGGAACATCAGAATAACGTCAAACCTATCCACAGAGACCTGGCAAGCCAGAAAGGCCTGGCAAGACATATTCAGGGTACTAAATGAGAAGAACATGCAGCCAAGAATACTTTATCTGGCAAGGCTTTCATTTAGAATGGAGAGATGCAGATCTTCCACGACCAACAGAAACTGAAAGAATATGTGACCACTAAACCTGGCCTGCAAGAAATATTAAAGAGGGTTCTATAAAAGGAGAAAGACCCCAAGAGTGATATACAACAGAAATTTACAGGGACAATCTATAAAAACAACATCTTCACAGGCAACATGATGACAATTAATTCATACCTTTCAATAATCACTCTCAATGTGAATGGCCTAAATGCTCCCATAAAACGGCACAGGGTTGCAGATTGGATAAAAAGACAGGACCCATCCATATGCTGTCTACAAGAGACTCATTTTGAACCTAAAGATACATCCAGACTGAAAGTGAAGGGATGGAGCTCCAACTTCCATGCCAGCGGACCTCAAAAGAAAGCTGGGGTAGCAATTCTTATATCAGACAAATTAGATTTTAAACTAAAGTCTGTAATTAGAGACACAGAAGGACACTCTATCATTCTTAAAGGGTCTATCCAACAAGAAGATCTAACAATTGTAAATATCTGCACCCCCCAACATGGGAGCAGCCATCTACATAAGCCAACTGTTAACCAAAATAAAGAGTCATATTGATAACAATACGTTAATTGTAGGAGACCTCAATACTTCACTCTCAGCAATGGACAGATCATCTAAGCAGAAAATCAACAAGGAAACAAGAGGTTTGAATGACACACTGGACCAGATGGACCTCACAGATATTTACAGAACATTCCACCCTAAAACAACAGAATACTCATTCTTCTCGAGTGCACATGGAACTTTCTCCAGAATAGACCACATACTGGGTCACAAATCAGGTCTCAACCGACACCAAAAGATTGAGATTATTCCCTGCATATTCTCAGACCACAATGCTTTAAAACTAGAACTCAATCACAAGAAAATTTTGGCAGAAATTCAAACACTTGGAAGCTAAAGACCACTCTGCTCAAGAATGTTTGGGTCAACCAGGAAATCAAAGAAAAACTTAAAACAATTCATGGAAATCAATGAGAATGAAAACACATCGGTCCAAAACCTATGGGATACTGCAAAGGCGGTCCTAAGGGGGAAATACAGAGCCATCCAAACCTCACTCAAAAAACCAGAAAAATCTCGAATTCACCAACTAACTCTACACCTTAAAGAACTAGAGAAAAAGCAAGAAACGATGCCTAAGCCATGCATTAGAAAAGAAATAATTAAAATTAAAGCAGAGATCAATGAATTAGAAACCAGAAACACAGTAGATCAAATCAACGAAACTAGAGGTTGGTTCTTTGAAAGAATTAAAAAGATCGATAAACCACTGGCCAGACTTATCCAAAAGAAAAGAGAAAGGACCCAAATTAATAAAATTATGAATGAAAGGGGAGAGATCACAACTAACACCAAGGAAATAGAAACAATTATTAGAAGTTATTATCAACAACTATATGCCAATAAACTGAGCAATCTGGATGAAATGGAGACCTTCCTGGGAACCTATAAGCTGCCAAGACTGAAACAGGAAGAAATTGACAACCTGAATAGGCCAATAACCAGTAACGAGATTGAAGCAGTGATCAAAAACCTCCCTGATGGATTCCCTGGGGAATTTTACCAAACATTCAAAGAAGAAATAATACCTATTCTACTGAAGCTGTTTCAAAAAATAGAAACGGAAGGAAAACTTCTAAACTCATTCTATGAGTCCAGCATTACCTTAATCCCCAAACCAGGCAAAGACCCCATCAAAAAGGAAAATTTCAGACCGATATCCCTGATGAATATGGATTCCAAAATCCTCAACAAAATCCTAGCTAATAGGATCCAACAATACATTAAAAGGATCATCCTCCACGACCAAGTGGGATTTATCCCCGGGGTACAAGAGTGGTTCAACATTCACAAATCAATCAATGATAGAACACATTAATAAGAGGAGAGAGAAGAACCATATGGTCCTCTCAATTAATGCAGAAAAAGCATTTGACAAAATACA
>NW_027397127.1:988412-1110737 GCF_003265705.2 Callorhinus ursinus
TGAATACCCAACTTTTACATCCACATGGATGGGACTGGAGGAGATTAGGCTAAGTGAAATATGTCAAGCAGAGAAATTCAATGATCATATGGTTTCACTTATTTGTGGAACATAAGGAATTAGCATGGAGGACATTAGGAGAAGGAAGGGAAAAATGAAGGGGGGGAATCGGAGAGGGAGACAAACCATGAGAGACTATGGACTCCGAGTAACAAACTGAGGGCTTTAGACGGGAAGAGGGTGGGGGGATGGGTTAGCCTGGTGATGGGTATTAAGGAGGGCACGTACTGCATGCAGCACTGGGTGTTATGCGAAAACCATGAAGTGTGGATCACTACTTCAGAAACTAATGATATATGTATGGTATGGTGACTAATATAACATAATAAAATAAAATTTAAAAAATAAAATGTAAAATAAAATAAAACAAAATAACAAAAAACAAAAACAAGCAACAAAAAAGAATCAGAGTGATATTCATATCATTCACATGATAGGCATACATCTCTGGGTTGGGACCATCAGCTTGCTTTCCTCCTAACGCCTCTCCCTACCCTGATGAAATCAACTTTTCCTATTACCATCTACTTCTCACAAATATGACCTAAGAGGAAACAGAAATTAAATTAAAGTCTTTAATCTTTGCAAGAAGAAAAACAGTTAGAAGCTTTTATACTAGAAACAACTACTGCTATTTTCATGATTTCAATTAATTTCTAACAACTTAGGCTAGAAGTTTAACCTGAAGTAGAAGATAATTGACAGAGTAATTGCTAAAATATTTTGGATATGCTACACTAGAATTGATGTATGTACTGTATTAAGGGGAAAAAAAAAGCCAAGAGACAGAAGCTTGCAGGAACCTAGACTATGTCATATTATATTACTATAAAATGCAAACGGAATTTTTAACAATAGATGATCATAAAAAAATTTCTTGATAATCTAACATTTGTTGATTTTAATTTATTAAATGTCTTATAATAACATTGATTTAGTAATGTTTACGTATTTACTTAAATTTCTGGAACAGATAATTTTGCTCTCTTAATTTTTACCAATTCTGACCCTCAAGTCCCTTTTTCTCCCTAAAACCTTCCCAGATGGGAAATGATCCGGTCTTCCTCTGACCGTTTAGGACACGTTTATTCTTATCATACATTTGGTCATTTGTGCATCCACCTCATATTTCTTCTCTCCCATATTAGATCATAAACTCTGTCTGGGTCGTAGCTTTTTCTCCTCCACATAACAGGTGCTCAAATAAGACTTGTTGGTTCATTTATTCTTTCAACAAATACTTATTGAGGACCTGCTATATGCCAGGCATGAAGAAACACAATGTGTTGAATATATTCTGACATTCTAAAAAAAACTATTAAAGCATAATTTCCAGTTTGATACTATAGAAAATGCCCCAATATTTCTAGTCAGCACTTATTAAAATTCCTCTTTCCCTATAAACCCATTTCTCACCTCTATCCTATTTATAAGTTCACTCAAACGCACTTCGGTTATTTTTCTTTGGCCTATAACATTTTTAAAATTTATTTTTGAACTAGGTTTCTTAATAAGTAATTCTAACTATTCATTTTGCTATTAGATGTCTAAGTTCAGTTTTGCTTTCTAATATAAGCAAGGAGAGGCTAAAATAAGAATAATGAAACAATTTTCTAATTATAAGGAATATAGTCAGGACTGGAGCAAGTGTAATTTATATTTGGAATTTTATGCAAAGATCACACAGCTTCAAATCAAATTAATTTATTCTAATACCCTAAAATTTTTTTTTGCCTATTTTAACTGAAGGACATGATCAATTTTTAATTATTGGAGTAATAGATTCTCATTGTAAAAATATTGAGAATTATAGAAAATTCTAAATAAGTGGGTTAAAGAAACATCCAGTTAGCTGATCACAAGATGATACATTGACCAATATTATCACGGGGTAGAATGGTACTATAGAGATTTCAATTCTCAACTGTAAATAGAGAGCATCTAATGTGTTGGCAAGAGAGATTTTAATAAAATGATGAAAAATCATAATAATTATGCTCTTCCAAATGTGTTTTTATAATTCTATTAAAAGAATGCTCCTGTTACTGAAAGCTAACTTTGACTAGTCATATGAAATTTTAACAAAATTCAAACTTTGAATCTAAATAAAAGAGGAATAACAAATCTATAGAAGTAGAAGCAATATGCAGATTCCAGTTATGAGTTTGGAATCTAGTTGTAGAACTGACAGTTCAGAGGCAGGTTTAGTAAAAAAAAAAACACCCACCAACCAACCAACCAAACCCCCAAACAAAACAAACAAACAAACAAACAAAAAACCCAACTTAAATTAGAGAGTTTAACAAATCTATGTGAAGCACAACATTACTTTAAGAATTTGTATTTTACCCTCCTGGCTGTCTTTCAATCTCTATTATGTTCACACTGCATGCTCTGGGTATTGAATAAAAATATACACAGCCCATGCAATGAGCACATCCTAGAGCCAAATCCACTTGTGATATAAAGCTCAAAAGGCAGTAGCATTTGGTCAAATTTTAAATGTAAAATAAATTCGAAATTATTCATTTTGAAAGTTGAAAACTTGGTCAAAAGCCCATAGGATCTTAGATACCATGCCTCAGTCATCTCTACTCTGTAGCCATACCTTCTCCCCACTTCCAAACCATACTGGACAGAAGAATATCTATCCCAAACGAATTACAAAGGTATTTGGGAAAAACAATGTGGATTGTGACTTATAATTATGTGACTTTGGACAAATGTGAATTGTGACTTAATAATTATGTGACTTTGGACAAGTCAGTTAAATTCTCTGTATCGAAGTGTCAATGCCTATAATACAGAGATAAAAATAACAAATTTGCATATTTATTAGTAAAAGGTTAAGGGAGTTTATACATGCAAAAGGGCTCATAAACTCTTACCACCATTTTCTCCTCCTCATAGGTCTTGTTTTCTAAGCCTTTGATCGTCTTTGTATCTGTTCTCTGAAATCTTTTCAAGAGTTCCTACATCATCATCCAATTCCACTGCCCTGAGCTAGACCTAAGACTTAACTGGTTAGCTGGCTGAGGTCTGTTTTTATTACTTATCATTCGTATTTGAATAAACACGCAAACTGGTTGCTTGGGATACAGCTCTGAACAAGACAGACAAGGTCCTGGTTACCATGGAGTTTAGAATATGGGGGAAGGGGAAAAGTTAATAAGGAAGTGAACAAATAAGATAATTTTATATAGTAATAATTCTGTAAAAAGTAAAACAGACCAGCATGAAAGGTTGGGGTGAGTAGTTTGGATGGGGTGGTCAGGGTTGAACTGTTTCAGGCAGTGACATATAACCTCAGACTTGAAGGAGGAGAATTAGTCATTTGAGGTTTTGGGAGAATGGTGTTCAGAGAGAATGTCAAGTGCAAATGGCTTAAGGTGGGTGTGAACCACTGCGGCTGGGGAATAAGGAATGAATGGTGTAAGACCAGGCTAGGGAGAAAAGCCTGGGACCCAATCATTAAAGGTGTTGTAAATCGTGGGAAGGAGTTGAGATAAGGACTCATTGAATGGTTTTAAGCATGGAATGATGTGTCACAATGAACTGAAAAACCAACCTTCATGGTGTACCCAGTGATATCTCAATCCTTTCAATACATTCCAATGAGTACCATCTGGGGTCTCTTCCACCTTGTAAACAATCTGCAAATTGGACTTTAGGATTTTCCTTTCATCCCTCTTCAGTAAGCATTCCTTAGTTGTTTATATGGTACTTTGCAAGAGATTAATGAAAGACATTAAATTTAGTGGACTTAGAGATCTATGCCATTCATTTTGTCCTCAGTCTCCAGATATGCCAGAATAGACCGACATGTCAGGCCTGTGCTATCTCCATTTCATAGGAAGTCATACAAAATTACAGAGCCACTCTGTATGTGGATAAAAACGAATTTCCTACTTCTTACCTGTCCTTCAATGAGGAAATGACTGAATGGTGATATTGCATGGATATTCTTTAAAACACAGAGAGGAAGGACTAAGGATGACTTTTGCTTTTCTCGGGTCCCTACAGCGACAGGCAAAAAGCCTTGTTGATGCCCTCCCCTCGCCCCTCCCCCACTCAGTCCCCTCCCCCACCTACAAAAACAAAGCGTTTTTTCAGGGAACAATGTAATTAACAGTAGGATAAATACTGACTACATTTCTCTGGTCTAGAAGAAATACTGCTGTATCATATTGTGTCAGGAATTATCAAAATAAATTAATCTTCAAGGAAAAACCCACAAGAATAAAAACTACTCTTTGAATTGTTGGCCAGTAGACAAAGATGACAAAATGTGCTCCCAGTTGTTAATATTTTTTTGCATAGCATTTAAAGGGTATTGAAAAAAACCTGAATTTGATAAAATCTCCTAGGCGCTTGAAAGTGTATTAGGCACTATGGATTGCTAGAAAAGAGACAATGGGATCTAAATGGAGTCACTTGGGCTAAGCCCATGTCAGCAAACTGAGACTTAATACCTAACCCCGTTGCAGTTTCAAGCCTCTCTCAGGAATGTAACCTTTAGCCAATCTGGAATTACCTGGGCAACGCTAATGAAGTAATCTGCCATAGACCCTTTCCAACCCCAAAGGAAGGTGAACCTTGCCTGAAACAATCCTGAGGCTCTCAGCTACTTCCGTCACAACTATGGACTTAAGCGCAGTTAAGAAATTCAGCATTGAGAACAAAGACCTTATTTAGCGTGCTCTCACTTTTCATTTGTTTCCACAGTATGTTGCCACCAATTTTTAATACTTTCAATTCTGAGAAAATAATTACCTCAAAGCTTCTAACAGTACTTATTTTATTAGCAGAAGCATGTAACTCTTATTAACAGAGGTTCAAGTACCAAAAACTTCAGATTCCATAAAAAGGTGATATACCAAGTTAATAAACCATTAAATAGGAGTGACATATCTAATTTGCAAGAATAAGATGCTAATCTGATTAAAGTGTGAGGGGAAAAAATTATAGGGGAACAATGCAGTAGTTCTAGTAATCCTCCTAACGTGAATCTAGGAGGCTCATGAGGTTTTTTACCACACACTTAAAATATGACTAACTTGGGAAAAGTTCAGTTATGTACAACTTCTTAGAAATGTATCTGTTGCCGAAAACAAGGCAAACTCCCACTTATCTCCACTAGCTACACTGATATTTGAACAATCTGCTATTCACTTAAGGCAAGCACACAAGCTCCCAGACTGGTCCACTAACTCCAACTGGAGTTTGAAATATATAGCAAAGGGAATAAACCTCCAAAAACACTGGCCCAAAAACTTAAATCTAAAATCTGCTTTCTTTATATCTTATAGAGCAATTATTTCTCTGTGCATGCTTTGAGGAATTGTTTTTTTTCTGCAAGATTAAAACAGGAACTTTTTTTGTTTTGTTTCACAGCAAATTGCCTGAAATTAAGCCAGCCCAAGAACATGTAATTAATAACTGTCAGCCCAAGTAAGCAGCTCTGTATTCTAATTAACTTGTACTTTCATAATTTCTTAGCAAAGTTCTTTTGCACTGAGAGCATTATCCTGTTAAGCCTGATTAATTTTGGTTTTGCAGAGAGGACAGAAACTCAAAGCTCACGGGCTCTTTCCCACCTTGTATTTACCTTGTACTATCTAGGTTAAATCATCCAACTTATCTGTGGTTCATATTTTCATTTTAAAAAAATCGAGATGTGAATGAATATTATATGAAGGCTAACAAAGCATTACAGCAGTGAGAAATGTGCATAAAAACACCAGCTTGTACATTAAAGACAAAACAGAGACTACAAAGTAATCAATACTGCTCCATCCAGACAGTGGCCTAGCTTCTAGGACTCTTGTGAACACTGAAACATTTTTTAGATGCTCTGTAAACTGCAAAACCTCATTTATCCAGAAACCTCACTTACAGAACAAAATTATGAACCGAAGAGGAAACAAAAGTAATGTTATCACAAACTTCACATCCACCTCATTAATCATAACATTGTTTCTCTTTTTAAAAAAAAATCATGTCTTCTAGTTTCTGACTATTTTCTTAGAAAATGAGTTCTGTTTCGCAAAATTCATTGTTCAATTTTTTTTCTGATTTACTCAACTATTGATGAGTAAAATGCAAAAGTTGGGAGTCAGTGATAAAATCATTGTTGTGCTATAATTGTTAAAAAACCAAATGTGTGTGTCAGTAGTAAACTGAAAATTCATGAGCAATCTAAGAAAACTTTCTAGAAAAAACTAATTTGCAATTATACCTCAATTAAAAAAAACAGAAATAATATTAACAGAAAGCATTTAAGATCTATATGAACATGACTATAAAAATCTATTGATAATCTAAAAGGAGACATACATGTGTATGTACATATGTGTGTATGTAGATGTACATATATATGCACACACACGTATATATTTGTTATTAGTATATATTTATATATATATTATATATATAATTTTGTTATTGGATAATACAGCAGACATCAGTTTTTGTCTTTCCAGTATTTTCTCCTAACTTTTTTGTTACCAGTGTCTTTCTTCTTTTGGGGAACTCTTCTTTTTTATTTTTATTTTCATTTTTTTAAAGTGAGCTTTATGCCCAAAGTGGGGCTCAGACTCAAAAGCCCAAGATCAAGAGTTGCATGCTCTACCTACGGAGCCAGCCAGGAACCCCCTTGGGGAAATCTTTCCTCACCCTCTATGGTTCTATTGTAGCTCCCTCCCCCAACCAGAGGGGGCATCCTCTATTGGTCTGGGTCTATAATAGTACCTTAGCCCCTTGGTCACACTAAGGACCCTAGTATGCAATTATAGTCCTTCACAATTTTTCCAAGGTGGAAATTAAGGGAAAGCATTCACAATTCTCGTGGATGATCATCTGTAAGGAAGGCTCTCTAGAGATAATAGCCACATTCCTTGACAGGTGTGGCAGCCTAAAGAGAATATGGATAGCACAGGGACAAAATTGAAATAAGAAATGTAGAAATGGGGAAGGGACTGGTTCTGACACTTAAATCCCAGGATCCAAACAACGCCCAAGGCCTGTACAAAACCTTACTGTGAAAATAAATAAAGGAAATAAAGGAAATCTCATTTAAAATGGAGTCAGAAAGCCCTGAAGGGGAGCTTTTATGCATGTGCCACTTGTTGAAGCCTGCCTAACCAGCAGAAAGAAGGAAAGAGAATTATCTTGATGAGGGAGGACATTTTCACATAGGAATTTCATCTCCTGCTTTAAGAAAAAGAATGAAGATCCCTCCCTGCCCCAGGAACAATGCACTATCCACCACTTGCAGCCAATGAGGAACTGCCACAACCTCAAACTCTTATTCTTCTCCAATGAACTTTTGTTTAAAACAGCCCTCCCCGGAAAGGGGAACGCTTTTACGCTGTTGGTGGGAAGGCAAGCTGGTGCAGCCACTCTGGAAAATAGTATGGGGGTTCCTCAAAAAGTTGAAAATAGAGCTACCCTAGGACCCAGCAATTGTACTCCTAGGTATTTACCCAAAGGATACAAAAACAGTGATTCAAAGGGGCACCTGCACCCCAATGTTTATAGCAGCAATATCCACAATAGCTAAACTATGGAAAGACCCCAGATGTCCATCGACAGATGAATGGATAAAGAAATGAGATATATATATATATATATATATATATATATATATAATTTATATGTATATGTATATATGTATACTATATATAAGTAGATATATATATACACACACACATATATATAATATTATTCAGCCAGCCATTAAAAAGAATGAAATCTTGCCATTTGCAACAACATGGATGGAACTAGAGGGTATTATGCTAAGTGAAATAAGTCAGTCAGAGAAAGACAAATACCATATGATTTCACTCAGATTTGGACTTCAAGGAACAAAACAGATGAACATAGGGGAAGGGAAGGAAAAATAAAATAAGATGAAAACAGAGAGGGAGGCAAACCATAGGAGCCTCTTAACTATAGAGAACAAACTGAGGGATGCTGGAGGGGGGGTAGGTGGGGGGATGGGGTAATTGGGTGATGGGCCTTAAGGAGGGCACTTGATGTAATTAGCCCTGGGTGTTATATGCAACTGAGGAATCACTAAATTCTATCCCTGAAACTAATGATTAAAGAAACCCGGAAGCTAAAAAATATTATCCTTCTGATATAGTAATCCTACACACAACACAAAAACCAACTAAAAACATAAGTAAATCCATAGAACATAAAGCATACATAAAAAATGTCCCATTTATTATTCTGAATGGCATTTACCCATGTTATGCATAAAATACTAACTTGTATATTCCCACAAGAGTTTCAAAATAAAACATTTGTTCAGCTTTTTAAAAAGTTTTGATATAGATATCACATGGTATTAATAAAAAAACTCAGTCATAACATAGCAACTCCCTCTTCTCTGCTTTAATTGCATCTTTTTTCATATAAGGTACAGTAATGAGAACTAAACTATGAAAATGCAGACTTGATATTTGCAAGGGTGTATAGAAATTAATACAGTTTATTTTATCACTGCCTCAATGAGGACCCCATCTTGATGGAATGGCATAATATCCTTTCTCAACGATCTTTTCTCATTATCATCTGCTGGGAAATATAGTCATACTTCCCTGCTCTCAAGAGCAATTTGAACTTTATTGAGAAAAAAAAAAGTAAAACTTTGAAAGTAATTATGGAAAGAAAATTAACTTTTCCCTTGTTGATCTTACATGGATGACCACTTGCATCTAGCCTAGTCTGGAATGAAAATGATTCTTTTTTTATTTCAAAAGCTAATCAATTAGGAAAAAAACCCTTCAGCATAAGAGCTAGTCAGGAAACTACTCTCAGCATTTCACAGAATTAGTCCTTCACCTTTAAATGAGATCTCTGCATCAGAGGGGCCTCCACCGGAATACAAGGGCCCTGATTTTGTGTTCTTAAGTACAAGGGCTCAGCAAAAGCAAAAAATAGTTTTATGTTAAGAGAAAATATCTGAGTCCATTTGTAAATTTTATATGCCAATGTCGTCAGGTAGCATCTGCTTAAGTAGAAAATCTACTACCAACGAACACTTAATCTCTTGAGTTTAAGGATCAAGGAGAAACAAAAAGCAAAAACAAAACAAAAGATGATATAACTCAAATGGGTAAGGTAGAAGAATCCTGCTTTTGCAAAGGGCTGAGATCTCTGTCCCCAGACTGTAAAGCGCTTGAATGCACAGAATATGCTTCTGTCTTCAATGCATTTAGCATGGAGACTGGTATCCATTAAGTCTCCAATAGCTGTTTGTGTGATGGCATTGAATATCAAATTCAAAATGGCATTGAATATCAAATTCAAAATGAGTTTCAATAACTTTTAAAATGTGTGTAATTTGTTATCAAAACTGCAGCTGTTATGCATTTGCCTTCAAGCTTCATTGTGACCTGGCACGGCCTGGAAACACTGTAACCCTCACCTCCTGTGCAGAATGAGATTAGAGCATTTGGAGTGTCCTAAAATCAAAATGGGGATGAAATTCTACCTGTGGTCTTGCAAATGATTGGATGTGCTTGACAAAGTCTCTAATGTTCCACTTCCTAATGGCCCATTTGGGTATTTCACTCTAGCTAGGGGTCCATGTCATGTAGGAAACATCCCTTGGTTATTCCTATTCAATAATTATTCCTAATAATAGGAATGTGTTGCACCTTTTCAATCAAAGCAGGGGTAAACTACACGTAAGCAGAAAGGTAGAGAGTAATGACATCCAATCCTACTTTCCATGGTTCAGGGATGCACAGCCAATAGTCAATTGAAGATAATACTCTCTCCGTTACTAGCTTGCTGAGATGAATTTCATTAAGAATAGATTATATGTGGAAAATGCCTTGCACATATTAGGTATTACATAACTATTTAATGAATAAAGAAATGAATGCTAAATTTATATCTTAATTATAATTATATTTACTTTATAATTACTATTATTTTACTCTTACGATATACCACCATCACTTCACATTTCAATTTTGAGAGTCATAGAGTTCTATAAGGCAATCTTTACCCTGGCTTGAACTTAACCTGCAATACACTTCAAATTCAAGGACACGAAGATTGTAAAATATGCTGATCATATATGAATCTTCTTACATCTACTTATAACTGTACAAGTAGCATTATACAAGGTTCAATACAAAATTAAAATACTCAGTCATTATCACTATTTTCATCTGTTGCATGTACAATTACCATTGCAATATTATACTCTGTGAACAACATGTGGCTTAAACGTTGTGTTGTGTAGAAGAAGAGATAACATGAGAAAGGTATCTTGCATTTCAAAATCTTTAAGTTTGAAAACATTGCTGCTTTGTTCTCCCGTGCAGAGTTTCCATGTAACAGGTTCACTGTTCTGAGGAAGTCCTCAATGCATTGATTACAACCAGCTGGTCAATCTTCTATCCCAACGAAATCAATCATGGTGACAGTTGCCACTATGGCCTCCTCCCTGTATTTTCCAAGCATGGAGGAGGACAAGTGAGCACCTGCCTCCTAGATTTTAGATTGAAAATATCACTTGAACAAACCAGGATTCTTTACCCTATGGCAGAATACGACCTTCTGAAAAATGCTAGGAGCCCCCTAATGAACATGTCCGTGTTCTGATCGAGGTTTTCCTTTAAAAATCAAATTCCTCAAAGAATTTGTAAATGGATTTTACCATTTACAATCTAATCATCAGTAAATGGCATTTAAGATGTTTATTTCACATTGTTTTATCACATTAACAGAAATCAGTAAAAATTTGATCGACATATTTATAGAACTACTTTTGTAACAAGAGAAGCAATTTATTATTCTTTTCATAATAAAAGTAATGCACCAAATAAATATCCACTTATGGAGCTGCTCAAGTAAAAGCAAAACCAGAAATATTAAAGATTGGTAAGGATATTCATTCTTCCCTTAGAATATTATTGAAACAGTTGGCATTTTACATAATGTAATAACATAGTATTACATAATGGTCAAAAACATATTACAAATGATCACTTTTAAAGTAGGAGGATTCCATTTACAACATATTCGATCTGTATGTTTACTCACCTAAAGGCCCTGAGACTATAACATCTCATGCCACCACATTTCAGAAACAGATTGCAACACATGCTGTTAAATCCCTATTTTAAAGTATTAAAACTGACAGTCTTTTGCCTTATATTATGAATTTCTATACTGCGTTGAACTCTCAGGCTACTCTGCTGCCCCCTGTCAATTTGTTCTCAATAAATGGTTTGGGGAATGAGTGGGTTCACATTAGCTTACCTGGGAAGGCATTGTTTGTTTCTGAAATTCTACAAATAGGTTTGTTTAGGAAAATCAGTGAAACATTCCATATAAACAGCCATTTCTTTCTACATTACAAAGTAATCTATAACTTTGTTACAGAATCTAGTAACTTGTCCTGAAACACCATAGGTGCAGATCTATCTTCTTCTTATTCCTTCTGTCCCAGAAAATTTCCGTATCTCATCAGGAAGAAAGGGAATACCCACCATCCCGTTGGCCTCAGTTCAGCCTCCTTTTTGTTCTCACATACACTGTCCCTTAGCCAGTCCTGGCTTTGTTCAACTGCAAAAAATGAAATCTCTCCATTGCCTTTTTTAAAAACAAGTTTGCCTTGCTCTAAGTCTGGCTTTTTGTGTTTCCTAGGGCTGGTTACCCCCTCCAGATATCTATGTGAGCTAGCATCTTCATTTTCCTTCTCTTGTCTTACGCCTGGCCTCTTGCGACACCTTGTAAGGTGTCTCCAATCTCTAGAAGTTTTGGAATAAGGCCTAGAATTTGGATCATGCTCTTATTTTGCCCGAACAATGATTAAACACACGTGCGCATGCGCACATGTGGGTGCACGCGCGCACATGTGGGTGCACGCGCACACACACCACAAAAAATGAGGTAGAGGTTTGGAATTGTGTTTGCTTCTACACCCTGAAATAGTTAAACCCATTTTCCAAAGAAATAATCTGCTTTCAAATTTAGCCTTATTTTAAACATATACTTAGGGAGATCTGCAAGTTAATATTTCAGCACATTGTTGATTGATTCCATATCATTCCATATGATTTTCATGTTTCCTTGTCCTATCCCCCCCTTTTAGTCAGAAACTTTCAAGGTTTAAGTGCTTTATCAATTGAGGGGGTAGAAGAGTCTAATATGACTGACAGAATAAAACAGACTGATTTCAAATTCACATGCAGTATATTTGAAAAGACAGATTCTCAATGATTTACTTGCAACTCTATTTTCCGCTCTTTTCAGCTGTTCGTATCTCTAATGTAATGCTTTATATAGTTGCCTCAGTACATTTACAGATTTAAATGTACAGCAGTATGTAATTCTGAAAAAATACACTCTGTAAGTTTAAAAATTTCAATGGGACTATGTGGAAAGCTAGTAGAAATTTCTTAGCACTTGGAATTCACTTTTTTTTTTTATTAGTGAAAGGTACTAAGAATACTTTTCTGGAAAGGACCTCCATTTCCCTTCTCATGCCTAACCACACGAAAAGTAAGGGCAAACCCCTTGTGGCAACATTGACGATCGCTCTGGGTGTAAAAGTGTGATCTGGAGGTGATAAATACCCTTGGTTCTAAATTTCAATAATTTGGTTTCCTTGCATCGCTCACTTACAAGTGAAAATCTACTGTAGCTCTGATTTTTCCGTTACTCCTATTTTTCATTCAACACTTCTTTACAATATCTTGACTTTTCTCCCTCTCATCCCCTACCACTGTGATCGTGACCACCACTATCAATACTGAAAGCAAACATTAGTCAGGTGGACTTGCAGCTGGATTTAAATTTATCTTGGCACTTCTACAAAAAAAAAATCTTTCTCTGTTTTATGATGTGACAAAGGTAAATGAACTAAGTATCAATTTAAACATGACTTATATTTGATCTTGTATTTGGTATCCATTATATTAACAAGGCCCAGACTTCTTTATTGATAAACATAACTACTCTTAAGCATACCACAATTCTAAAGTACAGAATAAATATTAGACCAGCAAAATCAATTTTCTGTTGCTCCTCAGATTCCCTTCAGATTACATCTCCAACTTCTCCAGTTAATGGAGTGGAGTGTCCATGTGCATTATCAAATGTGATGTATAATCCATTCTGATGGTTTAGGGCTACTTTCCCCACTCCCTGCAATAGGAAAACCTGCCAAGGGAAGTGGGCCTGCAGCCTTGAACCAGCTGGATTCACAGAAGATATCTCAGCTTCTTTGAGTTGGTAGAGTTCCTTGTCCAGTTGCTACAACTTCACTCCAGAAAGCATGATCTCTTCTGTCAGGTGATTCACATGGGGGAACAAGAGCAAGCTTCCTGAGATCAGGATGATAGATAGGAAAACAGACCTCAGTTGTGAAAAGTGATGAAGGAGACCAGGGCTCAGTAGCCCTGCTTCCCAGCTGAATGGGTTGTAGCCTCGGTTACCTGAAGCATAAGTGGTGGTTTTCCATGCTCAGAAAATATGCCCTAGCAGCTTCTCCCGGAAGGGCCTCCTACATTCTGTTGTTGCATCATTACCACAGAGAATGAAAACATGGTTCTAAGCCAATGAAGAAATGAAGGACACTGCTAGGAAAAGTTTCCAGGCAATTTAACATAACAAATATTTGCTGGGTGGGGTTGACTTACCTGCAGGCAATGTTCTTTTTTGACAAAAAGTGAATAATCCCCAACTGACTAGAACTATGTCGCAGGAAACACTGGTGATCGAGTGAATGCCACAGAAGTTAGAGCAGGAAAGGAACTTTAGAGACCATTTGCATGGTCCTTAGTGGAGTTCCTTGCCCAGAGTAGTCTCACAACAAATAAAACTGCTGAATGAATCCAGTTTACTCCCTCTTTTTTACAGATGAAGGAACTAAAGCCAAAGGGAGGAAGTAATTTCCTCAACGACATAAAAGTGGCCAGTGGCAGAGCCAGGGCGAGAGACCAGAATTTCTAAGTCCTTACGGATTATTTTTTCTACCATACCCTTCTTTGTATTCATTCAGTCATTTCTTCTGTTGACTGATCAACCGTGAACTTTAATTATCATCATCCCTAGAACCTTGTCCACGTGACCTCATGCCTGCAAGGCCCTAGAGCAGAACAACTCCTTAAATCAGACTTAACTACTCTAGTCTATATCCATGTATCTCTTCTCTGAATTCCCATGGTGCTTCCCGCTTGTATCACAAATTTGGAATTTAAATTCAAAGATGTATGGGTTATTTTGCAATGGTTTCATATGTATCTCTTGTGTCATTAATAAGTTTGCATGCCTCTCTGGGTAAGGGACGTTTGCTTATAGTTCTTTTATATGTGTCAGCATGTAACTCCTTAGGTTTATATGGGTGCGTGAGAGTAAGAATAAGCATCTAACTTAATATCCCAACTGGGACACTCTTGAGACTCAAAGAAAGTATTATTGACATTTATTCAGTAAGTGTAAACTGTGACTCTCCTGAGCAGACGGGAATGTCTGGTCACCCTAACAATAGTTGACTTGATCAACATGTGTCCAGTTAATTAGAGTCGTTGCACTGGTGATTGCACAGATGTCCAACCGTGGGATACTACTTACAATCTACCCAATAACATGTACTGGAATTACTTCTAAAGTAGTAATCATGGAAAACTTAGGACATGTTGTAGAATTCTATTTACTGAATACTTGTTTGTATGTTATTTGTTTCAATGTTATTACGAATATTTCCACAAAATATTTGTTGCTTTCGTTTTTAAACTGTAAGTCTAAAGTGGAATGCAAAACTTCTTTTTGGTTTCGTTTTAATCATTCCAATATTGAAAATGTGACTGAGAGTGAAAATAAAATGGCATTCTCTCTGATTCTCTCCTGAAGGTAAAATATGACATCTGATGGCTTTTTAGGTGGGGTAAAATAGGTGGGGTGCTATTAGGAGCTATGGACAAAAAGGCCCAAATTGGAAGTTTAGAAAAACAGGTTTAAATTTAAATACTCTATTCAAAAAGTAGCAAGACACATATTATGATTTTTAATTTTTTTGCATAAATTATGGAGATATTAGTAAAGGAAACAAGGAAAATCTATGATAAACTCTCACACAACTAATGACTGACTAACATCTTAGAGCATTTACCCACCATCATATCATATATTATCTTGATGAAATAAAGCTTCACATTGATTTGTTAAGAAATAATCAACTAAGTTTTTTGATACAATTTTCACGATATAAATATATATATGTTTTTTGCTCAGATATCTAACAAAGGCCAGACATCCTGGACAAAACAGCCCATAGTTTCAATTTGTTAATACTGCCAAATTAGAGGTTTAATGATAAGAATTTCCTGCAGCAGAATGAATTTTAAGCACTAGAACAATGGCAGTTACAACATCTGCTCCAGATAGAAATTTGCTGTCTTGACAGTAACAAAGGACAAATAGGCAATACAGATACACCAAGCTAGCAAGAGGGTAAATGCAACAAGGGAAGAAGTATTTCTTAGATAAATTGCTTTTTTCGCTGAATACCACATTCTGTGCCGAACAACCCTTCATTCAGCTATAAGCAGATGTTTATCAAAGAGAATTTATCATCTTTATTACTAAGTCTGTTTTATATTATGAGAGAATCTAAACAGTCGTACTTTTCCATCTTCAAAGTTCTAAATGAAATTAAAGTACATAAGCAGAAAAAGACAAGCAAAAATAATTACACGGGAAAACAAAATAGCATGTTGCCTTTAGGAAAAATGCTGAGAACAGACATTGTGTTGACAGGTTCTCACCTACCCACATGGACCTCTAAGACAAGCCCCCTAGATTATATTATTTTAAGAAATTAAGTTTTAAAAATCTATTTAAAAGGCTGTTTTCCCACATCTTGTTATCAGTGTAATATATGTGTCTATGGCTGGAGAGGGATGGGGGAATGTTCAACTGGCATTTATTATTCTAATGCAATGCATTAGAATAGTAAGGGGAGAATAGTAAAACCCTGTATTATTTTTTTTTATTTTTTTATTGTTATGTTAATCACCATATATTACATCATTAGTTTTTGGTGCAGTGTTCCATGATTCATTGTTTGTTCATAACACCCAGTGCTCCATGCAGAACGTGCCCTCCTCAATACCCATCACCAGGATAACCCATCCCCCTCCCCTAAAACCCTGTATTATTATAACGCATTTGTTCACAAGGGTAGTAAGTCATCTGAACACTCTCTTGACATATTTCTAAGGAAGGTAAGGTATTTATTTTCATTCTAAAAGGAAGGAGGTATTTATTTTCATTTCAAAAAGAGACCAATGTCTGGAACCTCAAGACAAGGAAGTTTATCCAAGGCACACAGTCCATCTTCTACTTCCATTTCACATCACCCACATACTCGATGTTCACTTTTCTTTTATCCTTGGTTCAATAGTGTCAATAAAGGGGACAGTTGGAACAACAATAATTTAAAAATATATACTGTATAAAAAAGTCTTTCTAATGTATCCTTGCCAATCATCAGGAAAAATGTGTCATTTTTTTACACTTGATCTCAGCCAAAAGGCCGAGAAGCGATAAAATGTGTCATTTTTTTAAACTGGGTTTTGTATTCCAGTCAACAAGGATTTATTTAGTGTAATGTGTATTTTTCACTGACATATTTCATCCCAATTGTCTGAAAATAGTAATATAATGAGCCGCAAGTTGTGTACATTCTTTTACAGTGTTGGCCTAATTATCAGAACATAGCTATGACCAATGAGGCCTGTGTCCTTTCTGGCAGAGGGCCCTAAAGACATTTCCTAGGAAGGCAAGTTTACCACCTATAATGTCAACATAAAAAATGTGAGGTCTTCTTCTAAACTAATTATTTTCAGTTAAATAACTTATCATGAATTTATCTCTCACAAACTAATCTTTTCTGGATTTTATTTATGTATTATTTTTTTTAAGTAGGCTCCATGTCCAACGTGGGGCTTGAACCTGCAACTCCGAGATCAAGAGCCACATGTTCTACTGACTAAGCCAGCCAAGGAGCCCGTCTTTTCTGGATTTTAAATGAGTTTTCAGTGTGTGTATATATATATATATATATATTTTACCGCATAAAACAGTGCCACATTTTATATGGTTCCAAAAATATGGCATTCAATTCTAGAGCTTTCTTTGAGCTCTGGTTACAAGAATTAATGACTGATTTCACAGATAACTTACATGAGTTTATCCATCAGTAATTATTTATTGAACTTCTACTTTTTGTAAGGCACTGGGCTAGGTGCTTCTGTAAGTACTAAGATGTATGAGAAGAGAGAGTCTTTGCTTTCAAAGAATTTACAACTTAGCTAATAAGATAACATTAATGAATACAAAAAATGGGAAACTGGTCATTGCCAAACTGCGGTAGAGGGAGAGATTTGTGAGGATTTGAGTATTCAAATTATGAAGGAAAGAAGGGACCAGGAATGGATCTTGAATGCAGATCTAAATTATAAGAAATAATGGAAAAGGAGTTCTATCAGCACTAGTTTAAACAGACTGTTATATACAGGAAATGAAGAGGCTGGGAAGGCCAGTTTGTCAGGAAGCTAGTAGAAATGTGGAGAAATAAAATACACTGGAGCCAATATCTGCAAGGTAATTATAATCTCACTTTAATCACATCAAAGCGAAAAAATAACTTATCTCTCCTGTCCTACTAACACTTAAAGAGCAATTTGCCAGGGTATTAAAATGAATTTATCTTGTAATACAATCACCATGGCAATCTTAGCTCATTCCAGTAGTGTCAACCTTATTTTATGGACTAGGAAACTGAGTCCAAGAGGGGTTAATGTAAATTGCTAAGAGTCACCCAGCTAATAATAACGGTGGTGATAATGTAATAACAACATTTTTTAGTTCCTACTATTAACTTAATATGAACATAGTCCACTTTATTTAGTAGTAGCAGGTACTGAGCTGTTTGCTTTGTCTCTCCACCTCCTCACTTTTCTTAGGCAGGCCACAGGACCCAGTAAATATGTACCCCCCAGCATGCAGGAGTAGCCCACAGCATGACTCTCCCAGCTTTGTGGAGGGATTTCCTTTTGCACTGCTCGATGCCCAGTTGGTCAAGGAGAAGCCCAATGGGTCACTTGCCAGTGCTGTAGACAGTAGAGCTAGGGCTGGGAGCCTGTGCTCTGTTCAGAAGAACCAGCTTGGAAGAGGGGGTGGATATGAGACCTAAAATGTCTCGGGATCCATTCTTCATTCATTCAGTATGGTTACTACCTATACAGATTAGCTTTAGGGGAAGGAAATGTGAGTTTAGAATCAGGCAGATCTGGACTCAGTATCCCAACTCTGTCACTCATGAGCTGTGGAACCTTAGAAACTCCCTTAAGCCCTCTTGGCCTGTGTTTCTTTCTATGTTAAATGGGATCAATAATAACTTGTTTATTGATAGCTGACTGTTGTGAGAATTAGAAGAAATAACTAGTCCAGTCTAGTCCCTGACATTAGTCGATGATCAATAAATAACAGCTATTTTTGTTGTTGTTGTTGTTTTTTTTTTTTTAGTAACAGCTATTGTTAAAAACAGACATCTCCCACTTTGCCAGGGACAATTCTCTTTCTCTTTCAAATTATTATTTGTGAGGAACTTGGTTACAAATTTGTGGAATTTTTTTAAGTTAATAATTTTACATTTTTTCTACTTGTCTTATAATTTCCCCTTACAAAAGCCAACTTGCTTTGTACCTAATTATTTATGTTGGCTTACATGTTGACTATGACTATTTAAAATTGCTTAAACTTTCCTGACAAGAATTTGTAGATCATTATCCCTGAATTATGTGATGAAGACACATCTTTCCTGTGTGTCTAGAAGAAACTCACATTTTCCCAAATGTACAAAACAGAAAACTATCCATTTGATGTGTCTCCCATTTTTTTCTTGGTTATGACTAAAAGTCTGCACATTGAGCAGCCACTGTCAAATAATCACTACTTCTTTCTTTTTGTTTTGCTTCATAAAGCCATTGATAAAAGGCTATGAACCATGCACTTTTTAAAATGTATAGCATTCTTATCAAAACAAGTCTTTCTCTGTAGCTCTTCTAGTTTTGCCCTAGCCTGGTATGCTGCCTTACCAAAGGATGCCCACTTGGGTGCTCAGCCACCCTGAAGTTCTAAGAATAGTCTGGCTTCAAGTGCATAGAATGGAATTAATTATAAACCTTGGTATGTGAATCACCAGACATGGCTGCATTGATATAATTAATTAATTAATTAATCAATTAAAATTAAAACAACACATCTTATATGCGCTGTGAATAATCAGCTTTAGAAGACAATGCCAACTTCTTTTCCCAAGTAGTTGTACAAAGGTATACTTCCACCCGTAATGCATAAAATATCTAGGTGATGAACATTCCTTTGAATGCTTGGCTTTCAAACTTTTTAAATTTTATTGATACAATGAATAAAATGTTCCTTTTCTTTCTTGCCTGACCTCCCTAGATGAAGAAGTTACATTACCAAAGTTGGGGTTTAGAACTTTTCCTAGACACTTGAAACAGAATGGAATCAAATACCAGAAATTTCTCAGCAAAATGAGAACTACAGGTGATATTCTAGACCCTTTCTGGCTAAAGGTTTTAAAAAATGAGGAGGAAAAAAGCAATTCAAAAGAATAGTACTCTATTTAAGAGTAGGAAAAAAGTGCACTCCAAAAATTACAGTGCATATATAGGCTTATCTGTGATGTATAAAAGAACATATTTTCCTGCCTAAAATTCTAGAATAATGGCAATTTGAAGGGGGAAAACATGTGTTGGCTCTTGTTTCTGCTTTTCCAGTGAAGGAGACCTATTTCCAAAGTGTTGGTTAATCAGTTCAAATATAGACACTCTCTTGAATGTGCAGACTACTTGGTAGACATGAATACAAAAAGAGGAAAAATACCATGTGACAAACTGGTTATTAATTATGGGTTTTAATAGTTTACATTTCCTTTGGGAGACCATCCATTTATGAAGTTGTGGTCCATTTAATTCATCATTCAGAAAAACACATGTTCATTATTCCACAGCTTTGAAAAGCAGTTGTTTCTCAGAGTGATTGTTTTATATGTAATTATGATTGCAACAGCCTTAATCCTAAATTATAATACCACTTTCAATATGCATACTCATCAAAATGCAGTGTGGTAGTAGAGACAAGTCTCCTGCAAGAGATTTAGTCAAGGTTTTCATTTTGTTAATGTCTGTCATTCTATCTCTATCTTTGGTGATGTGCCACTCTTCTAATTATGCTTAACCATGTCCCATTAAAATTATGTACTTGCCCAACATGAATTGCAACCATATCATTCAATGCCTTTTGCTTTTATGGATGGCTGAAATTTGAGAGGAGCATGTCTAACAAAAGTTCTTTAATATAAAGACATAAACACCAAAAGACCCCAGCTTTTCTTAGGCACAAGATAGACACTGTTTAAATACTGCTCCTGAAGGGAGGGCAGACTCACACTACTTAAAAGTCTTATCAATTTTTAGATATACCATGCATTAGAGAAACATTTCTGCTGAAAAGTTAACTGCTGGCCTTATAAAATCTTGATGTGATAAGTCATGATGAATTGATGCAGACCAGTGGACTAAAATTGTTTTCAGAATCCAACAGGTGTTCAAATATTTACCTTCATTCTTCAATATTGAGGGTAAGCACTCTTAAAGAAGCGGATCTCTAAGTTTTACTTTCAGATTCGCACTATGATCTAATGATAAGGTATTTAATCCATGGTCGTTACAGACTTTTCTCAAGATAGCTATATATTTTACAGAAAACCAAGATGTCTCTCTTTTGCTTGCTTTTACTATATCCTTCTCAAAAAATTAATTTAGGTGACTATACTTGTGGTGAGCACTGAGTAACACACAGAATTGCTGAATCATTAGGTTATACACCTGAAACTAGTGCAATGCTGTATGTTAATCATACTTCAATTTTTTAAAAAAAGTAACAAAAAATGAAGAAAAAAATTAACTGATCAGCCAGCAAGTATTTGTGGAGTACCTAGAATGTCAAAGGGACTTATGTGGGTGCCTGGATAGGGTGTAAAAAGACAAGTAATGAGATGGAGGTCATCATGATGACAGCTAGGTATACAATACAGCCCAATTTATAAGCTCACTTCCTGAAGACTCTCCCTCTGAAATGCAGGCTTCATTGATTTCTCCCCTTTGTACTTGTATATCCTTGTTGCTCTTGGTAACATTCTTTTTTTGTTTGTTTGTTTTATGTTAATTAATCTTATCTTACCAAGAAGATCATGAGTAAGCTGAGAGGTCAGAGATCTTGGCCAATAGTTATCTGCAACTCCCCAAATTCCTTGCAGAGTGCTGATCCCATAATAGTTCTTCACAATTATTTTGGTGAATTAATCTAATATTCAAAGCAATATTATCCAGATACCTTAATCCACTCATTCTTTATTATAACCTCCAAAGACACAAAGAGAGGGAGAAAAGATGCAGTTCAGTGTATCACCATCAATACAGGTTCTAGACTCTTCTATTAGTCAACTGTTCACAGCAAATTGTGTGAAAACTTCTGAATAATTTAGAGTAATAAACAGCATCCTTATCCTGTGACGGGGTATTTTGATATGTTAATTGTAGCGTTTTGCTTTTTAAAAACTAGGTTATGTTATTTTTCATTCTAATGTAAATTTAATGCACTACCTATTAATATGAAGAGTCAAACATAATGATCTTGGATTTATGTAATTTTCCCAAAAAATAAACTGAGAACTTTATGTTCTCTGGCGCATGATATCATAAAGCATAATGAAGGCCGAGCAGCTGGAGCTGTATTCTGCCAACTCCTACCATCCAAGCTGCCACTGACCTTCCCCTGAAGGCTTTAGAAAGCCTCACCATCCTTTCGCCTTCCCCTCCTTCAGGGACTATCATTTCTCACAGCTATAACTCTGCCATAGGGAATCTCAATCAGCCAGTTGTGGGAGGGAAATAAACAAATTATTTTTAAATGACAGAAGTCGATGTCGGATAGCAATAACACCAAAGAAAGTTATCTAGGAACAAGTCATGGATTATAATGTAGGGTGCATAGAAACTTGAAACAAATCATATTTATTCCTTCTATTTCGTTTGCTTTGGTGCCTCCCTTGGAAATCTAACATAGAAATCAATTCCCTAAGCTTATGAATATTACGAAGTGATGAGCTTAATTCAACTTTTTCTAAAAGGTTGTCTTGATAAGAGATGGGACATTAAATAGATGATCAGATTTTTAAAGTTGTGACTTGGAAAAACTTTTATCACATCAGAGTCAAAAACACTGGAAAACTCCCGAGCATGACATACCTCTGTAGCCACCTGGTGGTAGGGGATGCTTGTTACAGGTGTAGTGACTGGAGAGCGTGATACGAAAGCATCGGCTCGGAGATAAAGATGAGAGATCCAGCCCGTGTATCTGAGTAGTTACAGGAATTTCTCTTTGGAAGAATACGGCTCAGGTCATGGTCCTGGAGTCCCTGGATCGAGTCCCGCATCGGGGTCCCTGCTCGGCAGGGAGTCTGCTTCTCCCTCTGACCCTCCCCCCTCTCATGTGCTCTCTCTCTCATTCTCTCTCTCTCAAGTAAATAAATAAAATCTTTAAAAAAAAATATATCAAAACCCCTTAATCGGCAGTTTCCTCTTATGATCTTCTCCATGTTGCTCTCACCTTATCCCATTACCGAGTATAACCCAATAAGGTCACAGACCCCATCAGCTCTGCCTCATTCAAAGCTCATTGTTTTCCAAGCTTTTTGTGAAGCCCCTCCCCCTCAATACCCATTCTCGAAGTGCCCTTCTTCCTGCCCTCTCTACATTCTGAATTCAACTGTCTTCAGTGTTGAGATGACAGGCCACTTCTTATACCTCATCACGACCCAAACTAATCATAATCTTTACCCTTTCTTCATCCGTTTGTCCTTGGCCTTATTGTTTTCCTTCCCTGAGCTATCTTTTCTTTTCTTTTTTTTTTTTTTTAAGATTTTATTTATTCATTTGACAGAGAGAGACACAGCGAGAGAGAGAACACAAGCAGGGGGAATGGGAGAGGGAGAAGCAGGCTCCCCGCCGAGCAGGGAGCCCGATGCGGGGCTCAATCCCACGACCTGAGCCAAAGGCAGACACCTAACGATTGAGCCACCCAGGCGCCCCGTGAGCTATCTTTTCAATGATAAGTTCTCAAGTAAATATTTTTTTTCCCCCACAGAATCACTCTTTATAAATGTACTTTTTAGCTTGGCTTTTATTTAACGATTTAGAGAAGACACTGAAATATCAGCTTTCTCTAGGATACTTGAGTTACTTGGTCATCTTTTTCCCTTTTAGAATCAGAGGTTACTGTCAGCCAATAACATCAAGATCTGTTTGTAAACTGAAAATCTGGCTTACGCTTTAAAAGGCAGGAAGAGTGCCAAACCTCATCACAATGCCTATTAAATGAAGGAAAGCATCAAGGAGCAAACAATGTTAAGGAAGGTGTGCTGCACTTAAATGTTAGCACATCAAGTACCCAAATCAATTGTAAATATTATTTTTAAAAAATAAAGTGTAATAAGACTAATTCATTTGTATTTTTATATCCAGGGGAACATGATGTGTTTTGTCAAAATGAATTTGCAGACATCAGTATATAGCCTATTTAAAGGAAGCTTCCTCTGCAGAAATCTAAAGATATAAAAATAATAAATAATAATGGAAATGCGTCATTAATTCACTCTTGTGTCCAACATTTATTGAAGACATTTATCGAGCACTTTTATGCTGTTAATAAACATTTCTTCAACTATGAAAAGACAACGTTCCAACTGGGGCACAAATGAATGAATTACACTATTTTAATAAGACTATAACTAATACACTTTGGGGACATACACAAATATCTGTTTTTAAACTGTAGGAAATAGTAGGTGGGGCAGAAAAAAAAACCTTCAGAAACTTGGAAGTATGTGCTGAGTATTTCAGCCCTAAACTCAACCTCCTAATTCCAGGCCCTTAAACTAAAATCATTTTTTAGTCGAACACTGTTTTCTGAAGAGAAAGTGTCAGCTTCATTACCCAGGGGCATGTTGCTAAATACTTGGAAGAATGAATATCTACCTTCTTATTTGGCCTTATTTAAAAATAGAAAGCATCCTTCAAGAGAAAATTTATGGGGTTTTGACATTTATTAAGTGGCTTTTATATGCTAGAAACTTTAAGTGGTTTGTTTCATGTAATCACTTTGACATACTTGTATTATACTGACTTTCATGTTATGGCGGAGGTAAAGAAGGCTTAGAGGCGTTAAGTAAATAGCAATAATACTACTGACAATAATAGTGAGAAAACAACAGCTAATTACTGCTTAGCATCTGGTATGTGCTATATACTTCATATTACCAGATTTACACAATAGCTGTTTTTCTTAAGCAAGTCCCAAGAAGGCAAGGAACCTTGGATAACTCACTTAAGCCCCCTAGGACTCTTATGTGAAGTATGTGTAATAATAGCCCTTTTATTAAAATGTGAAAATTAAATGGAATAATTTGTATAATTTTCAGCACATTCCCTGACATTGAGTAGATGTTCAACAAATGATAATTTATATTATAACTAAATATAACATCTCTCCTCACTTGATGAGAAACCTGGTCATAGGTCCTTTGAATGTTAAAAAAAAAAAAATTAAAAGTTTGAGGCACCTGGGTGGCTCAGTCGGTTAAGCTTCCTACTCTTGATTTCCACTCAGGTCATGATCTCAGGGTTGTGAGATCGAGCCCCGAGTCAGGCTCCGTGCCAGGCGTGGAGCCTGCTTAAGATTCTCTCTCTCTCCCTCTGCCTCTTCCCCCCTCCCTCCCTAAAAAAAAGTTAAAATTTCCTGTGTGTACATTTGCTATTCTTCTTAACTTCCATTAATAAGTTGCCTGTCCTGTCATGGTTAGTCAGTATTTAAACGTGACCTAAAATTTTCTGACCAAAATTGTAGCTTTCCCTCTAGTGTGGAAAAGTAAAAACTCTCTCTCTCCTCTGCCTTCCATTTTTTTTACCCCCAGGTCATGACTGAGTCACAGCTACTGGTAGATGCATTCCCTATTTTGGAGGAAATCTAAATAAATAAATGGTAGTAAAATTTATCCATTTATTAGATTGTTATGAGAAAATTCCTAAAGTTCCTTGTAAGTTCCCAGCAAATCTTAATTCACTCCCAGCATTCCAATGAAGCGCGACTCCAAAACAAGTGGATAAAGTCCTTTCGGGAGGGATGAGTTGAGAAATGGAAAGAGAATTAGAGGAAGTGCTTTCTAGAGACAATTGGGATTGAGTTAATTTTGTACTTGATATTCCATCTTTCATAATTCTCAACTCTGATATTTTGTAATATCCTATCAGCTTACTCCACTGTCACTTCTAGAGAAATAATAGACACATGCTCATTTCACCTCTCAGCATGTAAGCCTACTCTCTGGCTCATCAGCAATGTCAGTCAGATGCTGAGGCTTTTGTAGAGACCATCCTTTTAATCTTTAATCCTCAGTTCTTAGCTTCCCTTTTCAGTCTGCGGTGTGCTTTGTAATAATGGACAAAAGGTTTGACTGCCCTGCCCTGCCTGGTTTTGTGATATTCATTTCACTTTTCCTCCATGAATTTGCAAATCTTGATTATTTATATAAATGATTCCATAAAGCTTTCATATGAGACCAATCTTCTGTCACTTGCAGAGCATCCTGACCTTTCAGATGTAGTTTTTTCAGCTTTCCTCACTCATTTCTATTCTCTTTCTCCCTTTCAGCAGACCAGTCCTCTCTTAAAATTCCAAAATGTAGAACTTAACGGCATCCTCCACTTCTCAGTCTGCATGCTCACTTGACAGCACAACTCATTAAAATCTGAAGGCTTTTCTTGTTTTTAAGATTTGTTTATTTATTTTAGAGGGAGTGAGGGGCAGACAGAGAGGAAGAGGGAGAGAACCTTTAGCAGACTCTGCTCTGAGCATGGAGCCCGACGCGGAACTTAATCCCTGGACCCTGAGACTATGACCTGAGTCGAAATCAAGAGTTGGATGCTTACTTGACTGAGCCACCCATGAGCCCCAAAATCTGAAGCCATTTAAATATGCATATAAGGAATCCCCATTTCCTTTGAGCCTTCTCAGTCCAGAAGGGCTTGCTCTCCTGCCACACTCTTATGTGCCCAGTTTAGAGAACGCTAATGCTGTCGCTTGCCTGTCTCTCTGTCTTTCACTACTTCCCGCTTCTCTCTTCAGAAAAGCCTTGTGTCTTCAAGTCTTAGCTCAACTGCGATCTTCTCTACAAAGCCTATCCCACCACACACGTCCAGCCTCTGGCAAATTTATTTACTGGAAGTTCATATTCTAGTGGGGTGGTTGGCAAACTATAGACTGTTTTTGTATGGCCCACGAGCTAAGAATGGCATTTACATTTTTATATGGTTGTAAAAAAAATAAAAAGATGAATAATATATCATCGTATGTGAAAACTGTATGAAATTTGAATTTCAGTGTTCATAAAGTTTTACTGGAACCCAGCCACATCCATTCATTTATACGTTGCCTATGGCCAACTTCATGGTACAACAGCAAAGCTGAGCAGTTGAAAGAGACTATATGGAACACAGTATCAAAAATATTTACTATTTGGCCCTTTATGGAAAAAGTTTGTTGACCCCTGCTCTATTACCTTGCTACTCCAAGTATAATTCATGGACCAACAACATTGTCATCTGGGAGCTTGTTAGAAACGTAAACTCTCTGGCTCCTTTCCAGACCTACTGAATCAGAATCTGCAGCTTAACAGGATTCCCAGATGATTCCATCCACAACAAGGTTGTGCTGTCTTAAACTTGTTTGTGTATATTTTAACAGAGGAAAAAATGGAAACAGATATATGTAATTTAAGACAAATTTTGGTCACTGCAAAACAGCAAAGTGCAATTTAGAGGAATAAAAACAAAATCAATATGAAATTAAAGCAGAAATAAGAAAGCTTAGTTAGCCAGGAGGAAATTAAAACTCAGGATCATATCACTCATCAATGTGTTCATTTAGTAACAACACATTTCAGTTATATTCATCTATTCAATGATATATTTATGCTGTATTCAATATATATATTCCATTTTTTAGTGTGAAATGTAAGTCCCACTAGCAATAATTCTTAATACTTTATAGGTTATGCAGAATTCATTTATCATGAATTTGAATTTGCTTATTTAATAATGTATAGCAGTGATATGATTTGGTTATCTGATGTCTTAAAATGTGACTATGAAACTCTTGGTGAATGATACAGGGCAAGAAAAACATATTCAAAACCCCTGTTGGACTGTTCAACAATTCAAGTGGGGTATTAAGCATTTATGTGTCAATTTCTTGTATAGCTAATATCACATTTAAAGTCATGGCGATACTTTTACTGCCATCACAGTTAGTTGATAGCTCACACTGGCAACCCTATGTTAAGGTCTTAGTAACTGAGGCCTCTAATTTTTCACCAGTGAGTTTTTGATAGATAATACCTATTTGTTCTTTCAGTTATTCAGTCAATGAATATTTACTGAATTGTACAATAGGTACTGTGCTAGATGCTAAAAATACAATATTCAGCAAAAGCAAATACTGTCCCTGATCTCATGAAGTTCACATCTAGTGGAGGACATAGCAATATCTAATTGCAAACATAATGTATAATTATAAACTGCAATAAGTGCTATGATGGAAAGCTATACAATGTTGTCTATGAAGGTATATAACATAGGAAGCTGACCTAACATGCGGGGTAAGGTGGGGACGAAGGCTTCCCTGTTCTCAGAAGAAATATCTTTTAGGCTGGGCTTTAAAGGCTTAATAGGAGTTAACTGGTGGGGAATGTGAGTGTTAGGAAAGGTGGGAAATGCAAGGAAGTATTCACAACAGAAGCGAGAGCATGATGTGTTCAAGCAACTGGAAGTAGACATTTGTAGCTGAAGCATTCATGATGCAGGTGAGGGGACATGGCAAAATATGGTACAGAAGAGGTGGACTGGGGCCAGATTAGGTTCTCTTATAAACCATTATAAAGATTTTGGTATTTATTCTAAGAGCAATAAGAATTGGGACAATGGGATTTGGGAGTGCAAATGTGTAAGTGGGACAATTATTTAGAAGGCTGTTCCAGTACTCAGACAAGAGGTGATAGAAAGCCAAACCGGTACCAGGATGCTAGAAATGGAGTGAAGATATTCAGAAGCTAAAGTTGACAGGAGTTAGTGATGAAATTGGTTATGGGGCATAATGGATAGGAAGATGTTCAAGGATGACTGACAGTTTCTTGCCTAATCCAACCATCTAAATGACAAGGTCATTGCCAGTGATACTAAGAAACTTGCCACACATTGAGAATATATTCTCATATAATCAAAACCCTATGAAGTCAATGAGAATGCTCAGTGGCATGGCAATTACTTATAAAGAGATTTTAACCGATATATATTTTTAGAAAACATACCACGAATATGTGTTCTGATTTTCATATTTTGTTAGTATCTGTTTATTAGTTTAGTATTAGCTTACTAGTATCTCCAAAGATACAAATAAAGATACTTAGTTTTGAGAAAGCTAAACGAACAACGGTACCTAGATATACAAAGAGAGAATATTTCATTAAGCGATTGTTAGCAAGCTCACATATACCATGTATTACTTGTCTGGGTCATGTGTTTAATTTTGGTGGGGGAAAAAGAATTTTCAAATAAGAGTAAAATGTGATAGAAACAATGCAAATATGCAAATATTCATTTCATAAAACACATAAAAATTTTGTATCATTAAAATATCTGCATTTTATTTGAAAGATATGTGTCATTTCTAAAATGAGGGCCATATGCACTAAAGTTAAGATTAATAAATATTTTAGAAGCGTGAAATAAAAAAAATCAACATTGTTTATGTCATAAACTCCTTGATAATGATAGCTTCTAATACAACATGTATTAACTTACTTGTAGTTACTTAAGTTACTCCCATATTTTATATTTCAGGAGATATGAGTATTTTCAAAATGTATAATTTAAAAGTGCAAGCATATTTTTGAAAGGTGTATGTTCAAAAACAGAAGACACACATAGAAAAAATTATTTTACTACCGTGATCTAGTATGAATGGACATGTAACTCTACTTTGAAACTGCTTGGCTAGTTACCTTTCCAAAATAAAATGAACTTTCACTTATTTTGAAAAGTTGAAATATTTTAGAATGTGGACATTCTAACCTATGTTGCCAACCTTGTTGATTTTGGTGCAGGCTAGTCAGGGTGAAAAATATGTATGGTATATAGTTTTCAAATTATCAATTTGCTCAGTTGGATTATTAAAACCAATAAATATTTCTTTAAGTACTTAATTAATGCCATGTTTTTGAGTTCAATTGTATTATAAAAGACTACTTAAATTTTTAGAATATATTTAAAAATTTTTTTAATTTAAATTCAATTTAGTTAATGTATAGTGTATTATTAATTTCAGGGGTAGAATTTAGTGAATCATCAGTTGCACATAACAGTTGCTCATTACATCAAGGGCCCTCCTTAATGTCCATCACCCAATTACCCCTTCTCCCCAAATTCTCCTCCAGCAACCCACAGTTTGTTTCCTAGAGTTAAGAGTCTCTTACAGGGGGTGCCTGGGTGGCTCAGTTGATTAAGCATCTGCCTTTGGCTCAGCTCATGATCCTGGGGCCCTGGGATTCAGCCCCAAGTCAGGCTCCCCACTCAGCAGGGAGTCTGCTTCTCCTTCTCCTCTGCCCCTCTCCCCACTCACGCTCACTGGCTCTCTCTTTCACATAAATAAATAATTTAAAGAAAGAGTCTCATGGTTTGCCTTCCTCTCTGTTTTCATCTTATTTTATTTTTCCTTCCCTTTCCCAATGTTCATCTGTTTTGTTTCTTAAATTCCACATTTGAGTGAAATCATATGGTATTTTGTCTTTCTCTGACTAACTTATTTTACTTAGCATAATACTCTCTAGTTCTATCCACGTGATTGCAAATGGCAAGATTTTATTCTTTTTGATGGCTGAGTAATATTCCTGTATATATATTTTTTCCTACACACACACACACTCATCACACACATCTTAATTTTTAGAATAGTAATACAAGTAAAAATTGTGAGGAATGTGGAATTTTTTAAAGGCTATGGTTTTCCTATGCTTTAAACATGTATATATATATATATATATATATATATTCATTTACTAAAAAAATGCCTGATTATCTTCCCAAGGCATCATTACTAGTGCAATAGTTATTATTGAATTAATTATTGACTATACCATTAAATACATATTATGTGCAAGACACCATGTTGGTTCCTGTAGGTGATATAAAAGGCATATTCTCTGCAGATAACACACATTTTAGTACTCAATTCTGTACCCCTTTCATGAGTTTTGATTATATATTATTTACTTTAACCAAATGAAGAGTTAAAGGGCAATAAAATGTATTTCATTATTTTATCAAATCCAAGAAATAAAATATCTGTGAATAAAACGAAAGCTACAATACACTGCAAAGTGAAATAATGACATTGTTTAATCCGTGTAGGTAATATTTGATTTTTGTTATAGTCTGTGTTTTCATTAAAGTAATTCGGTAACCTAAAGAACTTTATAATAATAGTTGTATATCAGAGAACTCACATTAAAAAAAAAAAAAACTTCTGTTTAGTGAACTTGCATTTATTTGTAGCAACAAAAAGTCACATAATTAAAAGTTTAAAAGATAAAATTCTTAAATTGTCAATAAAGGTGTCAAAAAAGTGACAAGTATAAATCCTGTCATGACATTGTAGAACCAACATATGTACATTATTTCTTCATTTACATGAGCCCTTTCTGTGAAGACACTTTAAATGCTGATATGGTTTTACAGAAAAAAGATAATATTTACCTTTAATACTTACTAATATTACTAACCGTATCCAGCTCAGGAGGAGCACAGTTGTCCAACTGATCATTTTTCACAGGAGACATTGAATACATTACCTAAATCATTACCTTAAATATATATATCATGGTAGCAGAGGTAGCATTAAGGAGGGCTTTAGGGAAGGTGTTACTAAGTTTGAATGATAGCTGGAGATAAATCAGGTCAACTGACTTTTATTTTTAAAGATCAGTTGAATCTTTTTTTTAAAAGATTTTATTTATTTATTTGAGAGAGAGAATGAGAGAGAGAGAGAACATGAAAGGGGGGAGGGTCAGAGGAAGAAGCAGACTCCCTGCTGAGCAGGGAGCGCGATGCGGGACTCGATCCCAGGACTCCAGGATCATGACCCGAGCCGAAGGCAGTCGCCTAACCAACTGAGCCACCCAGGCGCCCCGATCAGTTGAATCTTATATAGCTTAAAATAGTCACAGAAATCACCAGGGACCCACATTTCAAAAACTCAAAGAATATGAGGTTGTGGATGTATATACATTATCATAAAACTCTTAGTACTCTTTTATGTACAGTGAGAATGAACACATTTAGTAACATTAACAAAATTATTTATGATAAATAACCAGACTCTAACTTTTTATATTTAAGTATAATTAAGTATGTTGCACATCCATTTTTATGTCACCAACATGCCCTGATGAGGTCAGCCTTTTGGAGAAGTGAAGTAGGCAACAAGCTTACATACCCACATGATAAGATTTGGGGCATGTTTTCTCTTTTGTCCAATCAAGGAATTCAACTGTTGGAGTCACATTTTCAATGTTAAAATGGGCCTCTCTTTGGATGGGGCAGGACTTGTAGATATTGCCAGCTTTGGATGAATTTGTGTGTCAAATCTTTTCCAATTAACAGCTGGAGAAGACAAAGGTGTCAACAGACCTGTGTACCAAGGGGTGCGGGGGCCTTGCGGAATAACAGGGGGCACTCATTATGGAGACAATATGGTAAGGCCAGAAGAGTGCTGAAAGGGAGATACGAAAAATGCAATTGGCTTACGTCGCATTCTTCTAAGGCTGACCTTGGTCTTTACTACCTTGTAGGGCCATTGCTACCTTAACGATGCCATTGATATATATGAGGTGGCCTTTGTGTGAGTGAGCAATTTGAAGCTTGAGAGTATAAACTTACCTGCGTGTCCACCTTAACCTATTTCACCAACGCAGTGAAAATACCTGTGGGAAAACTTGGATCTTCACAAAAGGATAATGAGTGACTTCCTGTGCACTCTCAGGACAGCTGCTGGGACTCTTTAAGATTTTACATTTTACGCTTTTTGAATTTCATGTTTCCTTTATGGAAAGTTGCCTATAGCATCAAAATTTTTTTTAATATATATTAAACAAAGGAAGCGTAACCTTTGTCATCATCTTAAATGGTGAGTCATCAAATCACAAAACAGGACAATTTGATTGATGTTGACCATTCTGTCTGTAGTACATTTTAATGCAGCCATTTTGATGCAACTGTCTTGATGTACAATCCCTGTTTTCTTCTTTTATTTTTTGATCAGTAATAATATGTTCAGCAGACATTCCCAACCGTATTCCATCCTTTACCTCTCTGCAACTTGGATAGACTTCCACTTTATTTTGTATTATTTAACTTTTATGTAATGAATATATATTAATTTTATACTAAAAGAGTCTGCTGAAATTTCATTGTAAAAGTAAGATAACCTCTACGATCATTATCCGTTCTTCCTCCAACACTATCATTCTGAAAACATTTTGTGGAGTTAAGTACATGTTTATGACTTCAGGAACAATCAAGAATTTAATTGAGAATTCCCTGTGCAGTCTGGAGCTTAAAAATAAGGGATCTAATTTTGACCTATTTTGCCTAACTTGTAATAACATGCTTAAGAAACCTATAATATGCAGAGTGGTCCATTCTCTAGGTCAGTGTTTTTTGACATTTATAACAGGGAGCCCGATGTGGGATTCAATCTCAGGACCCTGGGATCGTGACCTGAGCCGAAGGCAGATGCTTAACCGGCTGAGCCCCACCCAGGGGCCCTTGATACCCCCTTTTGAGAAACAAAGTTCTCAGTCTCCCCTCCTACTCCTTCTGAGATTTTTAAATCTATCCATCAAGAATATTTTTATGGACTTCGCTTTCAAAAATTTGTGATAGGAAAACAATAGCTAGATTTTCTATGGCCTAATCTCAGATATGAGTTTCTGAAAAAGAAAAATTCAAATTCATATTTTGTCTTCATTAGTCTAATCATTCTTATTTATGCCACCTTATTTGATATTTCTTTAGTATAAAGTCAGGGTGGCGATTAAACACTTTGGCAAAGGTGTCTGCTTACCACGTTATTTGGTAATAAAATAGGCTGAGTTTTTCTTAGGTTGCATTAAAATGTTGTGTACCAATTAAATATTTTTCTTTTTCAGATATGCTAAGTCATTAATGGAAATTTTTTACTAGTTCAGAAATACGTCTACATTACCAAAATAATAAGAATCCCCTAACTATAATGGTTGAATATTACTGCAAAATGAGAGTCCCGTAGCATGTTTATGGATATACTTACAATTATTTTTGAAGGACGGTGATGGTTGGCCTATAGATGCTCATGGATATTGGATGATATCCCTGAAAACAAACATTTAGAAAAATGCAATGAGAACTCTATAAGTAAAGTGCTATTTAGAATAACTATTTATACTATTCATGTATAAAGCATAGCTGAAAAGTAATGAGGCTGATATCTATAAGCACCAGAAGACAGTTTCATTTGCATAAAATTAATGTAAAAAAACCCAAACATTAGTACCGCAGCTCAAAGAGAAAATTAAATATCAGTTAAGTATTATAAATGAACGAGCAAAATCATAATTCAAATATTAAGTTAAAACATTTTTCACATAAAATCATTACAGACCAGAATTAGTTAAATGGTATTTTACCCGTAGGTACGAAAATGATACTAGAAGCTGGAAGGGGAAGTTTGAAAAATCACCATTTCAGTATCAATTATTTTAAAAGTATCAATTGACAGCATTTGAGATTTGAAGACAAAATTAATACAAATATTAGCCAGCTACATTTTTGTGGGGCAAAGAAATTTGCTGTAACAATGTTAATATTTAACATGTTTTAAACTTAAGAAGTTCCCTAAAACACATAAAACATGACCAGAAAGTTTTAAATACACAGATTTTCTTAAAATATAAATCTGTGGGAACCCACTCAGAACCCCAGAGTTGGTATAAAGCTTATTTTAAGTTGAAGACATCTTGAGATTCAACATATGCAGAAAAAAACCTCCTCTGACTAAAAGAGAAGGCTTTTTGACTAAAAGCTGCAATTCCTTGGGAATGAGGCTACCAGAAATGCCCTCTCCATGGAACTGTATGGCTCTGGAGGAGATGGAAAGACCACTCATCCCTGTACCTGTATAGACAAACACTATCACAAGCTTATCTCTTGTCTGTTCTCTTAAAAATCCATTTGTCTTTCCTAAAGAAACCTATTTGTTTATCCCAGAGAATTTGTTCCTCACTCCTCCTTTATCCTCACGAAGTTAGGTATGTAAGTCTTTAACTTTACCATTAAACAAGCCAGCTACTTTTTTTTGTTGGCCTCATATGTATATGAAATAAAACTTTTCCTCCTGTTAATCTCTCGCTTGTCAGTTTAATTTGCAGTTCTTGGTAACAGAGTCCAACAGGGTAGAGGAAGAATTTTTCCTCCCCTACGAAACTAATTCTTCCATTGGTTCAAGTAAATAAAATCAAATAATGTAAAGACCATTAGAGTTATTAGAAATACACAAGAAATGTTAATTATCATATTATTTGGAGACATTAAAATATTTTTTTGCTCATAAGTTTATCAATATAAGTCAACATATCTGATGCATAGTATAAAATACTTATGCAATACATTTTAAAGCCACAATTTAAATAATTTAACGTCACTACCCTTTTAATCATTCAAGAGACAACAGACTATAACAGCAAATTGTTTTTTTTTCACTCCTTAATGAAAGAGCAAATAAAGAGTAAATTAATAAAAGTAAAGGAAAAGTAGTTCTGACTTCAAATTAGTGAAAAATAACATGGGTAAAAGCTGTTATATTAATCTAAATGTCAGAAAAGACACTTAATATTATAAATTTACACTCGCATTTTCTTGTCTTACAGCTCTAAATAATACAAAGATTTATGAAACAAATATGTGAGAACACATGATCACATTAAACTTCTATTTTCATCAAATGATGGGGGTCTATAGTAAATAAAAAGAATTTCTTCATGAAAAGGGATACAAAACTGGTTCTACCTAGTATATTTCAAGAAGCAGAGGTACAAAGTTAATAACAATCTTTGAGTAATGATGAGATTCCATGCTTGCTGAAGAAGCTGGTGGCCAAGTTATTAGTCTGTGCAATAAAAATTAAACATAGAAATGCAGGAAAACATGAAATCATTTCAGTACACAGTAATGAGCTATTCTACCTGCTTAATACTGTAGCTCAGTACATAGTCCTGTTCTACGCGCTTAATACTTAATATCGTAGCTCGCACTTAACAGTCGAAGTACCCTTGCAAGGAATAAAACCTTTGTGGTCAGAGAACTGCTGCCAAAGGAATCACGGCCCCCTAGTGGTTAACTGTGACAATTGCAATCAGAACACTGAGCTATGACCGTGATTGTGCCATTTATTTATGAAGGATTTATTTATTGCAGGTGTCCACATCCCCTTGGGGGGGAGGATTCAGATATAATGAAGCATTTCTGTTCCTTCATAAAAAAAAAACCAATCAATCTTATAGTTTAAAAAATTACGTCTAGGGGCGCCTGGGTGGCTCAGTCGTTAAGCGTCTGCCTTCGGCTCAGGTCATGATCCCAGGGTCCTGGGATCGAGCCCCGCATCGGGCTCCCTGCTCCGCGGGAAGCCTGCTTCTCCCTCTCCCACTCCCCCTGCTTGTGTTCCTGCTCTCGCTACCTCTCTCTGTCAAATAAATAAATAAATAAATCCTAAAAAATTAAAAATAAGAATAAAAAATTACTTCTGGATCTATCAACTGAAAATACATTTTCTGGTGTTTCCAACATTTGTGCATACATTTCTAAAATTTTAATTAATTTTGAAGAAGTCTGGAATACCTTAGGCAAAAATAAAACTTTTTTTCAATTTCTTTCTCTCTCTTTAGCCCCACTTGCTTTGCCTCTGCCCCACAGCCATGGCATTTTTATAGTAATTTTTTGCATCTACCATACATTCTCAGTCTTTTTCTTTCAGTTATTTATATACATAAATCTGAGGCATATTTTATTATCAACATTCTGTCATTTCCAGTTTCTATCCGTCTTGCTGAACTGTTATCTTTAAAATTCCCCCATGACTTTGATAGATTTTTCTGCTTTGTAGGCTAGTGACTCTAGACAGAAAAGAAAGATGGCCACAACCTAGCTCTATGTATTAATCCAAACACTGTGTAATTCCCTCCTACAAAAATAGTGCATACACTGTCTTTCGATTTCACACGTGCAGTCCTATTACTTCTGGTGCTATTTATAACTGATTTATAAAGTGACATTAAGGGCAATTTTGTGGATGTTCAAGACAGATTTTATCTTACTTTTCCTACAAAAATTATTGTTATTTTCCTTTCAGCCTACCCTGAGAAAGAATATTATAAAACAGTAGTTTCAATTCAAAATCGTGTTTTAAAAGTCATAAGCATCCTGTGAACGATTTAATGGATAAGTTTGCTGCTTTATTTCTCCTCAGTTGAAATTATAGGGAAAAAGCAGGCATTTAAAGTAGAAGGTCTATCAAAGAAATGCCTTTCTTATGGTGGCTAAGAGTCATCATTAAAATGCCAGTACTCAATCCTGAGCAGAAGGAATACATTACAAAAGAGCTTAATTTACTTCTTTGGAAAGGCATGGATATTTCATATTTAAAACGAAGGAGGTATCTTTCATTCAAATATGATCACATTCAAACACAATGGTCACCCTTTACTGACTACTTTGACTTTTAAAAAATCTACTGTAATGAAGTATGACTTACATATAATAAAATGTACATGCTTTAAATATAGTTTGCCCAGTTTTGATGAAAATAATACACACCTGTGCAGATATAGAATGTTCCTTGTAGTCACCCCCCACCAACTCTAAGCAACCATTTTCTTACTTTTATCACTTTAGATTATTTTTGCCAGTTCTAGAAGTTCATATAAATGAAATCATAAGGTATGTTCTTCTCCTTTTGTATGTCTTCGAACCTTTGTTCAAACCATTTTTTCTCTCTTTCACTGAGTCTTATTAGCAGACTATTTAAAGCACACATATCTCCCTGCCTTATCTTGTTGATTTATTCATTTAAATTTTCTTAACTTTCTCTTCAAGTTCATTGAACTTTCTAATACCACAATCTTTGTCTAATGTGATACTGCCTTTTAAACTTAACTGTGCTGTGTCAAAGAGAGCAATGGAGTGGGCTATTTGTGACACTCAGAACAGTGGATCACAAGTCCAGCAGAACATGGCAAAACAAAGGAGCAATTGCAAAAGACAAAATCACTGGGAAAGCTTTCAAACACAAAATAGTGCATTGTCTATTACATCCTCATATTTAGTACAATGCAAATAACAAAAACAATTATTTTGTATTGTGTATAAAGCATATATGTTTCAGAAGAAGAAGATTAAAACGTGCATTTGGGGATGTAAATAGGACCTATTGATATACATTATTAGATATTATGAGATTGATTACTTTAAATGGGAAGGTAACATCATATTTTGGCCCAGTTTTATCTTCAGGTTTCATGCACTTAAAATTGTTTTTTGATGTTGGCAGCTAAACGGATACCAATTGAGAGTTGCTACTAATGTGTTAGGCTACACCATTGTAAAAGAATAATGCAAACCCCATCAGAACGAAAGGCAATTTTCTTCATAAAAATCCTCTGAATAGGTGTAATTTTAGGGACGTGTGTTCCATATTAGAGATTTAGGGAAAAAAAAAAACCAAACAGATGGCAAGTTTGAATCAATTGCTTCTTATGGCATTCAACAGCAAATAGCACACACCTAAAAGTTTTCTGATGTAAATGCCTCCTTTCTGGAAAGGATAGTCAAGTTTGGCAAGTGTTGATTGGATAGAATGGGAAAAATGAAAGAGATGGACTGGAAATAGAACTTTCCAGAGTTTGAAACTAAGGTTTCTGAAATCAATTGATTTTGAACAGGAGTACTTTGAGCATGTCTTCCTTTTTATTGATTTTGTGGTACTAAAATAAAAATTGAGTAACAAAAATATAGATGATAGAAACTCAGATACAAAAATTGAGTAACAAAAATATAGATGATAGAAACTCAGATACAAAATTTTTTACTGTCAGAAGTGTAAAAAAAAATTAAGGATTTACCCAGATTAATCAAGACCGTATTACCTGAGTCTACCTAATCTCATTTTCTTTGCCAACTCTTCTTAGTATGAAACAACTTCTCTGGTATTCCCAGCAAGTACATCTGTCAAAAGACTGCAGGTTCCAGAATAAGGAAATCTAGAGAGAGAGGAAGGATTTCCGGCTGGCTAGAGCTGGGGTGGGTCTGGGTGGGGGTAGAAGGTAAGGTAGTCAGGAGGGACGTGTGCACAGGGTTTCTTTTGAGGATGATAAAAACATTCTAAATTGTGGCAGTGGTTATGTGGCTCTGTGAGTATACTAGAAACCATCGAATTGTATACTTTAAAATGGGTGATAAAACTGGTAAGAAAAGATTTGGGGTTGAATCCATGACCTCCAATGAAAAATCAGATCTTAAAATAACTTTGAAAGGTTGATTGTTCTCTTAAAAATATATTGGGAAATACATTAATTTCACATAATAATCATGTGATTCATCTAACATTTATACATCTAAGAATCATGAAAGGCCAGGTTTTAAATAAAAAAATAATAATGCTAATACCTATAGCACTGCATGTGTAAACAAAATGTGTCAACATTTTGTAGTGATGTGGAAGCTGGGGGGGGGGGAACGTTAAAACAACCCTGAACTAGACAAACATAGAAAGACAACTAAAGCACAATGAAATCTTTTTTAATTGAATAAGATAGACTCAAAGGTCAATTTTTACCTGGCCTCTAACTCGCATCAGCAAATATACAGTGTTTCTGTATAATCAGAATAATGAAAACTTTTCTATTTGAGATGACTCTTTTTAAATCATTGATCTTAACACCAAACCATATATTCCAGTGACTTCTCTGGTGGGGAAAGTGCCAAGTCTCTAAGCATCCAATAAATAACCAAGTAGAAGAAACTCTATACTTTATTATGGGCAAAAATTGTGTTTGAATCTTCATTTTAGCTCCTCCATTCACAGTTGATATTCATTACATGTTATTTGGTGGGGGTTCTGTACCTTGTCATGCAAGCTCATAGCTTCCTCTCAGCCCCCTTTTTGTTTAAATTATACTGGCATATATACAACTAGTGATTTTCATTAATTTTTTTTAAAGCAAACGAAATCAGAATTCAGTTAAAAACTAGTGACAGATTCTAAATACTCTATAGGCTTTTGCTTGGAATAGCATTTGGAAACTGGTTCTTAAAATATTCTTAGATTGCAGGTGGATTTGTTTGGTATGTTTTATTTTTATTAAAAAACCAGTTAGTCACAATATTTATGCAACTGGAAGTGACAAGCTTCACCGTAAAAATCACAGGAAAAACTCAATACAAAACATATTATCAAAATACCAAAAGAAAACATTTTAAAGTTATAGACAGGCATAAAATGGGAGCTTTAAACTTTGACATTAGTAGGCTTTGCATTTAAAATGCAGATACCATGTTTATTTTTTTTTTTAAAGATTTTTATTTATTTATTTGAGAGGGAGAGAATGAGAGATAGCACAAGAGGGAAGAGGGTCAGAGGGAGAAGCAGACTCCCTGCTGAGCAGGGAGCCTGATGCGGGACTCGATCCTGGGACTCCAGGACCATGACCTGAGCTGAAGGCAGTCGCTTAACCAACTGAGCCACCCAGGCGCCCCAGATACCATGTTTAAATTTGAGCTTCTTGAATTATGAGAATATATAACCATTATAGATGAAATTAGATGAAAAGAGAACCATTTATTATGGTATAAGAACAGGATGGAATTTCATGGAATCTGTACTCAAACGTTTCCTCTGTTATTATGACTGCCTTTTTTTCCTACTAAATGTGATCTGGGGGAACTTAAGGTAAATCTGTCTGATCTTTTTTTTTTTATTGTTTATTGAGAGTTTATCACGAGCTAGCTTCCATGTATACATTATACATTACATCCTTAGAACAATCTTGCAAGGCACAAATTATCCTCATAAATGAGAATGCTCAGACCCTAAAACCTATGTAAACTGCTTTTCAAACTATTCCCCAAACTAAGCTTAGAACATTTACTTACTGTCTGGTAAAGAGTATATGGATAACAATATTAACTAATATTGACCAAATATAATAATACTCCTCATCTAATCTTAAACCCCATCTTCAAAAGCTTCATTTTTTTTTTACCTTTACATACTCCAAATGCTCTTATAGAGACCTCTAATTAAATAATCTGTTAGGTTTTTTTTTAATATTATGATTCATTTCTACCATTTTCCTATTTCGTTGCCAATTACTCTTATTAGATAACGTTTTGCACAATTTTTCCATCTTTATTCCTATTAGTAAATAATGATTCCCTCACCTTTAAAAATAAACTGAAATCTTTGAAAACACACACATTCTTGATTTGTAGAAGTTGATATATGACTGGGACCTCCTGACTTGTTTTCCATTTATTTAGTTCTTTGCGAATATTGCCAGTGACTAAGTAAATGTTACACTGGGGGTATATTTTGGGCATGAGCACTTGACATATTTTCAAGACTTAAGGCTGTTAATCAAGGTGCCATGAAAAAGGTATACCTCTCTAGTGAGACAGACTTGGGCTTGATTCCTGGCTCCACCTCGCATTAGTTATGTGTTTGGGCACATGGCTTAAATTCTCTGTGTCTCTGTTTCCTATTTATTAGGGCTGTTGTGAAAATTACACGAGGGAATATATGTACTTTGTCAAAAGGGCTGACTAGGATGGGGGGTGGGGGGTCTCAATATTTGTTAATTCCTTTCCCTTCTTCCTTTTTTACCAGAGGTACCCACGATTTCTTTCCTGAACCACATCCTGCCTCAGAGATTCTGCTCTGTATTTCCTAGATGGAATGGTAAATATAAGTAACAATTTCAGTAGCGCTGTAGTTTAAAATTTCTGACAAAAGGTTGAATCAATACAAAATTGAAACCACTCAACAAAACCTACATTGCAGATTTTTTTGGGCTACGCATTTTCCTTCTGGTTACTGTTTCTGCCAGGGCACAATCCAAATGAAAGTTAACTGCTTAAAATTTGCTTACGAGTTATTTGAATGTTTCAATTTGGTTTCAAATCAATCCACTATATGCAAGGCATGCATGTAAGTGAATAATGGAAGAAGAATCACAGAAGTAAACAGACTTCATTCTATAAAATGTACTTTATTTTTTTTTTTTTACCTTTTAGATCATACCATTGAACTCATTTGATTGTTCGTGTTATGATCACATCTTTCCCATACTCTGTAATTCACAGATTCATTGTCCTTAAAACCACATGAAGGTCACCGGTTTGTTTCCTTATAAAAATGACATAATGAATTAAAGCTGGAATTCTGTAGCTGGTGACTCATGCCTGCATTTGTACATTTCAAGAGATGTAATTTATAGAAAGGAATCATCCAGCCTTGAGCTGTTTCAGACTTCAGTTGCTCCAGCAAATTAAAAATATAAATGCTAGCATAAATAAATGCACACAGCCTGTCAACTGGTCAGTCATCTAATTTGAACCTCAAAAAATACTCTTATTTGTCTTTTACATGATTCTTTTAGTCTTGTTGTGAATATATATATATATATAATGTATATCATATCATATACACATAGGATCTCTTACCTATATCAGTAAGAATGAAAGCCATAATCTTAAAAGTATTCACATACTTGTACTAATTTTCTGATTATTGAAGCCAATAATGTAAATTCAGTTTCTATTTATTCTGGATTTATGAAGCATGACGTGATTCTCAAGGACAGTATGATGTAGTCAAGATTTTAAGGGCTTTCATTTACTGTGCCACATAGCCTTCAAAAGGCAGTAGACCATGGTGGAGAAGAACCTGATTTCAGATTTAAGAGATTTGGGTTCTCTTTGTAAGTTTTGCCAATAATTAGCTGTGGGACCTGGAACAAGTCAGGGACTTTCTCTAAGCCTTAACTTATTTATTGCTGGAACACAAGCAATAGTAAGTCTGTTACAAACGTTATCAGTATACTTTAGTTCTATTGCTTTATTAAAATGCTTAGTGTTAATGTGTTAATGCTTTCAGAATGTCATCCTTGTATTTTGGAATTGTGAAGTACTTTGCTAATATTCCTAAAATATCAAGCTCTATAAATTATCTAATAATTAAGAATGACTCTTTTAGTATTGAGAATTAAGAGTCACTTGATATTCAGACAATTGATTTTATCTGAGAGTCTAATCTATAGCTCATCATTTACTTACTTAAGCCAAGGTATAATTCAGATATCTAAGGGCTTGCTAATAAGAAATAATTCATATGATTCCTACTTGTAAGAAGCTTACTATTTTCGCTTGCCTTAGTCAACTAACTTAATCCATTACTAGACAAACAGAAGGTGCTGAACTCATATTTGCTAATTTATTTTTTAAGTAAGTTAAGAGCAACAAGGTGGAACATGGATGACTCCAGGCTCATGGAGGTGTTTTTGTTTTTTACAAAAATATTATGCATCTGAGAAGTTCTGTGAGTCAGTGAAAAAGAGAATTGGTCACGATATGATTAGATGATAGTGAACGAGGCACCTGAGAGAGTTTATCCGAATTCATTTTCCTTCTTTGGGCTTTGGGGCAAAAAGGTTTTTATATCAGCATTTTAATCCCATACAATTTCTTTTTTTTTTTTTGTCTACTCTATTCCTTGAAATTTCTCTAAGTTTAATTTAACAGTGACCTCCCCCCCAAATCCTTTATGTAGGGTTCATATATTGGATCTCCAACTGGACTCCAAATTACTGGAGATCACAACTTAAGTGTTGTTTCCTCTCCTGGGAGACCTTGGAGTACTTAGTCAAATGTACTGTTAAACAGAACCTTAGCAATAATTGAATGTAATAATGCATAAAGTTGGGGAAGAAAAACTGTTTTATTTTGAATAATCCGAGAAAAATATGACTCTTAGATATTCCCCAAAGCTTTACATAATCAATGCTTACTGTTTGGACCTCTGCTCTTTTCTCTCTACAACCTTCTCTCCCTTGGAAAGTTCTGAAATTAGGTAAGCCAGAATGTATGGATTGGCCCAAACTCCTTTATCTCTAGGCTTGACTTATCTCCAGAGATTCAATATCATATTTTCAGCTATCCAAAGAACATGTGATGTGCATGTATATATTTCATTTTACCAAATAAAATGTAAATTCCTCCATGGTAGGAACCATATCACACAAACACTGTTCGTTAAATGCTGGCTTGACAGTTCTGCGACTCTAAGAAAAGGTGCTATATTCTCTGTCATGTTTTTACAATGTTGGTGTAATTCAGCTTCAAAAAAATATTTTTAAAATGATGATGATGATAGAAACCTAAACGATTATTCAGCTAGATCTAGAGTAGGCTTGAGTGCCACAGGTTAAAATCTGGCTGAGGACCAAAGTTTGAATAATTCCTTTAAAAGTACTTTATGTCATCATAAACGGTATAACTTTAGATTCATTAAAGATAGTCATAAAGGAGCTAGATATCATTTTCAGGAGAAAGTAATTAGAAATCAAAATAGAACACAGAAAAAAGTCATGAACAAGTTATAAATTACCTTTCTTATTCTCTGTCCAACCATCTGTAGTCACCCTCAAAGACTCAAGAGTTCTGAATACAAATACAGCAAACTGAATACTCCCCATAAAAGAAAGATTCTGATACAGGGGAAAAAAAGATAATATGAAATGTAATTAAAGGCTTCGAGATGAGTATCTGCTCACAAATGTCCGTTTCTTTTGAAGCCCTTTATAAAGTAATAGATTACATACCCAATTAAATCTAAGAATATATTAAAGGAAAAGACAATTTCTAATCATGAGGCTCAATCATAAACTAAGCAAGCATTGACAACACTGATATTTAGCAAGATATTAATGAACTTTTGTGGAGGGACTGTAGCTGCAGACAGTTTAATTTAAACTACCTAAAAATGGTTACGTTTAATTTGTGATCGAGAGCCAGTGACGACAAAAAGAAGGGACATTTTCACTTGTTTAGTTGTCTTTAAATACTGAATCATTTCACATTTAGGACAAGATTAAGATCCTGAGTGAGATTTGGCTTTAGCTTGTTTAAGGAATACTTAAGTAGTTGAAGAAGAGTTATGACAATTATCTTCTAGGCTATAAAAATCAACTACGTGAGCATTATTATTTGAGGTGGATTTTCAGAACTACAAAACTGCTGGTATTTTCAGAAATTGTAGCATTGGAAATGACCTTAGTAACCCATTCAGTCTGATTTACTTTTTTAATAGGTGAGAACATAGAGGCAGATAAAAGACTAGAATGCAAGTCATTTAACTCTAAATTTGTACTCTAAAAACCTTTCCCCACAGTGCTTTTGTGCTCTTACATAGTAATTGTTCAGCAAATATATATTGAAAGAACCCACAGCGTGTAATGATGTATGCAGAGGGTAGTTGGGGTAGAGGTATAAACACGAATAATATATAATTTTGTCCTCTGTGATTTCATAATCCAATAAGAAAGATAAGACTCAAATTAAAAAGTGAGATGATGTGCATAAAACCTTGGACACCGAGGCTGGCACCTAGGAGACAGACATTGAAATCTAAAAAACAAAAAACAAACAAACAAAACCAAATGCAGTACAGTGTGCTAAGTGGTATGTAAGTAGCAGAATTAATGATGTCCATTTTTGTTCAGATTTGAAATTCAAATTTTGCTATTCTTATGTACGTGGGTGTCAATGTGGATAATTTTCTAAAGATTTTATTTATTTAGAGAGACAGAGAGCGAGCATGCGCGAGTGGGGGGGAGGGGCAGAGGGAGAGAATCTCAAGCAAACTCCCCGCTGAGTGCGGAGCATGACACGGGGCTCCATCCCATGACCCTGAGATCATGACCTGAGCCGAAATCAAGTCGGTCGCTTAACTGACTGAGCTACCCAGGTGCCCCAAACTAGATAATTTTTTTTTTTATGACCAGTAGTCCCTTTGTACCGCATACACAAAATCATAACACATTTTAATTTTACGTATTGTTTCTTGGCTTTATAATCTGCATAATGCCCTTAGTCTCCTCCATAGCCCCACCTTAATTAAACAGTACATTTTTCTCTGAATTAAGAATGTGACTGTTTACAATTATTTCCTAATGTGGCCCATTACCTGGAGTTCATTACTTCATGACCCCCCCTTGCAGTCTTTTTATTTCACCTTGACATTTGACAGCTACGTTGGCATCTGATTGCTATTAACAGTACATATGCTTTCCCCAGAAGTTGGGCAGCATGGTTTTGTGTGCATGGGAGATGTGCAGGGTTGAAACATGGAACTGGGGAGTCATATGAAGTGAGCCTTAAGGCACTAACCCTAAGATTCTATAATCATGATGAGAATGAAAAGGGGAAAACTTTTGAGTAGCATTTTGTAAAAATAATTTAGATGCTATATTGATGGATTTAACTGAGAATACATGGAGAAGGGTGATCCAAGAATGACTCCAAGACAGAAAGAACAAGCATTATTTCAATTTTCATGAAAAAGTAAAGAAATGTGGGAGGAGGGATAAAGTTTTTTTTTTTTAATTCTAACAATGTAAGTGTTGCCATAAATGTATTCTGTATTGTGCTGCAGAAATAAATGTCCTTGGGCACCTGGGTGGCTCAGTGGGTTAAGCGTCTGCCTTTGACTTAGGTCATGATTCCAAGGTCCTGGGATAAAGTCCCACATGGGGCTCCCTGCTCAGCGGGGCGCCTGCTTCTCTTTCTGCCCTTTCCCCTGCTCATGCTCGCACACGTGTGCACCCTTTCCCTCTCTCTCTCTCTTGCAAAAATAAATAAATAAAAATACTTTAAAAAAAAGAAATAAATGTACTTTTATTTAGAAATAAATGTACTTTTATTTGATCTTGTTGCTTCATCTAAATCAAGAGACTCAGAATATCAATTATAGATAAGAACACATGCTCTTCTGAAATGGTATTTACCCAAAGTAAATACATGGTGTGCGTATATATTTCATTTAAAGTACAAAAGTAAAGCAAAGTACAAAACTAAGGTAAAAAAGTAGCAAATTACTTTATAACAATGTATTATCTTCTTAGGTTTTTAATGGTTTTTAACTATTACGTCTAACTATTTTCATGTGAGTGGTAAGATCTGTGAGAGTTCTCTCCATATTCTTTTCCCCATTTTGTATATTCATATAATTTGTCTCCAGATTTGCAAACTTAAGGATGTAGGTCACTTAACCTCAGTGGTTTCTGTTTTCTGGTTTGTAAAAGGGTTAGTTGGAAAGATCCTTACAGAAAAATCACCTAGTTACAACCCTCTCATTTTATAGTTGTAGAAACCGAAGCCCAAGCAAAACAAGCAACTGGTGCATTTTCCCTTCATTTTTCCCGAATAGGAATGTAGGAAGGGAAGAAGTTGATGTTGTCTATACAATAATTGCAGAACTGTATTCTTCTTCTTAGTATTATTATTTGAGAGAGAGAGATAGAACATGAGCAGTTAGGAAGGGGCAGAGGGAGAGAGAGAGAGAGAGAGAATCTTAAGCACGCTCCACGTCTAGTGCAAAGTCCGACAGGGGGCTTGATCTCATGACCCTGAGATCGTGACCTGAGCTGATGTCAAGAGTCAGATGCTTAACTGGCTGAACCACCCAGGAGCCCCGCAGAACTGTATTATTATATGGAATTGCCTTTTTGGTCTAACAGGACTATTAGCTTCTTCGGGGAAGTCTGGTGTAATACGTGTATCACTTCTCTAACGACCAATGAAATGTTAAGCATACAGTAGGCCCTTAAAAACTACTTGCTGAAATTCCATAACTGTTACAAGCTTTTCACTCACCTTCATTATGTAGTTGACTAATTTGACAGATAAACATGGGTTATGAATTTTGTCAATCGACTTACAAAACATTTAGATAACTGGCTGAGGTTTGGTAGTAGAAGCAGGAAAAGTTGAGGTAGACCATTATCCCATGAGAGGAAGGTAATGAACGTTCAGACTAATGAATCAGCACGTGCAAACTTAAGATTTTGGAAATCAAGAGTCATTGTATCAGACAGAAAGTATAACAGTGGTTGCCAGGGGTTTGGGATGGAGGGGAAATTGTTTGATGGGCATAGAGTTTCAGTTTTACAAGATGCAAAGAATAACAAAGATGGATGGTGGTGATGGTTGCACAACTGAACTGTATACTTAAACATGGTTAAGAAGGTAACTTTTATGTTATGTGTATTTTACCACAATAAAAATGATTTAAAGCAAAAAGAAGTAACTACCTTAATAGACGGTATCTTCCAAAGCGGGGAACAGAGTCATTATATCCATGAGAAGTTCTGGGGCTTATAATTCTACCATACATCAACAATTCTATCTATTTGTTTACAGTGGTTTTTTTCCAATAGGAATAGAAGCATGATGAAAAGACTAGAGAGGGGCGCCTGGGTGGCTCAGTCGGTGAAGCGACTGTCTTTGGCTCAGGTCGTGATCCTGGAGTCCCGGGATCGAGTCCCGCATCGGGCTCCCCGCTCGGCAAGGAGTCTGCTTCTCCCTCTGCCCCTCCCCGCTCTCATGCTCTCTCTCTCTCTCTCTCATTCTCTCTCTCTAATAAATAAATAAATAAATCTTTAAAAAAAAGACGAGAGAAATAAGTCTATTGAGAAACCAGCTCATTGACGCTTTCTTAAAACTTGGTTTAAGAAAATTTTGTTGGAGAGATACCAGATCTTTCTTTCTTTTACTTCCACCAAGAGTAAAATCATCAGTTACTCTCTGCATCTATTTTAGACTGACATTACATTTAATAGTGTAAGATATGGAGGTATTAGCCCTTTGGTAATCAGTGACTAACCAGATAAAAAATTCTAGAACAATCTACCCACAAGCCACAAAGCATTAAAATAATTTTAACTGGTTTTCTAAGCTAAGATTTAAAAAAACCTAACAGAGTCATGATTTTACCACTCATAGCAATTCATTAATAGGAACCTCTGATTTCCTGTTATAAAAATGAGGCCATAAAGCTCTTGTGTACAAATTTATTTGCTGCAAAGGTATTTGGGAATTGTTATTTTAAAAAGAAAAAATTCTGCTCCATTCTGAACCATCAACTCATACCACAAAATGAGTGTAGACCTTTGAGGTTACTAATTAAAAGCTAAAAAACAAGGGAATGCTACAGTCAGAATATGGAATTGATCCTAATTATTGATCATTACCTTTAATGGCCAATAGAATAAGGTGTCTCTTTCTCTCCTTTATATCTATCTACCTACCTATCATTTATTTTATAAAATATTTATATATATTTATAGTTATATATATTTCACTGTGAGTGAACTGAAAAATTAAAACTGCATATGATAGGGATAAGCTTTAGCTATAAACTAGTTTGAAGAGATTTATAATTTCTTAATTGCTCTAAAATATGTTGAGAGAGAGATGACATGACCTCGTTTCAGAGAAATCTGTTATTCCGTTTGATGCTTTGAGTTCTTAAATGTTATGTGCAGGTGTGCTAGAAATTCTACTGTATTTCTTCCTTTATCTTCTTTCACCTTTAACTACTGGAACATACATTCCTAGGAGGATGGATGGATGGATATATATAGATATAAATATAGATATAGATTGATCATATGTATATAGCAATACAATTAATCAAGATATGTTAATTGATTACTTACTATGCGCAAGGAGTTTGCCATATATGTGGGTTAGTCAGCAAAAGCTTTATGCAAGAGGTGGGGCTTAAACCAGACCTTGAAGACCAGGTAGAATTTAGATAGGTTTAGGAGGGGGAGCACCAACCACAGTGCTGAACTTCCCCATTTTACGCCAGAGTTTCTAGCAATAAATTATTGTTGAATTGCAAGTCACAGTTTTTATGTCATTAAAATGGAAATAGTAAATGGAATTGGTTTTTTCACCAATTAAAACAAACAAAGCCTTTAAGCATACAAACTTTTTTGTCAGTATGTTCTTCTAAACTCTTCATTAACTTTACTTTAAGGACGGTACTCGGATCCAGTCTTTCTACCTGAGTTCAGATCAGTAAACTTAAAAACTGACAATTACTTCCTGCAGTACCTATTTTCCAAGCCATGGTTATCAAATTATTTCTCCTGATGCCAAGTGTGTAAAGGCACTACATGGCAAATGGGATCAGACAACACTTCAATCCTCTCTGATACAGGAGAAATAATTTTTAACAACCCTTCCGTTCCCTCCAGTCTCAGACCTCCAGGATTTCAATTTTCCTGTTTGAATTCTAAGTAGGCAACTGTATATAAAGGACTGAATTTGAATGGCCTTTGTCATGGTGTGTCACATACAGGACAAACCACACACACTTATGTGTCCAACTCACTGTCATGACACCTGACTCTTTCCCGTCATCCTCCGTACGTAACAGCATTATTTCCCTGATTTTATTTCAGTCTTTAAATGGTCTCTCTAAGTCCCCTGAGCTTCACTCAGGCTTCCTGTCCCTCAGTCCCTCAGCATTAAAAGGACTTTCTCATTTGCTTTACTTTTTTCTTGATAGCTGAAGCTCCAGATGAAATGTTACATGCCTTTCTTATTACTTTGCCAAACAACGTATTAATGATTAATAGACACTGTCAGTGATAATATCCTCATTTTAACAGGCAAATCTGTCCTATCCAAAGACTAGTGGCTACAGTAGGAAAGATAAATTAGCCAATACCTAAACGGAGGTGCTAGAGTTTACTGCTTAACAGCATATGGTCTCTGGAATCAAAACTGCCACATTCCAAGCCTGGTTTCGGTTATTTAGTTAAAGTGGATCATTTAACTGCTTTGTTGTGCCTCAGTTTCCCCGTCTGCAAATTGCGGATATTACTTGTACCTTCTCATAGGGTAGTTGTGAGACTTATACATGTGACTACATGTAAATCTCTTATAAATCTGTAGTACATAGTAATTTTCAATAAATAACAGCTATTCTTATCATCTTTTATACCTCTTTTGCGAAGAATGATTATGTGCTAGCTTGGGCAAGTCTTCCTACCTCAACTATAGGAAGCTCTACCTGAAACTATTACGGCTTTGATTACTGAGATAAAATGAGAGATACGTGAGTTTAAAATACACTTATAAAAAAATTTGAACGCTGTGACATTTACTCATAGGAATTTACTAATGACTTTAAAGACAACAGTCATTTTTTAGAAAAATGAAAAGATAAAGAGAACCCTAGCCAGTGTGGCCATTGCTATTCTTCTCTAGATAACAGTTGACATCACCTTTGGTTTTGGTAGTGTTCAATTTTTATTTTTAAAATTTTTGTATTGAGCCTACCCCTCCCCCGCAACATCCTGCGTTTTAATGCTGAGTCAACTCTGAATGCTCGCCTTCCCTTCCTCACTCCCAATCAAGCTGCTTCATTTTCTTTGGAAAGCTGCATTCACTGCTCACTTTCATTCTTCCCAGGCTCAGCTAGCCACCTGGTACAGTAGTTCAGGCTGCACCAAGTTGCCTCAAACTAACTCTCCATTCCTTGATTCCTTTATTGCTCGCTCCTTTGATCAGAAATCTACTTCCTTTATTGTCAACCAGAGGATCTTTTGTTTTTATAGTCACCTCCACTGAAAAATGAGAAACATGTTTAAGAATTCAGAGCAGATGAAATGGCCTTTGCTGACCACCTATACACCCTCAACGTTGTTCCATGCGCCAAAAGAAACTCTGATAGAGGAGTATCGTTGGAGATGGGATGCGGAATAGGCTCATGAGACTACTTAATGGAAAATGGGTCAGAAGGCAAGTGTGGTTATTTTAATAACTAACTTGAAATGTATTAATAATGGTAGCCTGTTAGAAAGGATCCATTTTTCAACATAAGGAAGGTTAAAGAAGTTGGTATGTGGAAGGCAAGGAACCAAAAGGAACCATGTAAGATACTGTAGAAAAGAGAAGACCATATCGGGCGCCTGGGTAGCTCAGTCAGTTAAACATCTGCCTTCAGCTCAGGTCATGATCCCAGGGTCCTGGGATCGAGCCCCGCATCAGGCTCCCTGCTCAGCGGGGAGCCTGCTTCTCCCTCTCCCTCCGCCTCTCCCCCTGCTTGTGCTCTCTCTCTCTCTCTCTGACTCAAATTAAGAAATAAATAGAATCTTTTTTAAGAAAGAGAGAAGGCTATATCATGGATGAGATCTTTAGGATATAGAAGAAAATGGGATCCAGTGCACAGAGGGAGAAGTTAACTTTGGAGAAGAACAGGGGTTCTTATTTTTCCAAGGCAAAGCAAGAGAAGTAAGCACAGAAGTGGTAAAGAAATGTCTAGAGGTAGAGGAGAGAGAAGCTACTAAAGATGACATCTTCCTTGTACATCTCCTTTGCTTCTGTTTTCTCGGTGCAGTGTGAAAGTAAAGTTACTGAAATTAGGAGATTTGAGAGTGGAATACAGAAGTTGGCACGGGTGGCAGAAGTGTGGAACATGTGTCTAAGGGTATAGGAAAGGGAGTTAACAGGTAAACTTGGCATGTAAAAGGATTACTGAGTGGCATTGAGGGCCCGGCTGAGGTTGGAGACTATCAAGGTGTGGTTTTGTTAGTTTTCTCCAGTAATGCTCAGCAATCAGAGTAGAAAACAGGACAGATCAGCCCAAAAGAGTGGAGGTAAAAGGTGGGGGCAGTGCAAGGGCAATGAGGAGTGCAGTGTGTATTGGGTGATGATGAGAAACGTCATGTCTGGCATAAGGGTCAGACTAGGAAGAAAATGAAGTGAAGCCAAGAGGGTGCCTGGGAAGTCTTGCTGAGGTTGAAGAGCAGGTACAAAAGAAGCAAGGTGCAGAGTAAGTGGGTACTGAATGCCATAATCTGAGCGTAGTATTTCTGAACTTAAAATTTTAGAAAGTGATGTATTTCAGGGGTGTCCACGGGCCTGAGGACGATGGAAAAATAAGAGGTCAAGGAATTATGAGGCTAGACTATTATTTGGCAATCATCATAATGAAGTCTCTAGAAAGTGGCAAGATTAAAAAAGGACAATAAGGACGAACCAGGTGCCAAAAATTTCAATGACGGTGTAGACAGCAGAGGCAAGAAAGAAATATTGAAATGTTGTAAGCATCAATAAAACATTACTTAAGTCAAAGTAGAAGAGACCGGTTCTAGTGCGTTGGAAGTTAAAAAAGAAGGGGGGGGGGGAACTAGTGGAGAGATTCACCCATAGTGTTAAGCCCTTCCATATGGAAGAGTAATAAGACTCATGAAGTGGGGAGAAGCAGAGGGTAAGAATTAATCCATCTCCACTTGAGGGATCTGTCAGGAAGCAGGAAAGCTTCTATAGGAGTCATCCAAGTAGGAAAATTCCAGATTTTGGTTATGGCAAGGAGGTGGAGGAAGTGTTCAGTGAAAAAGCCAAGGATCTTTCCTTTCCAGTACGTTACTGTCCAAAAAAACTTTCGGCAATGATGGAGGTAGTCTGTATCTGCACTGTCCAAGAGGTAGTCACTAGCCACTTGTGGTGGTTGAGTAGCTAAAATGTGGTCTGTGAGACTGAGGGACTGAATTTATAATTTTACTTAATTTCAGTTAGCTTCAATTTCAATAGCCGTATGTGGCTGGTGGCTGTCGTATCATGCAGTTCTAAAGGCTGTTCGACAGCTGTCAATACATTTATGCTTAGTTATTAATAGGTAATGACAAAAATAAGTTACCCCTCTAAGTGGATGTTTGTATTTAAAGGAGACAGTGACTGAGGTTAAAGCAGGAAATTCCTGAATGTAGAATTTCAAGTGCTGCGGAAAACCATGAAGACTACTAATTTGGGGGCCAAAAGCCCTTTCTAGTGCTTCTCGAATTCAATCACGTAAACCGGTCCTCTGTGAACAAAGTTAACGCTAATGAATAAGATTGACTTTATGAAATGCCAACTATATATACAATCTTGTAATAAACAAGTATCTTAGTAAACTGCAGATGGCACAGTCTTAAACACAGCTGAAAGGAGGAAGGATTAGATGAAGTAGAGATGCTGGGTACAGGGAGAAAAAAAAAAACATAATTAAGATTCCAGTTCATGTGCACCTTATTTGAACTCCTGCTTTTTTACTCTATCATTTGTGTGTAAAAATGTCAGAAATGACTGCCAAAGAGTTGTTGCGTGTGAGCATTAGATTAAATCTGCTAGTGATTGGCTAAATGATAGTGCAGCTTAACCTCTTGATGGGTTTCAATGTTACTCGTTTAAAATGGAGATTACAAGGCTGTTTTGCAGCCATGTTGTCAGTATATGAGGAGGGCCTAACATGTTTTGAAGAAAGCCACTGATGGATGGACCAATTGAAACACTCATTGAGCTGGTGATTGGAGGTTTCTGAGATTCAAGAATGTACAAGTTATAGATAAAATAACATAGGTATACTGGAACAGTGACAAATAAATAATAATAATAAACAAATATGCCTTTGTACAAAACTTAAAAAATTTTAAATGCTTAATATCCATGTGCTTCACAATAATCATATAGGATTAACATATTACATTAATACATAACATACTAATATATGTTATTTTATTACAATAATATATGTTATGAACTCCAACTTACAGTCAAGTTTTCCTAGTTTGCTCATGGCTATCCAGGCTGTTAGTGGTACCAATTTACTATTTCTTCCACTAGACCACACTAATCATTACCAGATGCGTTACTAAAATAATCTCAATACAAGCGCTATACATTCTTATTTTGTGAGGTATTTGACTGCTGTGAGAATTGGGTGGTAAGAGGTTCTTTGATGATAATGGCCAAATAGTCGGAAGCTTCTGGAGCCACTGTAACTTGGGACTTACTTGCCTGTAGGCTCAGAAAGTAGCCACCTCCTTCCATCTCAGGCCTTGAGCAATCGAATAAGAGTAGCTGAAGCTACTAATGTTGGTTTTGGACAATCTCTTTCTCAAATTTTGTTTTAATTTTTGTGTTTCTTTTGAGGAGAGAGAAATAACGTTCACTTGAAGGAAATAAATAAAATAACTGAGAATTCTTGCAGGCTTCAGATTATTATTCAGACTTAGGTATTCACCAGCTAAATGCAGAAATATTCCTAAATAATTAAATTCCAAATGGTAGTGATAATCCTGCAAATCTCCCATGATTTTAGAATTTATTTTCCAGAGGAGAAATCTACTACCTGTAAGCTGCTGGGGGTGAGATGCCCATGTTGCTTAAAACTTTAGTGGATCAGTCCAACATTATATCAGAGATGCTAGGTTTTTAAGATTTTACTTGTATTGTTAAGGAAATAAACATCTTTTCCCCAGGTAGCCTTGAAAGCACAAATAAATATTTTTTATTCCATTGTCGTAAATGAATCTACAAGAATACTTTGAGAGATGGAAGGGAAAAAATCCAATGTTACCAATAAAGTGAGAATATCTTCCTTGTGCTAGGTCTTGCTATGAAGACCATGTGAAATAATCTATATATGTAATGTTCCTGGCTCCATGCCTGGCATCCAGTAGGTTCACAAAAATGTCAGCTCTCACCTCTCCTCCCATGAATGCATAGGGCACCAAAGCCTGTCATGTTATTATTTGAAAATATCATCAGCCTCATCCATGACAGCTCTAGATATATAGATCCCTCAGGAAAGCATAGGAAGGGTTAGTAACCTTCTCTAGATTATGCAGATAGAAAAACACTACCAGTGTTGGCTTAAGCACCCCAAATCCTACCTTGACATTGCAATCACAAGCCTTATCCACCTTCGGAATTTCAGGACTTACCTTGGGCTTGTTGCTGTAGATGATAATAGCTAGTAGGAAAGAAATTGCATGGATGAAATAAATAAATATTTTATTTCCTCCCCAGGAGGATTAGAAGAACATATTTAAGGAATAACAAATTTAATTAAATATTCTACAACCCACCTTCCCAAAATATAGAAAAAAACTATTTAATTCCCCCTACCCATGGCAGGGGTGAGGTGTGTGGGGGGAAGGGGGAGATAACTCTCAAAGATCAAGGTATCAGTGTGCAAAGAAATTATACTCTTCCTAAAGGATGATATTCAGGGTGACTTAAATACTGCAAAAAAAAAAAACAACCCCAAAAAACAAAAAACAATGATCATTGTTTAAGAACTCTCCCCCCCCACTCCCCCGCATGGGGCATGTCAGTTGGCCCTTTTCATTGTGTCTACACATAGTGGTCAACTACAGTAACACCTTGTTTCTCCCGTGTTCATGTTTTGATTGTCAGAATGGCTGATAAGTGGATAAACTTCTTAATTAAAATTTAAACTCTAGAACCCAGATGTCCTTTTGCACCACTGTGTGTGAGGTCACGAATGCCTGCAAACTAGGGAGCTCAGTGGTTACTCACTGCGCAGCATCTTCCTCAACCCCAATCATTTTAGCTAAGTGCTATTCCACCTAGGGCGAGGATCCCTCTGTTAGCCTGCCTAAAAGGTATGTGGTGAGGGGCATATGCACTTAGTGGCTCAGCAGCCAGAGGTTTCCTTGGATGGGGCTTGTGATGGTAAATATTAATGAAGAAGCTGCGCTGTACTGGCAATGATTCTCGACCAAATTAGATATTCTCTAAGTGCCAAATGTCGCCCGCTGAATCTGAGTGGAGGAGTGCTGTCGCTTAAAATAAAGGGGTCTTGAACACAATACAAAATGTTGGTCACCTCAGGTCGCATACTACCCAATAGGAAGCAAAAGGCAAAGGGCACGGCGCAAAAAAAAGAAACAGACACACAGACACGTTTTGCAATGACGAACTTTATGTGGCTTCAGGAACGGCAACCTGTTCTTATGCTTAGCAATTCCGAGGTACACTGTTAAGACTGCTTGTCAGGTTAAACTGAGTTAAGGAACCGGAGTAAGGCAGCACTGGGGACTTTTCCGCAATCCTCTTCAAAATATAGTGACTTAGGTAAACTAATAAAAAAGGCTCGCTGAATGCCCTTATACTCTCCTCTTAAACTTACGTGACCATCAGCAGCGCTGTTCAAATTCAGCCCACAGCTGTTAGACCCAGACACAGATCCGCAGTATTCATCTCCCCAGAGTTACCGGTGTTCACTTAGACCCTCCAAAAATTGGGGCCGGTTTTCAGTGAGAACGTAATAGAAGATCCTTCGCCCCACTCTGCTCCCACTGTCCCAAGCCTTGTGCCCCCCTCCCACCTTCCTGAAATCGTATTTCTTAAAAACGTAGCCTGTATCCCCAATTCAGTGCACCTTCCGCAGCCAGAACCTCTGCCCAGAGACACCCACGTTCACTCTCCCCCCACCCCGCCCTCCACTTCTTGAGACCCCACGCCCGCCTCCTGTTTCTCTCTCAGCAATCCGGGTGCTGGATTCTCGAGACCACCGCCCCCCCCCCCCCCGCATCCGCCCAGCGCCTTCATCTCAAGTCCCCGCTTCCCAACCTCCTTTGAGGTTTCAGTGCCCCTCTCGTGGAACTAAGACCCCCTCTCCTCCCAGAGACCCCAGCCTCTCCGTGAGCTGCGCTTTCAGAGTCCCTCCCTACCCCCCACCCCCACCCCCCCACCTCCCCACCTCCCGCTCGGGCCAGCGCAGTTGTGCAAGCTGCAACCATCCGGGACCTGTCCCCGCTCCCCACCCCATCCCCCGCCTCAGCCGTTAGGGTCTCGGCTAGCAATGCCGCCCGGGGCTCCAACTTACCACAAGCGTCCGGGAGGAAGACAAGGCAACGGTCGCCGCGGCGGCAGCTAGACGAGAAACGGACTCGGCTGCAATCGCCCAGCGGAGCCCGCGGCAGTCAGTGCGCTGCGCTGCGCTGCGCGCCGCAATCTCGCGCCTCGGCGGAGGGAGGGACGGAGGGAGCTCGGTGCGATAGTAAGCACCGGCGAGTCGACCTCCTCTGGGCGACCGTGCGCCCCCGGACAGGTTTGGCTGGTCTTGCTCCACTATCTTACTCTAGCTTAGTAACTGACCACCTCCAGCATCTCTGCACTATTCGCGTCTTCTTTCTTCTTCGATGGCCCCTAACTAACTACACTACTCTAAACGGACGAAGGCCATCACGCGAGCGCCACGACGATCTCGACGACTCCGACGACAACGGTGTGCAAGAAGGAAGAAAAGTTCATATGCAATCGCAGGTAAGGGGCGGCAGGCTGATGGAGTAGCCAAGGTTCTCAATCTAGCTGCTCCAAAGGCAGGATCGGAAAGATCGGTGCGCCCGAGGATGTGAGCTTCCTCGGCGAGCACCAGAGCGCCTACCCCGCGCTGGCGATGCTGCACCGCTCTCTTGGGCCAAAACCGGAGGAGGGGTGGAGCCAAGGGCGACCAATCAGCGCTCAGCGTTACACTGCCCCCGGCCTGTTTGGGCCGTCTCTTAGTGCATCTGGAACCTGCTGGCAGGGGGCGCGAGACCCCATGGTGGTGGTGGTGGCGGTGGTGATTAACTTGATTTATGAAGCCTGGAGACTGGGGGAAACCAGGGTCAATCATGGGGGGGGGACTGTCTCAAGAATGCACCCTTAAAGATTGAAGAAAACACCTCTTCCCAGACAGACAGACAGACAGACACACACACACACAGATGCACACACCTTAACATACTTGGCTCTCAGAAGTTCCACCAAGCTTTGAAACTCCCTCTGAGGTTCCCGGCTTTTCCCCAACAGGAGCAACTGAGGCATTCACAAGGTCAAACATATTTAGTGAGCAAAGGCCGAGGCTCTCAGGCCCTCTTCCCCCCTTGTCCCTAACCCCAAACGCAGAGAAGGGAGAAAGGAAGACTCTTGGCCTTCATGTCCCAAGAAGGCACCGCTTAGTTTCCTTCTTGACCCCACAGCCCCCTCTAAGGGCTTAGAAAGACACCCCGAGGGCAGCTCCTTTGGGTTTCTGAGGTGGGGCTGCACCTATTTCTCTGGTCCAGAGCCTGAGGCCCACAGTTAGTTGGTTGCCCAGCCACTGTGAGGGCTGCCTTGGCATGGTCAAGACATCAGGGTAAGGGGCCAACCACAAAAGCTCCCTTTTGGCAACTAACGGGATGCCGAGCTGCAGCCCGGCAAGCAGAGCCCTTCTCCACTGGCTCCCAGGCGCCGCCGGGCAGGTGCCTGCGGTGTCCTGGCTGCCCCGCAGAGAAGGGGGGTGGTCGGAGCCACCTTGGCCAAGACGCCTAGGAGGCACCAAGACCAAACTTAGAAATGGGGAAGATCCCACCGAGAAGGGGGCAAAGCAGATTCCTTCTAAGAAGAAATGGGAGGGTGGGGGGGGGGGTGTCTTGGCCGAGGCTCCGTGGCGATGTACCGAGGGCCGCGGAAGAAGTGGGGACTGGCTCCCTGCCGGTCCCAGGTAGCTGCACCAAAGAAAGAGATCGAGACTACGGTTTGGCTACTTGGGACCCGACCGCAGAGCGCCGATTATATGGAACGGACTACATGGGAGGCCATACGGCAGCTAGGAGCCTCGAACCCCAGGGAGCGCAGAGGGAAGGACGCGGCTGGCCGCTCTGGGGACCGTCCACCTCAGGAGCACCAAAAGTTACGGTTGGGGAAGGAGGTGGGAGCAATGGTCAGAGTTGGGTCCTTTCCTTATTCCGAGTCACTTCTTTCTGTGCCTTGGTTTCCCAATTTGTAAAAGGAACTTACTGGTCTATTTCAATAGCGGCTTTTGGGAATCCTAGGATTCCCTCCATCCCCACCGAATTCAGACACTTTCGCAGGGTTCTGATTTTAATTTGGCAGTGAACATACTGTCCACACCCAAGTTCTGTTTCGCAAAGCAAAAACCCATCGCAGTTTTCTTGAAGCATCTGTTGAATGCTACTCTATGATGCCGCGCAGGTGGCGGCGAGAGCGCTGCCAAGTCCACGGACTGCACAGCATTCGCATCTTTAGAAATGCTTTGTTAGCGAACAGTAATTTATACATATCAAAGAGAAAACGTATGTCTTCTTTTTAAATAATTAAGCACTCATCTTTAAAAATTCCCCAAGTGTCTTCTTTCTCTATGCCCGTGAGCACAGAATGCTTCGTTCTGGCTTTTCTGGCGGGACTTACTTATTTTGTTGGAAGCTGAGACATTAGTTTTACTCTTAAAAGTGTAAATATAAATCCCTAGGATACATTCGCCCAGGCAAAAGGGACTCGGCTGAGCCGAGAGCCTGAGATAGCATCCACCGAAGGCGGGGACCTCTTCGAGCTCACCAGCTCGCTGGGGAGCTGGCTTAGAGCCGCTGACCACAATAACAACAATGACGAGGATGAGTGTGATCATAATCATAGTCATAATAATTATTACGATTATTACTACCACTTTTACATATCTCGCTCTTTAGGCTGTTCTCTCCTTCTGCTCGAGAAAGGCAAAAGTACCGAGAAGGACCCAGGGTGAAGCCCACTCAGGGATGGGGAAGGTTCCCGGTGCATCACGGAGTTAGCTAACCAGGCGGCGGGCTGAAGCGCGCCTGGGCTTCCGAATTCGAGTACACACGGGCAGGCAAATTTTGCCTTTGAGCGGCGCCCGCCGAGTGGCCTGGAGCCGGAAAGGCTGAGCCCGAGCCGGGGACGATGCCGGGCTCGGGGCGCCGGGTTCAGCCAGAAGCGCCAGCTCCACTTTCCCCGCACAGGCGGCGCATACCGCCTCTTTGGGTTCTCCAGGTGGCGGCCTGGCCCAGCGCTAGCGGATCCGATGGGTTTTGGTGGTTTTGGCAACACTAGCTCGGAGAGTGTAGTGCAAGGAGTAATTTAGGGCGCACTTTAAGATCGGGAAAGCAAACTCAAAACAAGTACATGCCGGCGCGCTCAGCGGTCGCCAGAGAGGTTTTCTCGAACTCCTGCCTAAACTGGGGAATCAGCTGAGGATTTTCCCGGCTTTCCCTTCCCTTCCTTATGTCTATGGAAGTTGTCCCTGGAAACAGAGGAGTTATATACTGTGAAATCCTCGGCTTTGAGGCAATTCCCCAGCGGTCCCCGGAACAGTTTCCAAAAACTTGCCGCGTTTTCTAAGGATATAGACATGCTTTTGCAACTTTCACACCAGGGGGATTCCCCTCACCTCAAATATGTTCCTTCCCCAAACTCCAGATTTAAAAGTTCAGGAAGGATTTAAAGAAGATTGTTACTAAGTAGATAAAAGTTCCTCGTCATTTAAGACTTTGGGAACGTTCTCATAAACAATAGTAGCTCACTGGAAAAATCTACTTCTTTACTCATTACTATTTCTCCTCTTGACCAGAGAACACTATTGTAACAAACCTAGAACATGATAGATTAATATACTATGATTGATTTGTTAATAAGTGACCAGGGTCTTGAAAAATATTCCAAGGAAGATATTTTTGCAGAGCAAAAGAAGCTACACAAAAAAATTCTACCTGGAAATTTTTACCATAGGACATAAATGCAAGGCATTTTGATATTCCTTCCACCCATATTTTTTTTTTTTTAGGTCTAAAGGAAATCCTGATAGAGAGGTTTTTTTTGTAATTTTACAATTGTATCAGATAATATTTTCAGCATTTCATATTTTTGCTTAACCAGAAAAACCCAGGATCATACCCATAATGTCCATCATTGAGGCATGATATAGGAAGAGATAAACTTTCATATTATTTTACACAGCAAATTTCTCCTTTACTGTTCCTCAAGCAGGGTCATTGAATAGGAAAAAAATCGTAGATAGAGATGGCTCATTATACACAAAATCTTTTCAAAGCTGGTTAGGATTATTTTTAATGCAAACCAGAGCAGCTGAACTCTATGTGCTGTGTAGGAAGGCAGGGGGCAGTCTCTGATCATGTCAGTCTCTCTGAGTACAACTTGTTTTTGGAAAGATCCCTGTTTTAGCGAAAAACAACAAGCAACTCTGGTCCTCTGATACTCTCATCCCTGGTTGGGGGAAAAAAACCTGAAAACCTTTGGGGAAGATTTGGAAGTTCCCGTCGACATATTTTTGCCACTTCTCAGAATTAAAAGGTATATCAAGATTAAGAATCCGTGCTTATCATTATTTTTTTTAAACAAATGTTACTGAATTAACGTAATTGTATCTGACATTCTTGTAGTTGTGACTTCTGGTAATCAAGTATATATTTTTAAAAAACCAATAATATACATGTCAGTTTGAGTAGGGAGGGTATGGATTCTAAAAGCCTCACCAAGGAGAAGAAAGAGCAACAAGCTACTTAGATGTCCGTTCTTTAGAGAAACATGGGTTGTCATGGAGCACATTCATGCTATGATGAATGCATTTTATATTATGGACATGTATTTCACTCTTCCAGGACAGAATGAAAAGGTTGACAATTAAGGCCTTTTGCTTAAATTAAACTAAGATTGAAAGGCCAGGGCAACAGTGGTTTTTCTTTCATTCCTAGCCCTGAACTAGCAGTTTGTTGCCTCTGCCTCTTATTCTCACTCTTTCAGGCCATTCTGATCTCTGTTGCGCATTCCTGTAGTAATTAGGACTTTTACTATGCATGAGAATATTTGCTTGTTTGAGAGTTGTCTCTGAAGTTCATGAGTGCGGCTTTCAGGGTCTGTAAATCAACATTATTACATTATTTCAAATGAAGTATGTCATCGTGCATTGCTAGCTATTTTCTTCTTTTCTTTTTGTAAGAACCATCTCCTCAATCAAATTATAAGTATCTCAGGGAAAGGGGTTTAGTCATATTCTTTTCTTCATCGACTTTGTTCCTGTTTATCCTAATACTGGGCACAAAGAATATAAAGTAACAATGATAACTATTAATTGTTGACACAAAAGCGGTTAGGACAAAAGGTCAAGAAGGGCAGGGCTGGTAAAACATGAATTTTTCAAGGACCTGAATATAAATATAAATATAGAAAGTGTTTTACTAAATTGGCCCATCATGCAAATAGATCATGACAATTTGAACGGACCAAAGTAAAACTTAATAGGAAAAAATGTGAGATGCTGAACTTTGGGTACCAAATTTCCGTGCACAAATTTTGGTCATGGTGGATTTTAGTTGGCATTTGGATCAACAAGTCCTCACTGCGATATGATTGCCAGAAAACCTAATTTTATCTTGGGCTTTTGCAACTTTCACGGAAAGAGGATACAATTGGGCTGTGTTTGGTGCTTCCAGGCACAGTATTTAAAGAATGAAATCAGTTGATTGGAGTTCATACACAAGAATACTTGTGTCAGAAGGGGGTTTGAATCATGTTACGTGACAAACTTTGGGTTTGTACCCTCTGGAACAAAACTTTTGGGATACGTGCTAGCTGACTTCAAATATTTGAGAGATTTTCTTATGGAAAAGGGATTTGCTTTGCTTCCCAAGGTTAGCATTCCTGTCTTCTTTGTGTTTGTTCTCTCGGGGCCTGGCACATTGTCTGACACAAACTAGGCATTCTGTAAATATTTGCAAAAAAGGAAACTCTGACGCAAGAGAATACACCTGGGAATTAGTGGAGGACGCTACAGATTCTGGCTCTGTAGGAGAACTTTACAACAGTCAGAACTGGTCAAGGGTGAAACAATCTCTTTCTGAAGGCATTGAGTTCTCCAGTATTGGGATGTTCAACCCTATAGAGGTTAATCACTTAGTGGGGTTGTTACAAAGAAGAGTACTATGAGAGGAAAGGGGGGAAACAGGTAGCTAATGAATGATATTTCAAGCTCTTTCCAATCCTAAATCTTGCAGAGTCCATAAATGCAGTCTCAAGCTAGTTTTAGAGGATAAAAAAGAACGTTGAAGTTTTTGAAAAACAGACTGAGGAAGTTATACACTGCGGACTTGCCATAGATTCAGCTTTGCCGCAGGAAAGAAGCAGCTTTTCACCAAGACCACAAGACGGTTTTGTTGATCCTGGTGCGCTTGCTAGCTACTGACTTCCATGGAAAATAAGCTTCAGGAAGCTTATTATCATGAAAACAACAGTATTATGTTGGGATACCTTTATAATTCTAGAATACTATGAAAATGATCGAATTAAAAATATCAGGGTATGATTAAAAGATGTAAATTAAATCGAAGGTTACTATGGGAATTTCACGAACACAAATTGAATGTTAGCTTTAACAAAAGGAGAATTTGTTCTTTATTAACCAGCATAATATGTGTGCATGGACTTCAATATTCTTCAGTAACATCTTTGCCTGAGACTCTTGAGATTTGCCGAAAGAAAATTTTCACTAAGAACTGGCATAGAGAACAAATTGAAGCACAACTGGAAATAATGCTTTGGCAGCTTTGTTTATTTGTTTCCCTACTAATCATTTTATGTGACTGTACAAATTGGCAAGAATTTCGGGCTAACAACTATACCAAAGAAGCCTTTGAACTAAATCCTGATTATACAATCATTTTATGTCGGAAGTGATATAATTCATCAAGATATGACAAATGGGAGTGAAGGATAAGTTATAGAACATGCACAGATCAAGCTTGGAATCTAGAGTTAAGGAATTTCAAAAATACGTACCTTATCATGCAGTCTTTGTATAACTGAGTGACCTGCTTTTGTTTATTTGACTCTATTCCTTTATTCTTGTCCCAAGAGTTATTATTCATTATTAGTTCAGTGCTGCCAGATTTTTTAAAGATTGAATTTAAATTAACAATCCAAAATATCTCCTGGACCTCAATAAATCATATCATCACATAAAGCTGTGTTACAAGTGAGGCCATTTGTTCAGTATGATGTAAAGTTAAGCTTAGTTCAGAGAGTTGTTGTTTCTTAGTTTCCCGAAGGCTGCAATGAACTCAACACATTGCACACGAAATAGACATATACCGTAACTCCAATAGACGTATGAGCCAAGCACACATCTAAAAGGCGAGAAAGAGCTCTTTAAACTAGAATTTGCAATTCAAAAGGGGAAAAATGCTTGAGTTTAAAATCCCCTTTGAATGTTATCAACTGTTGTTTTGCAGATGGGATAACAAAGATAAAAAGGAATTTATTTATCAGTAATGCTCAAAATATGTCACTTTTTCCTCCCCAAAGATCTTCTACTGAAAACTTTCAGTATTTTTGAAAAAAGATAAATTTCTCCTCTTTGTGTATACTCCTTAAACAGTAATATGAACAATGGTCTATATTTCACTGTAAGATGCTACCTACCTACCTAACAGAAAAAAATCTTGTACATAAAATTTTAAACAATAATCAATTTCACTACAGAACTCATACAGCTATATTATTTTCTTAGCTTGATATCCATACCCTTCCCAGTAAGCAACATAATCTACTAAGTTTAACTAATTCACTTGGATAACATGGCTTATAAGCTCCGTACCCCCTGTTCTAATTCATCTGTGGTATCAAATATGTCATAGGGGTTTTGGCAAACCCTTAACATCTGCCATCTCCTAAAAATAACATATGTTGGAAACCATCAGATTTAGTGTAGCAGAACCAAACACACGATCACTACCACCACTACTGCCACCACCACCAATCTCATCATCTTTTCTATCATCATCATTGGGAAGCTGGCCAACAAGCATTACTTAGTTGATTAATAAGCACCAATCATTTGCTTTGTTAATGGTTACTTTCTTCTCTTTATCAGACTTTGCTTCTCTCTCTTCTCATCATGACATGTTTACATAGACTTAAGACCTGCGTCATACCCTTATCCAAGTGACACCTCCTTCTCTCAAAATATCTTGTCAGTTTATCAACTTCTGATAGATTAATGGAAGTAGAGCAGACTGAAGGATATTTTCCTACCTCTCCTACTATGAATAACGTGTTAACCATGCCCTTTTAATAAAATATCTGAACCGGGCTGCATTGGTAAATATAAAGAAGTCTCTGCCACAGATTGTAATATTATGCCAAAGAAATGAAGATTTTCCTTACTCCTTACCAACAAACTTGGAGGACTAAGTCTCTACACATTTCCAAGGCTAGAACCACACAAGTTCACTCAAGACGACACATCGAAAGCAAGTAATAGCAAATGTCCTGTCTTTCAAGACTAAAAAAAAAAAAACCTTAAATATTTTCTTACCACCAAAAAATTTTATATACTTTTTTTTATTTATGGACGAGTATAGAAATCCTTTATTCTCCCAAAGTGGAGTTTAACTTGAAGCAAAAACCTAGACAGAATGATTAGATGCCTATTGTCCTGTAATGAGAGTCGAGAGTAGATCTGCCAGAGTCAAAATTTATTTTCTGGCCTTTTGATTTTTGAAGTGATATCATTTTACTCTTTGTGTGTCTTCTGGTCATTAGTAGAACAATGATAGTAAAAATCCTTTCTTAGGTGATCTTTTAGTGGAGAGTAATGAATGCTTACACTGCTGGTAGAAAACTAGGGGAAGATTTGCGAGACAATTAAACTTCGTTAGCTTTCCATTTGGCCAGTAATCTTCATCTGCTAAGATATAATACAAAAATCAACCTTTATCTTTTAAAGCGGTATACACAATAACTAAGAATAGCTGCTAAATTAAGAACTAGATGGTTTAGTCTGTCATTGTTAAATTTGTCTGTGCATTTCTGACTTGATGATGACCTCAATCTTTCTGTCAGGGCAACTTGGCTGAAGTTTAAAAGACACAAGGAAAAAAGCTAAAGATGTAGAGAAGAACTGATCATCATACTATTTCAAGCCAAGTGACACAGTGGGAAGGAGCATCTCTATTGTCTGGTTTGATTACAAAGTATTGTGGCTAGATTCTATCTATCAGTAGTCCTGGCTTGTTGAGAGTTTTTTTTTTTTTTTTAAGTTTGTGATCAAGTAATATGGCATTAAAAAAATCCCAACAGAGTCATTTGCAATTTCACCCTTCAGAGAAAAAAAACAATCTCAATAGAACATACACAACTAAAAAGGTGATCTCAAACACTAGACAGTTATTTCAATGATGTTATAGTTATTCACATCTCTTTTGATATTGCCTTAAGAATCTATGCAAATTTTTTTTTTAATTTGGGGAAATATCATGAAGTCCTTAACAGCTATGTCTGATGATTAATGTTTTATGATCCTAATATTTTGTCAAATCAAGTGAAAGCACAAACACACTGGTGGAACCAAAAAAAAGGTGTCCTACTTATGTAATTTATTGAGTGACAGTTTCTCTCAGAGTAGGCAAGAGTTCTGCCATTCGTTCTAACTTCCATATGTCTGCTTCAGTAGAAACCCAAAGATGTAATTTTTCCTAGGGGTTAAAGATGACATTTAGGGCAATATTTCAAAATTGAAGATAAATAATATTTTCACAGAAACACGTATCACTAATCTGGCTATTAATGGTATTAGTATAATAAAACTGGAACAAATGTATCTCCTCACCCCCCCTTCCAAAAGAATAGATGGATTAATAATATAAATTAGAACTGCTGAGCCCTACTCAGCATTCACTCACATGCTGTGTAATCTGAAATATTTATAACTTCACAGTGTAACCATGGCTAGAAATCCTTTAAATTTGAGGGTTTAAAAAATTATGTTGTTGCATATGGTTTGCAAATGTGTGGAAGAACCAATAGTATGTATATAATCTCTCATAAAGCTAATTAATAAACTTAATTAAGAAAGCTTTACTTTAGGAAAAAATGAGCACTAGGTGATTTAATGACCAAATCCAAAATTAATACACAAACTGACCTACAATTTTAATCTTCACTATGCTGGTTGTCTATTGGTTGTGTTTAGAATGGAAAAGAGGTTTAAAGTACAATATTGGATTTATTAAGGAGGCATTTTCTCTGAGAAAGCCACCTCTGTGTTATTGCAGATAGTGTGCCACAATTCAATCATCCCTGCTTTTAAATTTTAAGAGCTTGACTTCTTACTTGGTTGCAAAATCTGAGTTCTGACTTGCTTATCCAAGGAAGCTAAAATATACACCATGTGGCACAAAAAACTATTACAGAGAGACAGTTTGATCAGGTACCAGATAAAAATGCAAATCAAAGTAGACCTAGCCTTATTATAGATGAAATGCAATATCTTACTTTTTTTTGAAGACTCATGAACTTCAGAAGTTGTTAAAGTGAAAAATGCTCAATTATTGAAAAACTTTTCCTGTTTTTTTTTTGTTCTGACAGTTGTACTAATGACTGCTGGCATAGACCTTGGCTTTACTGGCTTCATAATGTTTCCTACTACACTGGGAAGTGGATTGTGGAATATTTCATAAATGCAATAATTCTTAGTAATAGAAGACCTTGCTGGAGTCTTATCATTTGAACAGTGAAAGTTTTATGATCCTTTGGTTTGTTTTTGAAGATAATTTTCAAGTTAGGGCTGTTAGTCTTGACAGCATTCTCCAGAGCAGAATCTATTAATTGATAGAAGTGATTTGTTTGCTCCTCATTTATAGCTCATTATACAGTTACATGTCCCTTTGTCTTTTCAAGTCAACACTTCACAAAAAGCAGCAGTGATGTTTCATTTGTGTTCCATTCACTAGTGCATGAAAAGTACAATTAATTTTGCAAATTTAACATTGGAAGTTATTGAAAAATAAAAGTATTTTTAAGACATTGCAATCAACCCAGATGAGAACCTAACCCTACATTAACATTATATTTCCGTACAAAGAGGCTAATAAAGTCTGTGTACAGTGCTCCTAAAAGGCCATTCTCAGAAGAATCAGACATTCTTTAAGGTTTGGGTTTTTTTGCCTTAATGTGAGCAACACCTATAAGATTTAGTGAAAATTCTCAACTATAGAATATTCACCAGAAAATAATTACAGAAAAAAACCATATGGCAGTTTTCCCAACCAAAAGCTCTAAAGACTTGATATTCCTGATAACCCAAGATAAACTCTTCACCCAATAACCAGGGCAGAAGTCAAAGCTGACCACATTTGATGGTGAATCAGTTGGATGTTAAACATAAGAAACTTCCGATGTAGCACGCTGGTAATTTAAGGGAAGACAAGGGTACATTTCTATGGCCATATAGATAGTGCCAATCACATTTAAACATCTCTAAGGAGGGGTGGCAAAACTCCAATATCTTTGCTATATTTTCAAGTTAGAAAATGTGTGACTGTTCGCATAGTCTTAATTTGAGATTGATTTCAAGAAGTGGAAATTCCAGGTTGAATTTGAAGTGGTTTCTGTTGATGCGGTGTTCCAATTATCATTCCATTCACTGCTCCCTTTCTTAAGCTTCATGGCCTCTTTGCTTCTGCATTGTCCTTTGAGGATGATTTATGCATTTTCTGTCTTTTTTTCCCCCCTAGCTCCAGATTTAAACTTAGCAAGAAGAAGGTAAGTAATAAGAGCTCTGGAGACCACCTGGGGCAATGTTAATTTGTTCTTAGTTAATAAAAGTTTGACTCACTCTTTTCTTCTATTTCTCCTCTCCTTTGCACTTCTCTTGCCCTCCAAAAGATGACAGGGAAGGAAACTGAAGCAGCTGGCCTTTCTACTTTATACAATTTGGAAGATACTCACAATTAGGTCTAAATCATTTATAATTAATCAAGATTTTACTTAGGAAAAAATGCCTACATATAAAATGTCTTTAATGTGCTTGAAAAGTTTGTTGAAATCGTCCTTATCTTGAAACTCATAAAATGTAGCTGACAATTTTAATTCCTTTTGAAAGCAGTGCTCCCTTATTTTTCCCTTGGGGGATATTCAAATGGGATTTTTCTTCTATTACTCTCCAACATGGTTTCTAAAATTTTTATTTACAGCCTTATTGAGATACAATTCACAAACAATAAAATTCACCCCCTTTAAGGTATATGATCCAGTGGTTTTTAAAAAACATATTCAGTTTTGAAACCATCCCCATTATCTAATTTTTGTTTCTGAACTTCAAAATGTCATTTACATGTGACATGAATTTTGGAAGCTTTCATAAAGATAGTAGTTTATTTTAGTAATTATTTCTTCTTTGCTATTCTGATAGTCACCTTAGAACATTGAGCTATTATTAGCAACATCATATTGCCTAAATTATAGAGTGGTCTATTAAATCTGGAGAGACACTTTGGACTTCTAGGATAGTACAATCTTTAAGAATATTCAATATTGCAGGAGTTGTTCTTTTTTAAAATATCTGATTAAGTTTTTATTTAAATTCCGGTGAGTGAACATGCAGCATAATATTAGTTTCAGGTAAAGAATTTAGTGATTCAACGATTCCATCCATCGCCCAGTGCTCATCACGACAAGTGCACTCCTTAATCCCCATCACTGATTTAACCTATCCCTTACCCATCTCCCCTCTGGTAACCATCTATGTGTTTTCTGTAGTTAAGAGTCTGTTTCTTGGTTTGCCTTTCTTTTTTCCCTTCATGTTTGTTTGTTTTGTTTCTTAAATGCCACATATGAGTGAAATCACAAATGTGGTATTTGTCTTTGACTTTTTTTGCTTAGCATAATACCCTCTAGCTCCATTCATGTTGTTGCAAATGGCAAGATTTCATTCTTTTTCATGGCTGAGTAATATTCCATTGCAAAACACACATGCATACACATACACACATAAACACAGATGTATACATGCAGGACTTGTCCTTTAGTGCATAGGAATATAGTGTGTATCAGGTAATGAACAGGAATTTGGAGCACTCGACAGCCCTAATGCTTTATCAATTACAGTATGTGATGAACTGTTGCTTTAATCAATAATTTGCATCTAGTCCCACTTGAGATTTGTCATCTCTGTCTGTTTCCTCTGGAATGACACTGAACTAATTTCATCGATACCAACTTGATAGACTGAATAGAAGCAGTAGACATAGGCTGTCAATCTTTAACAAGTATCACAGATTTGTAGGGCTGTTGAGAAGATGGTTCAAAGATGCAGTTAATCATTATTCCTTTCATAATAGTAGGTGCTGTGAGCTGTGATAGTTTGGTCACTGCTAAGTGTGACACAGAATTCAAAAGTCTTTTTCTTAGTTTACACCAGGAAACATTCTATCAAGAGAAGAATATTGGCAGATACATATGGATGTGTTACTAAGACATTATATTAGTGGATAGGTATTTATATATGGGTAAATGTGAGAATACTTCAGATATGGGACCAGTGTAGTCAGGAAAAATGCAATCATAATGAAACAGTGGAAAATGTACTAAATAAGCAACAACACTAAACTAATCTGTGTGACTGATAAAATAACAGTGAAGTCATAATAATAACTGTAGTAATTCAACATTATGGGCCAGGTATTTTTGCATGCATTGTAACATTTAGACAGCACATGCCCTACAAGGTAAGCATTAGTATCCTTCTTTAAGTGATGAGAAAACCAAAAATTAAAGTTTGTGACTTGGGCGCCTGGGTGACTCAGTCGGTTAAGGGTCTACCTTCGGCTCAGGTCATGATCTCAGGGTCCTGGGATGGAGCCCCATGTCAGGCTCCCTGTTTAGTGGGGAGCCTTCTTCTCCCTCTCCTCCCCGCCTGTGCTCTCTCTCACTATCTCTGTCTCTCTATTTATTAAAATAAATAAATAAAATCTTTAAAAAAATAAGGCTTATGACTTGACTAAGGTCACCCAGGAAGTACATTGTAGAATCAGGATTATAAATGCAGGTCTATTTTATTCCAGGATCAGGGTTCTTAGACACTTTTATTTATTTTATTTTATTTTTAAACAAAATTCACATTTTATTAGGTTGAAATAAACTATACAAAATTGATTTTCTTCACCAAAAATAACAGCAATATTTTCTGTATTATTCTTAGATAAACCACAAAACACTTATTTTTGTAGGTTTTCCATGTTTTGTTTATAAATCAAGACGAGGCAGTAGATATAGTCATGGAAAAAGACAGAGGAAAACAGACAAATCAGTTGTCAGTATCCATGGCCTCTGATCCTGTCTTGACCATGAACAGAGGTATTCAACATATACCTGTTAAAAAGCTTATGAAGACGTAGGTGTTCTACATACACTTGCTAAAGAGCTTATGAAGATGTAGGCTCAACATAGGAATGGAAACAGCAACAATCCAATGTGGAACAACAATGGCAGGCTCTCCCATTCAAATTTTAACTGTAACTTGTTCCTTTAAGTTTATTTGATAAAGACAAAATCTCTACTGCAATCCTTGCCTGGCAAGCTCACGTGTTTCTCTCTCTCTCTCTCTCTCTGTCTGGTAACTCCCTTAACTGTCCATTACAGATTTTTAACATACTAACACTCCTACTATTCAAAGGTCACTCTGAACTTCATTGTAACATTTTATAAAATGTACTTCTTCCTCCCATACCTCTTCAAAATCTTTATCTTCTAAGAACTGGTAACTCAATACCAGACAATTGGATCCAGTGACAATAAATGTTTTATCTAAAATGACTTAACTAAAACAATTCCGAAGTGCCATTAGCAGAGATCCCACAGAAGTGTAATGTGGCACTTTCAATGCTATCTTCTGAACAGGTATGTCTCCAAAGCATGACAGTTTAAACAGGGGCCATTTAAATAGGCGGATGATCAATGGCTAATGTACTCAATGAGAGGTCGACAGGTCAAGATATTCAGTGATTAAGTGGCCTACATACACCTGACAGCTTTTCTGTAAGATGTTTTCAAATTTCTTAGAGATTTTTCCAGATATCAAACATAAGAGAAAGCCTACTTTAAAAGTCTTTTAGGTATTTTCAATGGTTTCTGAGTTATCTGTAGGAAGCTCTGACTTAGTTGTATAGAGTTTGATATATGTTTCCACCATTAAATCCAGATCATGTTTTATATCAAAATTTATGTTAAGCAAAGCCAAGTTACTTGACCTTTGGTCTGTCAAAGTGTTCCTCAGGTATGCTTTGAGACACTTTCGCCCATTTTCATAGTGTTCATTCTCAACCTTCATCACAGGAAGAATACGTAGGACTTTCAGCAATGCATAAACATTAGGAAAAAACTTGATGTCTCGAAGATGCAGGGCTTCATAAATGGTGGATGGAAGCTCTATATCTTTCCCTCTGTGTTTCCACCTGATTCTCCAGCAATGCAGCTCAGCTGAGAGTGTGTCGGGATTGGGCAAGTCACTTCTGTACATGTCAGCATGGTGCTCCTCCGATGTATTAAATTTGAGCTGTCCCATGACAGAGGGTCCAAGAGATAAGCATTTATGAGCTTTGAGGTGCTGTCCTGAGAATATATCTTTCAGTTCCTGAATAATGTGTTCCACTGTTGGAACACTTCGAGTTTCTTTATAGTTAACTCTCAGAAGTGAGCTGAGATTCCAGGTTACCTTGCTGGGCTCTGCGGAATTTCCCAGGGAGTTTCATCTGAATATTAAGCTTAGTTGCCAAATTTGTGGCTTCTTCGAACCAAAATTCATGATAAACTTCAATATTTTCCATCACTTCATTTAGTGAATGCAGCACTGCAGTCAAAGCTACTGGCTGCAAAGAAGACATCAGAGGTTTGCCCTTGAAGGCTTTTCCCCAAAGGCTCTTGTAAAAGATAGAACATTTTTAAGAACAACAATGGTAATGATGAAATCAAAATCTGTTACTGCACTACAGAGTACAAAAGCTCGACCAGCTATATAGTTATTCCATCTAATATTTGTATCACTATTTATACCATCTAAACATAAAACAAGTGCTTGTAGGAGGTCCACTAAAATTTCAAAAGCATCATGCCTGCCTGTCCACTGAGAATGGCAGATTTCCTTCAGTTCTTTACCCTTTTCCTCATTGTTCTGAAAGAGGACAGAAATTACATTGTCAAGCTCCAAAAGCAATTGTGGAGATCGATGGAAGAAAGAACAAACTCCCTCAATTGTTCCTAACGCAACAGATACTCCCACAACCGGCACTGATTTTGCCAACCACATATTTAAGGCACAGGAAGAGCAAAGTGTGTAGACAGCTTGGGGATATTTCTCTAAGAGTCTAGACGCAACAACTTTCATTTTGGGAGAAAATCCACTGGACGCAATGTAAGCCTGGCCACGACAATACTCCATGTTTAACCCCCACTTCTCAGTTATTGTAGTGTGAAATTTTACAGCCAGAATTTCTGCATCAGCTTCATAAGGCAAGAAGCCCACAAATTCCTCTCTCAGGTTATGAGATTCATCAACAAACCTCACCAACACAGGCAAGTGTTCTTCCCCCGCTATGTCCACTACGTCATCGGTGATGATGGAAAAGAAGTGGGAGTCTCTCACTTCCCTGAGCGTCTCCTCCCGAATACAGCTCTCACAGATGTCTAGCATCTGTTTCTGCTGTGTTTTCGAGCAGAACAATGTGTTAACTGCTGTTGTCTCAAAGCGCTTTCTCCGAACCTCTTCGCCAGAATTTATCCGGCACTCCAGCAGTGCTTGGCAGGTATCCGGAGTAAAGAGACCCTCTGGGATTTCATCAGTTTCGTCCCCATCCAGAGGTATGTTTTGTTTTCCCATAAGAATCAACATTTCAAATAAATATTTTAAGTATTCTTTGTTTTCTTTCTCTTCAAGGGTTAAAGGTAGAATGTCTTCATCCTGTTCTTCACCCCCTTCTGCACTGGGATTCTGAGCGTTGCTGTTGTTTATTTCTTTATGTTTTGGTTCCTGTTCAGAAGTTTCATCAATTTTTTTCTGTTTCAGTGTCCTGACTTCATCTTCACTCAATTCTTTTATTCGTTTTCTGTGTCTACTACGTGGATTGTTCAAATGACTGGTAAGATCAAATATTGTTGGTATTGCATTATCTCGAAGAACTGTCCTGTAAGGACTAGTTCTACAGATCATATAGGTCTCAAAGTGTTTGGCACATAATTGATAATGTTTATTTAGTTGATCAGGTGTTTTATCTTCTAAGTTCACTCTCCTACAATTCTCCACCCACTTCTGGGATCTGGCCGGATCCCGCGGGAACCTGAAAAAAGGCCAGGTCCGACTGCATGCTCTTCCTCGTGCAGTTGGGGGCAGCGCAGAAGTTCGGGCATCGTAGCCCACCCGCCGGCCGGCCCAGCCCTCCCCTCCCTGCCTCCTCAGGGGAGCCCTCCGGCCCGTCGGGGCTCGGCAAGGCCGGCACGACCTCTTAGACACTTTTAAAGCAATGGACTTGATAGAGGTCATTTGGTGAGTCTTAGAAATGTGGAGTCATGTAAAGGTTTAGGTAGTCTTACCATGGTCATGTGTTTCTTTGATAAATTTTTCTGGTTTTGTTACTCTCTTGTCTCCACAGACTTAGGAAATAATAAGTTTATACAGCAAATAAGTCCATCCACATGTTTTGTTTTTTATATTGGTGGGGGTAATGTGTTTGACTTCCATGTGGCCTTTTGGTGCAGGGAGCATTTTCAAGAGAAACATTTTTCCTTTATTCACCATCTGCATTATAGTTCAACCTATTTACAACATTGTAAAATCACTTAAATTTGAAAATAAACAAAACTACTACCTTTGAAATAGATCACCCATAAGATTTATGTTCCCTTGGACATTTCCCCCTTTGGAGTTTAAATAGGTTAAGAAGTTGGAAGTGGCCAACTTTAGCTTCCAATGACAAAACAGCTGCGTTTTCATGGGAAAAACACTGCTAGATAGGTTCAAGAAGATGGGGAATGTTTTTACTGAGACTCAGTTAATCAGGGGGTAGCAATAGGGAATGAATTATGTTTAAGTCAAGAAATCATTTTTCTCTTGTATTTCTATTTCCTTTTATTACCCATCCTTGAAATCAGTAGGTGTGAGGATGAGCAAGCACAAATAAATGCGGCTTTTGGGACTACAAAAAATGATTATGTTCACCCTTTGGAATTACATAAAAATGATTATAATTTTTAATATTTCACTTAAAACACATGTAAGCCTCCACTACCGATAAATTTTCTAGTTGGATACAATATCAGAGGTTCTAAAGATTGTGGGTGGCTGATATTTCAATGAGGAATACAAATAGTGATTTATTTTCATTTTTTAGTACTACCCATTTCATTTGAGATCTGTATGGCTTAAAAATACTTCCAGACACTTTATCCAAAAATATTTAATCACTTTAAGATTCACAGAACATCGTTTTCAAGGGCAATACTTTGAGTTTTTAATGTTGAGAGTTCTGAACACTGTTTTATCACACTTCCATGCAGTTGGAAAAATATCGTGATGAATCTAGTTTGTATTTTCATGCTTTAAATTCATAAATATTGCCAAGTTCATAATTCAGTTAAAATCTAAAGTGTGTATTCAACAATTTTAAATTTGCTGATTTTTCCATTAGCATTAAACAGCTGTTCTCCATTTCCACTAAGGATAAGACCAGAAAGAACGACACTTGCAGCATGAAGGATATAGACTAGCAGTAGCAAAATCCTCCTATCAGCTCAGTGAGATGCTAGACAACATTATCAAGGGAGTTGTTAGTCATCTACGCCAGAGATTTTAAAGAAATCAGTGGTGTTTCTGGGAATGCATTTGGTGCAGTTTTTAATCCAAAACAAAAAGAAGAGTGTAATAATTTCTGAAGCTTTTTTTTCAGCTCTATAATTCCATGCACAATTTATTATAATAAATATCTTGCTTAATTGCAGCATGTCATCATAAGAAGTGGGCAACATGTTTCAGGAAAGCAAATACATCAACCTATACAGCTATTTGAATACACCAACACTGGGCAATTAAGAAGCCATTTTGAGGAAGGAATGTCCAACTCCAGATCTATAACCCCAACTTCCTACTAGACACTTTGACCAAAACACATGCATGTCTTATAGGCACCTCAAAACCCAAAAAGGTTTTTCAAAACCAAAGTTATTTATAATATTTTCAAATCAGTTGTTCATCTTGTGTTGATGTTTTTTCCACCAACCCAACAGCCTCAGAGACAAAGGTGAGTCATACGTGACATTGTCCCATCATCCTTTCCCTCATCCCAAATTTTCACTCATTTCATTAACTCTGATATACTTTCAGAAATATATCGAGTCAGTCCCTTCCTCTTTGTCTCCAGTGCCATTGATTCACTTTAGTAACAAGGTATATCTCTTATTTTTTTAAGATTTCATTTCTTTATTTGAGAGAGAGTGAGCGAGAGAGTGAACACACATGAGCGGGAGGTAGGGACAGAGGGAGAGAGTAGCCCGACATGGGGCTCGATCTCAGGACCCCGAGTTCTTGGCCTGAATTTCTTTGTCTCTTTGCTGCTTAAAGCCTGGCAGTGGCTCCCACTTGCATGTGTAGGAGAAAGTTAAAAATCCCAATTATGGGGGCGCCTGGGTGGCTCAGTCGTTAGGCGTCTGCCTTAGGTTCAGGTCATGATCCCAGGGTCCTGGGATAGAGCCCCACGTGGGGCTTCCTGCTCCCTCTCCCACTCCCCCTGCTGGTGTTCCTTCTCTGGCTGTGTCTCTCTCTGTCAAGTAAATAATAAAAATCTTTCCAAAAAAATCCTAATTATGGGTTAAAAAATGTCCTTTCTTGGTTTAGTCCTTGATGATATCTCTGGCCCCATCTCCCACCCTTCTCCGTATAAAATTCACTCATCCAGTAGGAACAACTCATTTTCTTTCAAGGGGTCTGCTTGTTCAGCCTATGCCTTCTGCCTGGATCTTTTTATTTGCCTGCCCAACCAACCATTTTCAAATATAATCTGTAGGGTCACCCGCTTGTCTCGCTCCTGTTTGATGCTTACATGGTAACAGCCTCTATTATAGTACGGACTGCATCATATTGCCATTACCACTTGTTTGTTCCTCTCATTAGACTGAGCTGCATGGGGCATAGTGACAGTCAATATATAGGTCATATTTGTGTCTCCAGTACCTTGATAGATCTGGCACATAGTTGAAGTTTAAAATGCTTATTAGTATTACTATCCGTCGAGTAGAATTTGTCTAAGAGTTGGAAGGAGCTAAAATACACTTACTCTGTGTTCATATAGTTGCACAGCTTTCTTTAAGTTGTGTGTTAATTTTTACCCTTGTACGAATGGTCAACTTGAAGAAAAAAAAAATGGCCCCATTGTAGCAAAACTTTTTGAGGTGAAGTTGTAAATTGGGCTAGATTCTCCCATGCAGTGCTTGGCTCTGGTTTTAGACCTGACTCACTAAAGACTAGTCTATCTCCTGCAAGCTAAGCAATGAACTTTTCTGGAAGACCTTGTCAAAAAGTCTAACAGAAAACATTTTAGAATGTTTGAAGACAAACAGAGAATTAAAGTTTCTTACTACTCTACACATCTCAATTTTGAATTATATTATTTTGTATTTTTCAGTTTTATTGAGATATGACTGACAAATAAAATTGTAATACATTTAAAGGTTGCAACATGATGATTTGATATATGTATACATTGTGAAAGGTTTCTCACCATTGAGTTACTTAACACATCCATAGCCTCACATATTTACCTTTTTATTTTTGGGGTGAAAAAACGTAAGTTCTACTCTCTTGGCAAATTTCAATTATACAGTATTATCAACTATAGTAACCATTTTATACATGATATTCTCAGACCTGTTCATCTTAAAACTGAAAGTTTGTAGCCTTTTACTGGCCTCTCTTATTCCCTCACCACCCCAGCATCTATTTCTATGAGTTTGACTTTCTCACTCTTTGTTCCTTTCATTTCTTCCTTCCTCCCTTCCTTCCTTCCTTCCTCCCTCCCTTCCTCCCTCCCTCCCTCCCTCCTTTCCTCCCTCCCTCCCTCCCTCCCTTCCTCCCTCCCTCCCTCCCTTCCTTCCTCCCTCCCTCCCTTCCTCCCTTCCTCCCTTCCTCCCTTCCTCCCTTCCTTCCTTCCTTCCCTCCCCTCCCTCCTCCTGAGATTCCATATATAAGTGATACCATGCAGTATTTGTTTTCCTCTGTCTGGTTTATTTCATTTAACATAATACCTTGGAGGTTTATCCATGTTGCTGCAAAGAATGATTCTCTTGTTTTTAAGGCTGAATAATATTTCATCTCTCTCTCTCTCTCTTTCTCTCTCTTTCACACACACAAACACGCACGCACACGCACACACACACACCCCGCATTTTCTTGATCCATTCATGTGTTGCTGACAAACACACTTAGGTTGTTTTCATACCTTGGCTAGTGTGAATAATGCTGCCATGAACATGGGATATAGATATCTCTTTGAGATGGTGGTTTGTTTCCTTTGGATGTATACTCACAAGTGGGATTGCTGTATCACATGGTGGTTCTATTTTTAACTGTTTGAGGAAGCTCAGTACTGTTTTCCATAATAGTTGTACCAGTTTACTTTTCCATCAGTAGTGTACAAAGGTTCTCTTTTCTTCACATCCTTACCAGCAGTTGGTATCTCTTGTCTTTTTGATGATACTAGCCACCCTAACAGGTGTAAGGTGGTATCCCATTGTGGTTTTGATCTGCATTACCCTGATGATGAGTGATGTTGTGCACATTTTCATGTACCTGTTGGTTATTTGTATGTCTTCTTGGGCAAAATGTCGATTCAGGTCCTTTGCCCATTTATTGTTTTTTTAATTTTTATTTTTGCCATTGAGTTATCTGAGTTCCTTGTATATTTTGAATGTTAACCCCTTATTGGATATGTGGTTTACAAACATTTTCTCCCATTTCATAGGTCGTCTTTTCATTTTGTTGATGGTTTCTTTTGCCGTGTGGAAGCTTTTAATTTGATGTGGTCCTACTTGTTCGCTTGGCCTTTGCTTTGTTGCCTTTGCTTTTGGTTTCAAATCCAAAAACTCATAGTCAAGACTGATGTGAAGGAGCTTACCCTTATGTTTTCTTCCAGGAGTTTAATGGTTCTCGGTCTTATAGTCTGATCTTTAATACATTTTGAATTGGTTTTTATGAGTGGTATAAGATAGGGGTCCAGTTTCATTCTTTTGCATATCGCTGTCCAGTTTTCCCAACACTAGTTATTGAAGACACTGTCCTTTCCTCATTGTATAATCTTAATCATAATAACTTTCTTTTTAAAAATAACTTTCTTAATATAAAGCTAATATAAGTAAATTATATAGTTAATTCATGAACCAGTGGCCCAAGGCCTAAAAAGAAATTAATCTGTAAAAAAGTCAGATTTTACCAAAATAAGAATTATAATAAAATTGGGGAAAAAGTGATTTATGGAGTTATTTTGCAAATTACTTATGCTTGTTTTCATTAAATGCATTTGTTACTCTGATAGTAGGAAGGGATTTTGAAATTTTGATAGGTTAATAAACCCTAAAAGTTCACTTGGACTTTTTTGTAGCAATCCTATAGGTAGTCTAATGAATTTTCCTTATTTAAAACAATAACCAAGTAATTAATCTTACTGTAGTGTTGCATCTCTGATGAATCGTGTTAGTCTCTGCTAGGTCGTGGTCAATGATGAGTTGCTGGCTGCCTCAAGAGGCAGCCCATTCCTTTTGCCTTTCATAAGATGTTTGCTCGCACTGAGTTGTCATTTCGCTCAGATTTACCTTCTGGAGCTTCACAGAGTAAACGTATTCCTTCTCTTATACGGTAGCCAAGTTATTTGAAAATGGACATCAAGTGTCCCCTAAGTTTCTTTTCCTCACACTAAACATTGTGGAATTTTAGGCTTACTCACAATCTTGCTTGCCTGCTTCTGGAAATATTTGTTTTTAAAATATGGTACAAAGAATTGCATATGATACTGCAGATGTGATCCGACTATCTTGTGGTAGGACTTTGCAAGTCATGATCTGGATACTTTATATATGTAATTGGAGCATAATTTTGCCTTAATAGTTGGTAAATGTGTGAAAATTTCAAAATAAATATCTGAATGCAACTTGATTTATGTATGGAAATGTAGGTCACTTTTACTCAGTTCTTATTTGAAGTCCTTTCACACTTTCTTACAGATTTTTTTCCTTAAATCTGAAACTAATTAATTTCCACTGTTGCAAGTTCTGACTGTTTTAATCTGTTTCATAAGCTCACTTTAAAACTCCATACCCTTTTTTGATAAACCTTCCCTCCCCATTTTACCAGTGTTCAAGATATTTTAGAACAGTTTTTGAAGTATTCCTGCTGAGTTAGCACTGAGCAAAACCTTTCCCATTATGATATCAACAACTTGTAAAGGAGTAAATAAGAAGCTTAAGCAAAAAAGAATTTAAATGTCCAATAACAGTAAGCAAATAGCTGCCATATAAAGAAGTATTATGAAGAGAAGAGAATTTTGCTTTCTAATTAAAAATAGAGTGAAAAGTAGCTTCCTAGGTTGAAAAAATTGTCATAAGGGCGTTTAATTCTTGTTTTGGAGATGCATTTTTTACTGAAATATAGTTGACATACAATATTATAGTAGTTTTAGGTGTACAACCATAGCGATTAGACAATTATATACATTATAAAATGCTCACCGTAAGTGTAGTTACCATCTGTGACAATACATTATTACAATACCATTGACTCTATTTCCTAGGCTATACTTTTTTTTTTTTAATTCTCACTTGGAAATTTTACTGGTCCTGGGGAGACGAAGGCAGGCAGCCTCTGCTTTCTGCTGAGGGTGCCACAAGCCCTCACTATCTCCGGTTGCCGTTGATAGGGAGGTTCGCGTGCTTGGAGGAGGCCAGGAAGGCCTTGAGCTTGGGCCAGGTGTGGAGGTGCCCAGGTAGGCTGAGAGGAGCAGGGAGGAGTCCAGGCAGCTGAGGGCCAGGACCTGGTGAATCAGCAACAAGTCCAGCAGGTTGAAGTCTGCGAAGGAGATCCTGTTGCCCACGATGAAGACCTGAGGCCCCTGGTTCTGGGACAGTAGGGTCTCAACAGTCTTCAGGCGCCCAGTAGTGCCTTCACATACTCCTACTTGCTTGACTCCTAGTAGTTGTAGATGAGGATGAGGTATTTGCAGTGGATATTCTCCATGCCATCATTCACCATGTCCACCAGGGCCACCTCCCACTGGTCCTTCCCAGACAGCCCGAAGGAATGGCCTGGGTATCACAGGATGCCATCAGACTGGTACAGGGTAAGGTCCCCTCCTGGAACGTGGAAGTTGCCCATACAGACAGGAGGCCTTGAGGGAGCCCTGCAGCCAGGTCTCCACCTCCTCCTTCCAGCTCTGGCTTCGAACAGGGGAGTAGATGATGGCGTAGGGCAGCATGGTTGCTGTGCAGACCGTGGTGACAGAGCTCTTATGCTAGACCTTTCATCCCCAGGGCTTATTTATTTTATAACTGGAAGTTTGTACCTCTTAACCTCCATCCTCCTTTCCCACTGGCAACCACCACTCGAGGAAGTTTAAGTAGAAACATGTTGCTGATTTCATAATTAAATTAAAAAGTATAATGCCTATGTTTGCTTCCTTCACAGAAAATATTCTATGACTCTCTGTACTTCCCATATTATTTCAATTTTGATGAAAAAGTTTCGGGCAAATTGTTTTATATGAAAATTTGAACTGACTAGAAAAAAATATTGCAACTTGATTATTTGCCTTACCAAACAATGTACAATTTGCATAGCTCCTCTGGCATTTAAATTTTTATTTATTTATTTTTTCTTCCAAGTTTTTATTTAAATTTCTTTCTTTCTTTCTTTCTTTCTTTCTTTCTTTCTTTCTTTCTTTCTTTCTTTCTTGCTTGCTTGCTTGCTTTCTTGCTTTCTTGCTTTCTTGCTTTCTTGCTTTCTTGCTTTCCTTCCTTCTTTCTTTCTTTCAGATTTTTAAGTAATCTCTACACCCAATGTGAGGCTCAAACTCACAGCCCTTAGATCAGGAATTTCATGCTCTATCTACCGAGCCAGCCAGGTACCCCCCCCCCTTGATTTTTTAAAAGGAGAAATAATAAAAATAAAAACTTCTATGCTTTTAGTTGCACATTTATTGCACAAAGGAAGGAATACCTGTATGAGATTTCTATTCATCCAGGAAAAGCCTGTTCTTATCAATTACTGTTAGCTTTATTAAACTCTGGGCAAGTTTTTTTAAGTTCTAAGAATATAGTGGACAGAAAAACCAGATTTGCTGTTAATTGAAAATGTCTTTGTAAAAACTTCAGTAATGAAAATATTAAGGGTAATGTCTACTTTTATTGAGGTATGCTATTAAAAATAGCTTGCCCTATTTGTAATTTGCCTTGTGCTTTTCATATTATACTTTGATTTTTTTCAAGTTCATTAACACATCAGTGGGAAATTGAATTTAAAGACCATGTTTTTCACACAGCACTTTTTATTATTTTCCTGGCAGTTCTAAAATGAAATGTGAACTTTGGTAATGCTAAAATATCAAAACATGTTATTTTTCTCCAGCATATTATTGGAGGACTTTAATCTTTATTTTCTTTAATTGACATGTGACAAATCTGTTTATCACAGGCATTTTCTACTACACGGGAAAATTGCTAACCTGTGGGAGTGACAGATGATTTTGAGAATATAACTTTAATCATTACGTCTTTTGTCACCAAGTTTGAAGAATGCATTAGATAATGGTAGTTCTTTTTGTGACATTTCATTCTGTCACCGTTTCCATGATAACCTCTTATATAAAATAATTCAAGTTTATTAACTGCATATGTTTACTGTAAGTTAAAGTTTCTCCTAAAAAAATGCTTTTGCAATTACATTTCAACTTTTCATTGAAAATGGGGTTTCATTGTACTGATCTTTCTCCCATATGTTTGTAAGTGTTACTTCACTTATTCCCAGGATCAACACATTTTCTGGTAAATTCTTTTAAGACCATAAATACTGCCCTGATTTCTATATTGTTGATCACAAGCCAGTCTTATAAATTTGTGGATACTTTGCTTGTGATTAGATGAAGACTGATAAATTATGACTACATATGCAAGCCAAATGAGCAATCCCTCTATGTGCACACGTTGGAAATGAATGTTGATTATATTTTGTTTTCTTAATGACTCCATCTTTCATCTTTCAATTCCCCATCCCTCTCCAAAACACACACTTTGGAATATCCATGATTATGGTAGTTCTCAAATCTGAAAGTGTTCAGGCTTCCAGATTCTACTCTACTTAGGTAATGGGTATTTTTCATAGCACATAGAGAATTTACTGCTAGTAATTTAAAATTTTTAAATTTCACAGGATACTTGAAACACTAAACAAATTCCTATTACTCAATAATTTTTATGCAGTAGAGAATTAGGCTCTGGATGGGCAAAACAGTAATCCTTCTTTTAACAAGACTCAAAATAACTTAATTGGCAATTAACCTGAATTTTCTATTCTCTTCCAGAAAAAATGAATTTAATTAAAAGGAAAATTTTTGCCGAATATTTTGGGGCCAATTAATATTCAATTAAATATTATCTAAACCTTCTACAACCATAGAACTCTGCCATCAATTCTAAATTCAGCTTTTACTTACAAAGTGAAAGTAGAGAGCTAGATCTTAAGTTGAATCGTTGTCAAATGTTTGGTGTAGGTAATGAGATAGTTGCTGTAGGCTGATATTATTTATGGAGATTGGGGAAACCTTAAAATATGACCTGAAATATGGGTATTGGTTTCCAGTAGGTAGGGAAGAGGAAGGCATTCCAATTGAGTGCAATAGTACAAGTGGGCTGACTGGCCAAGATGCAAGGGTAGAATTAGGATCTGGGTTTGGCTAGACCAACAGATTCTTATATTAGAGCAAGGAACAAGTGCATAGACACGTCAATCAGGTCGTGCTCCCAAAAGATTAATCTTGTAATATTGTATACAATGAACCACAGGTGAAGAGTGAAGACAGATGGATCAGTCAATTAGAGTACTCTGTATTTGTTCTGGAAACATATGAAAATGTCAAGAATTGATTGGTAAGAAGCAATGGCAATTTAAAGGATGGTATGGGATTGATTATGACTTGAGAACTGGTTCTGAAAACCAAGGAAGAAATAACCAAAGACATGGAATATTCAGCATCTCAGTGATTATATACTGTGCTTTGGGGGCAGCATGACAAAGAGGTTAAGAATGTGGGCTCTATGTTTAAAGTACCCTAGTTCTAACTCTCCCTACCAGAGTGTCCTCCACTGTAAAAGGTGGTTTATTGGAAGGCACATCTTATATAAAAGTCGTAAGTAGATCAATATGTATTATGGTCTTAGAAGAGAGTCTTAGTGTAAAAAGGGGTGATAGGCAAAATTATTGACTCGACAGAAATCAGAGAGTCCAGCAAGACCCTTCACCATGTGCCTGCTAGGTAGGAATGTGAACCAGCATATTTTAGAAAGCTTTATAGCTATAAGGCCTCCATAAAACATATTTTATTCAATTGTCTCTTAATCAGAAATTAATTCAGAGCACCCTATTCTCTTAGCTTCCCACTAAAATTAAGTTATTTGACTTGCTCCATAAATCATGCTTCCTGTTACATCATTACGTGTCTCTGTACCATACTGATGAGTAGCTGTAAGTGCACCTGCAGCTAACCTTTATGAGTGAAGGACACCTACACACAAACAATGCCAAGGCAGTGTGCCATGTTCTGAATCAGGCTTGGCATATATGACTCTAGGAAGGCAATTTTCTTCAGTTTATGTGAGGCCTGTTGATATTATTGCAGTGTATTTGCCTGTAGAGTCAATTTACATTGCCAAAAGATAAGTTTGACACTTTCATTTGTACCAACACAGCCAATGAATATACAATTTTTTTGTTCTGCATCACCTAGTCTCCTTGATGCAAAGTCGCTCAGTAAAGGAGATTTTTTTCTCGATCAATTTTCTCATCTGCAAGCAAACACCCACCCAGCCAGTGGGAGTTTTCCTGCCCTTGCAACAGATTTATACCCCCTGGGTTTTCACGATGTGGCATGCTTTGCAAGGAAGTCAGAATAAATTAAGAAAAAATTTAGGGGCTGCCCAAATAGCTGTGTTTTCCAGTCTGGATACCAGAATGACTGCTGCTGAATATTTTTCTCCTTCCACACCAATAATTCATTTCACACATAAACACAAGATGTTCATAGGAGATCTCTTTGAGAAACTTGGGTTGAGACCGTTTGTTTTTTCTTTTATAGAGATGTTACAACTCTAAATTTTTGCTTACTCCTCTTATGCTTCTATACATTAAAACAAGATTTGGGAAACATTAGGACCGAGATCGGCTTTCAAAACCTGAATCTTTCATTTAGAAAACCACAGAGCTACATATGAATGTAAAATACGAAAAAGACTATAAATAGGAGAAACCAACAGTACTTTCTGAATTACATAATCCACAAGACTCCAGCTGTTTTCATGTAATGGTTTGTCTTATACACAGCCTACTTTCTTATCGCATTCAGTAGTCTTCCTCGACATTTCACACTGGATAAATGTTAGTGAAAAATATCTTAGAAAACTCACACGTCCATCCAGATGTGCATATATATATATATATATATGTATCTTGTCAAGTTTTGAGTATTAACTAGTGACAACCATTGTAGTGAATTAAATTTATTCTAGGAGACTGCGACTCAGGATAGGGTACTTAATTAACTCCCTGAGAGGCTGAGATAATGTTGGTGTTTTCATTTCAGACTACATCCGTTCTCAACTTTGCTTTATCTATGCAAGCAATTGTGTAGGCCAGTGCATTAGGTAAAACCTGCAGGGTTCTTGTGGATATAGGAATTTCACGTTGGATTTCTTTGCGGTTATCATAAGGGAATATTCTATTCACAATTTTAATTTATAAAAATTTTAAAGGACGCAAACAATGAATCATGGAACACTACATCAAAAACTAATGAAGTACTGTATGGTGAAGTACTGTATGTTACTAACATAACATAATAAAAAATTAAAAAAAAATTTTAAAGGAAAAGCCATTCAAATGATGGGAGGACTTTAGCAATGCTGTATTATATACTATTGGTTTGCTAAAGTCACTTAAAAGGAACTTCTATTAAGGCATTCCCAGAACTTCCATTATGACACCCATGCTTTGGTAGAGAAGGAATGCCTGACTGTGGAACGTAACTATGTTATTATTTATTTATTTGCATATGGAACGTCCCATCATTAAAAAACAAAATGGTTGATCAACCAAGCCATGAAGTGGAGTCTGTAGGACCACTCTCAAGTTGGTGCTGAGACCACAAATAATTTGTCCAAGCATGGTGCTTACATTCCAGTAGCACTTTTTCTTCCTGGCTGCCACTTCTCCCTCAGTCTATTCCTATGTCCCCATGAGGAGGTCACGGTGATCACTGGCTTAGGAGAAGAAGACTCATGTTTGATTTATAGAAGGTTCTGCAATCAGACAGTATGCTCTCACAAGGCAGAGGTGGAGTACTGTCATATTACAGCCCTACTTGAGAGTATCCCTAATGGGTAATAAGAAAGGACAATCCTCCATGTGAGCAGAGCTCCGAACTCCAGTGTTTACCTGGAGGCCCAGTTCGCCTGCAGAGCAAAATGTCTTAAAGAATGCATCTACACTAATTCATGGACAGTAGCTATTAGCATGAACAGATGGTCAGGGGCTAAACAGGAACAAAATTAAAGGACTGATGACAAGAAGTTTGGGAAAGAGGAATTTGGATGGACCTCTTAGAACGGTCTCAAATGTGTAGATATTTGTGTCTTGTGTAAATTCTCCCTAAATACATTTACTGCAAAGGTGCCCTTTCAATAATCAAGTAGACAAAATGACCTATACGGTGGATGTCAAGTAAACTTTTATCCTCAGCTACTCCAGAGGTTATTCAAAATAACTCATGAAGGAAAAAATGGTCTTAGTGGCAGGAATGGAAAGTATGCCTGTGCTCAATTATATAGACTTTCCTGCCCCAAGACATCCCTGGCTATCATCACTGTTGTGTCCAAAGTCAATCTATAGCAGTGACCAATCCTGATCCCCTCCATTTATTGGAGGGTGTCAGATACCTGCCATCATGGCTGTGAGGGGTTGTGGACAGAGTTGTCTTCATTGGAATAAAAACTTATTTTGGATATGGATTGTCCTTCATTGTTTGCCATATTTCTGCCAGCATCACTGTCTGTGAACTTCTTGCATACCCTAGTCACCATCCTGATTTGCCATACAGCACTGCTTCTGAATGAAGCATGAATTTATGGTGAGAGTGTGTGTGCCGAGGGGCTGACATTCCCAGGATTCCCTCCTTGTATCTTATCACTCAGAATGCTATTCCCAAATCTCTATCTCTAGTTTTCATTTCTGTTTTTCACACCCACTTTTCAGTTTCCTATCTTTATGTTTTGGCTCATGCAGTTCCATCTGCCTTCACAGTCTTTATTCCTTATCAAAATATCTATATTTTTTGAGACCCACCCTGAGCATTGCACATGCTCCCTAGATGCCCTTTGGAATTTTGCCCCTACTTTTCTATTGATACTTAATTTAATCAATATTGTGTTGTAGTCACTTGCATATTTGTCTTACTACTTTGCAGGATTGGAAGTATCACATGGGCAGAAACTAGATCTTACCCTTCCTTATATCAGCTGTACATCCTTGTGCCCAGTAGGTACTCAATAAATATTTATTGAATTTAATTATATCAATAACAAATAGCTTTGTAATACTGAATGCAGAGATGAGAAAGAAGGCAACAAAATATTACCTTCGTGTAATTCTTTTAACCGATGTTTATTATATGGCTATACATATAAATTAGCCTGGAAAAGAGATAGTCACCCTTTCTTGATTTCATCCCACCAAAAGTTGTGAGGGAGACGTGAAAATGTGGTAATAGAAACCTTTCTTTATTAAAGTGGCTAAGATTCTCTACATGAAAGAGAAAATATGCGTAGAAGGCATTTGAGAACAATTTTTTTTTCCAAACTACAAAAAATGCTGTAGGGTTGAAAGGATACATTTTATTCCAAAATTTGAGTAAAAATATCTAATGTTTGATATGCAGAAAAAATATTTCTATGCCCCTGGTCATATGAAAAGTTTGTTATTGTAGTTGAATAGACAATATACTGGGTCTATATTCCCCCAAGATTAGAGCAAGGAGGATTTTTGTCTGTGTTTCTTTTATCTAAGGTTGGAAATCGAGTATGTGATATGGAATAAATGGACTTTCTTGCTGTCTTGGCCTTTGATTTCCTATATCTTTTTTTAATTATGTTCAGTTAGCCAACATATAGTACATCATTAGTTTTTGATGTAGTGTTCAGTGATTCATTAGTTGCATGTAACACACAGAGCTCATCCCAACACGTGCCCTCCTTAATACCCATCACTCAGTTACCTCATCCCCCCAATGCCCATGATTTCCTGTATCTGAATCACTTCTTACTTTTGTGAAACACCAGGGTTTCTGTGAATACATATAATTCTAAATGTTTTTATTCTTGAATTGCATGCACGTATACAGAAGAAAGCTTTGAACATCAGAACTTAATCAAAAATAAAAACAACTTAAGCTGTCTATAGTATATGCCATAGGTTTATGAGTAGTATGTATTACTGTGAGAGCTTTCTTTAAATATGTCAAAACTTGCTCTTGATACTTTCTTTGCTTTATTGACTATCCGAAAGCAAATGTATTCAGTCACATGAACTCTGGCCAACCAATATACAGCTTCTAATTAGAAGGTACATCCCTTTTAAAAATATAAGCAAGAATATTGGATATTGTGTGATGAGTGGTGTTCGACTACATCATAGGTGCATTTCAGCTTAATGGCTTATGGAAAGAATATGCATAAAGTTAGGAATTTCAGGGTACTGATGAAGCATTAGACTAAATCACATCTACTTTCTATGGGAATTATGCAAGAGAAAACCATGATCTAAGGGTAATCATACTGTATTTATGGTTCATTTATTTTTCTAAATGAAGAATTTTATTTAGGAAGAAAGGCAGAAAAGTAATGACATGATGTAAATTTGCTACTTAGCTACAAGGAGATGCACAGTTTCAAAACAGGAATTCAATTTAGTTGGCCCTTCAGTCAGACTGGTTGATAGATGATTTGCCCTGTTCTTATTATTCAGAGATTGAGTGGCACAAATACACACCTAATTAGCTGGGATTGCCCACTGACATCTATTGCATTAGCTGGTAAAAAATAATTTCTGTTGTTTATAGGTTAAAGTAAAGGTGCTCTGGGGACAGTTTATTTTTATTTTGTTTTGTTTTGTTTTATTTTTAATTTTATTTATTTTCTTTTATTTGCCATCAAATTAGAAAGTGTAACTCTGAATCATATACTCATTTGAAAGATATTGTTGAGCAAGCTGAGATTCACATTATTGCTGTAAAACTTATCTTGGATTTACCCTTAATTTTTTTTAAAGATTTTATTTATTTATTTGAGAGAGAGAGAGAATGAGAGAGAGAGAGAGAGAGCACAAGAGTGGGGAGGGTCAGAGGGAGAAGCAGACTCCCCGCTGAGCAGGGAGCCCGATGTGGGACTCGATCCCGGGACTCCGGGATCATGACCTGAGCCGAAGGCAGTCGCTTAACCGACTGAGCCACCCAGGTGCCCTACCCTTAATTTTTTTTAATGAGGTTTACTTGTTTGGCCCTAATGCTTCATCTTTATCATATCTGTCCATCATATCTATCATATCGTATCTAGGATAAATTTTTCTTATGCATATGGTGCCATTGAGAAATGAAATAAAGATTTAAAGCAATTATTTGGATAATTCAGTATCATAAAATATGCTTCAAGGGAAAGCAGGGTGTGCAGATATTCATTAACCATAGTGCTGGTCTAGACAACCTAAGTATCCTGAGATGGCAGCTTGGATTTTCATATGGCCAATCATAATCTTTGTGGCTCTTCAATTCATTATTTAGGTGATAGGACTAATGAAATGTCACCATGGTTTTAATCTCTACACAGTTTCTCTCATTATTCCTTTTCACCATTATCAAATGTTGATTAAGGCCTTACAACTAGATCTTGGAAATATTAGATAAAATACATAGTCTCTGTTCTTCAGCAGCATAGTTAGGGAGACAGGATGTACTCATAAAAATGTAACAGTCATTGGCCATAGAAAACTTGCCAATCCGGTGGTGTGAACGTAAGAGCTATAGTAACACTGGACTCCAGATTGAATTGAAACTCTGGCCAGCTTCCTTAAAAAGAGATAACGGACAACTGAGCACAAGATTTTCATGAGATAGGTATAAATAATTTACTGCTCTTCACGAATAGGTCAAAGAGCATGCCTACGTAAGAACAGATCACTAGTGTTTTCTCTGTCTTAGTAGGAGAAAGAAATTTTATTAGATGACATCATAAAATGCATGACTTCTGTTTATCACATTCTCTGACTTCAAACTAAACTGCACCTTGTCATTTAGTCTTCATTCCAATCTTTAACAATGTATATTAACTTCCCTCTATCTTTTTCCCTCCCTCGTTGATTTTTATGCTTCCTGCCCTTAATACAGTTTCTTTGATAAGTTTGACACAAAGCTTCATGATTTGCTCTCACTAATTTTCCTCATTTTCTTGCAATTGCTTGACACTTACAATGCTGTTGGGCTACTTCATTATGCATTTTGTCAACTTCTGCTTCAAAATTTCTAAACCTTTTAGGAATTATAACCCACATTCTCTGGGAAGGACAAGAGGCAGCATCTTGGGAGCAGTCAGGGGAAGCAGAACCGGAGTCCCTTTGTCACAGTTTCCTCCGTATAGGACCTAGATCCCTACCTACTGTAAGGCTAATTCAATTCTTCCCAGGTGTTGTACTCTTTCCTTCACGTTCCAGCTTGAAACATAAATTGGCTTCTCTTTCCCACATCCCCAAACCAAACTCAGTCCCTGCCTTCAGTCTCCTTCTATGAAAGATCCCCAGATACATATTTGATTTTTACTGACACCTTTGTGATTGCTTTTGTGAGAATTTAATGACTTTTCATGCCCTAACTGACTGCTAGATTATTTCTCCCTCAGGATTTGATGTTTCTGACAAAGAAACATGCCTTTGGAACACAGCGAATTTAGACAAAATGTTATGGTAGTAAAATCAAAATAAGTTAAGATTCTGAAGTGACTTCTCACCTCCCAAATTAGTTGTTAGTGTGACACCAAACACGGCATATTTACTCCTGATAAGAGAATGGATTTGCATTTTGGATTGTTATAGTTCAACAAATGTTTGTGCGTGTGTCAAATGGCATTGATTAAAAAAAAAAAACAGCCAACTATGTATGCACTGTCAGCTTACTAGATGCACAGAGCCAATTAAAATGACTTTTACAAGTGCCTATAAAATGTGCACCTGTTACCTTTCCCATGTGCATAGAAGGAGAATATGAATTCTTAGCCAAATTAAAACAGGATATATGAGTGGGAAAGTAGTGCTGGTCTGGGAATAAGTTGAAAAAGGAATAAAAGTAGTATATGGCTATTTGGTACTCAAAATTAAAACTTATAATTACATGCTACTTACATATATTTGAAGTGTTCCATCATTGCCTCTGATAGAAGGAGTGAGGAGTCGAGTGGCTTATAAAAAATTTTTATTAGAACTTAGTAAATAATAATTTAATGCTGGCAGTGGCAACAGCAACAAATATTTTGCCACCTGACATTCATACTGTGTCCTGAGACCCTTGTTCAAAACAGTAGCTACAATTTTGGCATAGAATGCCCTTGGTAACACTAACGGCAATGTAATTGTTTACAAAGTAACACAACTTCAGCATGTCTGAAGTTACAAATGAAAAGTCCTAAATTTAATATTTAAATTTATTTATTAAATTAAATTTACTATCTTAAGTATTCTTATAGCTATCTCTACTTATTTATCATGTGCCAACTATGAAGGTATAAAGGCAATCATGGTGAAGTGATGAGGGGAAATGAAAAAACTGAAGCAAAAATGTGGATAAATAAACAACAGATTTTATAGATACTGGAGAAGAAATGCATTATCAATCATGTACCTTAGGAATTATGTAGGGCATGTAAATCTATTTAAACTCTTCAGTGGTGTGTAAATCATGGAGTTCAGAACGATTTGAGTGATTTTAAGGCATTTTCCAAGCTGCTTGGCACTTCTTTCAATGTATTTTCAATGAATTTTCTAATTTCTCTTGTCATTTTTTCACACATCCGTTGGTTATTGAGTAGTGTGTTCCTTAATGTTTCCTTATAAAAATTATACATAAATCTCTGAATCCAATGTATACCATTGAAAATATATTTAGAAGTCTAGATGAGATTTTTAATTGTTTCCACATTAAAAAATATCCAATATCCTTTTATTCTTCTTGTAACCTTTATTTATGAGGTAGCTGACTTCAATCAAGCTACTTTGATCATTCTTTAACAAGCTATCTTTGATCTGATTTAGAACAGATTATGCCATTTTTAAACTTCTTTACACAACAAACATATTTGTTAGATTTGTTTTTGTGAAAAGGATAAAATTTGTTCTGTGATAGCATTATTAAATGAAATAAATATTTGAAAACTCAAAAAAATTTACACGTATTTGTTAATTTCCAAATTTCTTTGTTATTTCTAATTTTACCCCATTGTGATTGCAATACATATCTTGTATTATTTCAATCTTTTTAAAATTAATTGTGGCTGGTTTTTTGGCCTAACACATGATCTTTCCTGGAGAATGTTCCATGTGCAGTTGTGAAGTGTTTTTATTTCGCTGTTATTGATAAGCGGTTGTTGGTTTGTGATCTCTCTTTTCTTGTTTTTATTTTTTTAATTATTTTTCTTACTTTTCTTTTTTTTTGTAATGTCAGCATCTACAGCAGTAAACTACCTTCAAAGAACTGCTTTAGCAGGATCCCATATGCCTTGGTAGCTTTTATTTTCATTTTCATTTGGCTTACAGTTTTTTTCAATTTTCACTTATCTCAAAAGTTTAGAAAAAGTTTGGATGTTTCAGAGTGTGCTGCTCAATTTCCAGTTCTTTTGTCATTAATTTTGAATTTCATTCTATTGTGTTCAGAGATGACACATTTTATTATTTTAATTCTCTTAAACTTACTGAGGTTTGTCTTCTGGCCTGGCATGTAGTCGGTCTTGGAGAAGGTTCCATGTCAGCTTGAGAAGAGTATACATTATGTTGTTGTTGGGTGGAGTTCTAGAGATGCCAGTTAGAGCTAATTGGTGAATAGCATTGTTTAAAGTCTTCTATTTCCTTGTCGATCTACCTCGTTGTTCTATTATTGGGATTGGGGTATTGGAGTTCTCCACTGTTACGGTTGGATTTTCTATTTCTCCCTTCCTGATTTATTTTGAAGCTTTGTTTTCAGATGCACACATGTTTATAATTGCTATATATTCTGGCTGTATTAATGCTTTCCTTACTATGAGACATCCCTTTTTAACTTATGTAGACAGGATATAGTGGTATCTCTTTTTAATCCGGTCTATCTTTGTCTTTTGATTGAATTGTTTGAAATATTCACATTTTATGTCATTAATGATATAGATGAATTTATGTGTGCCATTTTACCTTTTATTTTCTGTGTCCATTTTTTTCTGTTTTTCCTTTATTGCTTTATTTGCATTTAATTAATATTTTCTAGTGTAATATTTACAATTCCTGTAATGACTTTTCACTGTATTTTTCAATGAATTTCTTGGTTTATCTAGTGTTCATAATATACATCTTAACTTAAAAGAGTCTACTTGAGATCTATACTAACTTAATTCCAGTGAGATATAGAAATTTTACTACTATCTAGCTTCCTTCCTTTTTTCTGTATTATTATTGCTATATATAGTAAATCTGCGTATGTTCCAAACTCAATTACCTTGTTGTCATTACTACTTTATACACTTTTATATCTCTTAAAGAAGCTGAGAGAAGAAAGGAGAAAAACTATACGTTTATAGTTTGTTATAGTAAACTTTTTATTATAAATGTATTCTAGTTTTGATGACTTAGAGCCCCCAATACACACATATATATGGTTTAATACAATTGCTTTTTTTTATCAGTTGAGAGAAGAAAGAACAAGAAATATGCAATTAGAATGTCTTTTATGGGGGTGCCTGGGTGGCTCAGTTGGTTGAGTGTGACTCTTGACCTCAGCTCAGGTCTTGATTTCAGGGTTGTGAGTTCAAGCCCCAAATTGAGCCCTACTTTAAAAAAAAAAAAAAAGAATGTCTTTTATAATTACCTACATGATTACCTTAACCAGTGCTCTTTGCTTTCTTGTGTGGATGGATTTAAATTACTCTCTGGTCACATGCTTTCAGCCTAAATAACGTCCTTTAATAATTCTTATAAGATGGGTCTGATAAGAGCAAATTCTCTCCATTTTTGCTTATTTGATAATATCCTTATTTTTTCTTTGTGTTTGAAAAAAGACTTTTTATTGAATACGGTATATTTGGTGGACAAGTTTTTTTTTTTCTTTTAGCACTTTAAATATGTCATCTTGCTGCCTTCCTGCCTCCGTTGATTCTGATGAGACACCAGAATGTTAGTCATATTAGGGTTCCATTTACGTGATGAGTCATTTTTCTGACACTGATTTCAAGGTTTTTTTCTTTGTTTCTGGTTTTCAACATTTTTTTAGAGAGGGAGAGGGAGAAAGAGAGAGAGGGGGAAAGGGTAGAGGGTGAAGGAGAGAGAGAGAATCTCAAGCAGGCTCTACACACAGCATGGAACCCAATGTGGGCATCGATCACATGACCCCAAGATCATGACCTGAGCTGCAATCAAGAGTCAGACATTTAACCAAGTGAGCCACCCAGGAGGCCCTGGCATTCAACATTTTCATTATGATGTGTCTTGGAAGGGATCTCTTTTCATTTATACTCCTGGAGTTTGTTGAGTTTCATGAATGTGTAATTTTTTTTTTTAATATCAAATTTGGGAGGTTTTAGCTTTTAATTTTTTTTAATTCTTTGAGCATTTCTACTCTGTTTCTCCTCACGTTCTGATATTCCCATTACATATATTGGTTTAATGGTATCCCACATGTCTCTGACTCTATATTCATTTTTTTTTCATTCTGGTTTCTCTCTGTTCTTTGAATTGCATAATCTCTATTGATCTACCTTCAAGTTTGCTACTTCTTTCTTCTGTCAGTTGAAAGTCCACTCTTGAGTCCCTCTAGTGAATGTTTCATTTCACCAAAATTTTTAATCACCAAAATTTTTATTGTTTTTTTAATATAATTTGTTTCCTTCCCCAGGTTAGGGAAATTTTCATCCATTTCCTCTTCAAATATGTTTTCTGCCACTTTCCATCTCTCTTTTCCTTCTGGGACCCCTAAAATGTGATTGTCATTCCACTTGATGTTGTCCCAAAAGTCCCTTAAACTATCTTCACTCTTTTTTATTCTTTTTATAATTTCCCTTTATTGATTGTCTCTAACTGAGGAAATTTTGCCATATTGGCTTCCTTTACTTCCTTAAGTGTGTGTGTGTCTGTGTGTTCTTTTTTTTTTTTTTAGTTTTTAAAATGTGCTTAAAATGGGTGCATTGAAGCAGTTGTCTATTACATCCCACATCCAGACCCTTACGTGGAAAGTTTATGTTCTTTGCTTTTTTTTTTTCCTTTTTAAGGTTCACACAACCTTGATTCTTTGCATATCTTGCAATTTTTATTGAAAACTAGTCATTTTAGGTAATGTAGCAAATATGGATTCTGATTCCCTTCCCTCTTGGTTTTGTTTGTTTGTTTGTTTGTTTTAATTATTTGAATAGACTATTTGAGCAAAGTTTACTTCCTTTGTTTATGAATTTGTTGATGTCACTTCCCAGAGGGCACAACTGTGGGCATGCATGCAGTCACCATGGGATGGGAATGGTTTTAGTCTTCTTTTCCTGATCTCTATTTTCAGCTGTCTGCTGTATTTAGTATCACATGCAGTTGTTAGGTTCCACTAATTCCCACCTGATTGCTCTATTGTTGTTGACAAGGTCTTGGGACATAAATTGCTCTATAACTGGATCCTTTTAAACTTGTGCAGGGGTAGTGTTTGAATTTTTTCTGACCCCAGAAAGGCACTTCTTAATTGTCTCTTTCCATAGCTCTCTCTGGTGAACTAACTGACATATAGTTTAGCTTTTTGCTCTTAACTAAGAAGAGCTATTGATTTTCAGAGTGCCCCGAGGCCTGAACTTCTTCAAACTCTGATCAAATAAAGTCAGTTCCTTTGGGGGAGATTTGGAGTCCTCTTATGGACTGCTTCTTCCCCTGCACAAAATCTCTGAGCCACTAGTCCAGTTGCTGGCCAGAAGTGATAGTCTCTGATCTTCTTGAATTGTTTCATTCTGTGTGGAACCTCTGTCCTACTAGCAAGATGTGATGATGAAAATTGGTGCCCTAGTATTTCTTGGTCTGTTGTGCTTGGGAGCTGGGTGAAGGGAGGGAGTCCCTGATCTCTTGGCTTCACCCTCTAGGAATTTAGTCTCTGCAAATTAAATTTGGAGAAGATGAGAAATGTTGGCATCCAGTTCCTCTTGATGAGGTGCCCTATCCCTTAAATGGGAGCTGAAGGAGAAGGTAGCTTCATCCCCTTGGTCACACAATTTCATATTTGACTTTCTATTAAGCTGAGGTAAGGAGAGGTGCAGGGAGCATATCACTGCTCAAGGGCGACAGACTCTTGCTATTATTACCAAATTTTAGTAGATTTCCCCAAATAAATGTTCCATCATTTGCTGTAGGTCCTTATGACAATTTCCAGAGACCTTACTTTCTTTAAAAAAATAGCTTTTACCAATTATGCTGGTATCACTGGGTAGCAAATCTGTAGACTTCTTATACTGCCATACCAGAAGTGAAACCTTATTTCTTCTTTATTTTTCCTCTTATCTTAAAGAGTCTTGTTATCTGGTTGTCATGTATCTGAACCTGCACACATATATATCTAATATTTATCACTAGAAAAAGATTGGTAGATATAGAAAGACAGCCAATTATAACTGCCTTCTTTTTTTTTAAAGACTTTATGTATTTGAGAGAGTGAGAGAGAGCATGAGCAGGGGGAAGGGGCAGAAGGAGAGGGAGAAGAAGGCTCCCCACTGAGCAGGGAGCCTGACATGGGACTCCATCCCAGGACCCCAGCATTATGACCTGAGCCAAAGGCAGGTGCCTAACCAACTAAGCCACCCAGGCGCGCCTCATTGTTTTTATATCATAAGGATTTTATCTTTAATATTTGATATTAGCAACATGATCATATTTTTTCTTCACAGAACTTACGCTATTTAGCATTGTTCTTTGTCTTTTAACTTTTAGAATATTGTGCTTTCTTCTGATTTCCTGATCACTTTCAGCAGTTAGGTAGAAATTTATGCAGAACCATGGGAAATCAATAATATGTCAAAGTTAGTTTTAGCAATTAGGGGAAAATTCCTACTTTTTTTTAAAGAACTAGTAAACCAGCAACTGGGCTAAGGGCATTTCCACAAAATGTTTTTTTGTTTGTTTGTTTTTTAGCTTGAAACAACTTCTATGATCTACAATCCCGACTTTTTCTGATTCAGGTTCAATTCCAAGGAGTGCACATTAAATTCCAGCTCTTTTACCTATCAAATAATCTTGAGTTTCATAACCTCTCTGATCCATGCTTTTCTCAGCTGCTAATGAGAATAAATGATAATTGCCCTTCCTTATAAGGTTGCCACAGGGACTTGATGAGGTAATGCAAATGAAAGCTCTTATAAAGTGAGAGACAGATGTTAGAACCCACTGTGATATTTTTGTGTGGAATATGCCAGTGCCTTAGAATGCGGACTTACAAGTACTTTATTGTATACACCCCACATGGGACAAAATACATTATATTATATTTCAATAAGTAATAAACTCTTATAACAGAACTCTAATTTTGATGTTTTTAAAATGTACAAAAACTTTTAAATATCAGTAGCCTGAAGGCACAACAAAAAGCAGGTTTCTTTAATTAATGCAGTTACTAGTTACAGACGGCCCAAGAGAGAGAAGCAAATTAAAATATTTAATATGTCTAGTCCATGATAGATTTTTTCCTTACCTTTGTTCTTTTTAAAGAATGAATTCTAAAGAAAAGAGGAATATTATTTCCACCAGTCTTATTTTCTATTTCTTGCTTTGGGGTTCTAAGTTTTTTGATAAGCCAAAGGATATGATGTCTAATATCTAAAATCTACATTTAGTCAAAGGTTACATTAATTTCCCAGGAGCTAATTTCTCATTTCTGGTAGCACACATGCACACAGAATAAAACAAAAAAGATTTGCTACAGGTAATAAGAAAAAATGTTATTTTGTGTAATTATTATAAAGCTATGGGTAAATTGTAATAATGGCAACACTTTGTGAACTATCCTAGGATAATCCATATTGAGACAAAGTCCTTTGCTTGCCATTTAGACTAGGACACATCAAAAATGAAGACTAAAGGGCGCCTGGGTGGCTCAGATGGTTAAGCATCTGCCTTCGGCTCAGGTCAGGATCCCAGGGTTCTGGGATTGAGTCCCGCATCAGGCTCCGTGATCCGTGGGAGCCTGCTTCTCTCTCTCTCTCTGTCTCTCATGAATAAATAAATAAAATCTTTAAAAAAAAAAGAAAATGAAGACTAAAGAGTATTGTGTGTTAGATAAAATAAAGTAAAATAGCATAAGTGAGGTCATGTGCAGACAAGACACAAGTTACCTATTACCTGAGCTTGGGTATCAGGAAGGGTTTTATATGAAATTCATCTCTATTCTTTGGCAACTTTTTAATATCATTGAAATAATCATGAAAGTAACGTCCAGAGAGCACTATGACAGAGACTTACTGCTTTCGATTTTATGAGTGTTAGAAAGAAATTGTTTGTAGAGATAAAAAAAGAATAAGCTCCAGTTAAGTGATATATATATTAATCGAGTTAATGCCAGTAGAAATGATAAGCCTCTCTGCTTGATAAGCCCACTTGGAGCTTGGAATATTAAACATAGTACTTCAGATGTCAATAGAAACAAAACTGGGAATTCATTTTTCAAGTTTTAAGTAGTTTTTGGGGCGCTTGTTTAAAAGATAAAAAAATGTGCATTAGTATTTTATAAAAGAAAACCAATACGTAGGTAATTTGCTCAAATCCTATAAATTGTATCTCAGACGGATCTTCATTTAGTTAGGAAAGCAGAAAGGGAAAACTAAAGACCGGAAACGTGAGCCACTTGCTCTTGGTCACACAGTTACTTTGTGCAGATCTGGGAGGAGGACCCAGGCATTTTCCTTCTGGTCTACTGCCCTTTTCATTATATTATGGTGCCTTATTTATGTGGATGAAATAAAAGAAAAAAATGTATAAATGTATCGGTTATTGTGTCTGCTGTATATACAGGCTCTTTCGGATATTTTATTAGAAAACTAAGAGTCACCTTATCCATTTGTTTCCAAAATAATGAATGTCATGTACTTTAGAGCTGTGTTATCCAGTATGGTAGCCACTAGATACATGTGGCTACTGAAAGTAAATTTGAAATTAACTAAAATTTGTAAATTCCTCAGTGGCACTGGCTACATTTCAAGTGCTTGATAGTCACATGTGGCTAATTGTTACTGTGTTGGACTGCACAGATATGGGACATTTTAATCATTGAAGAAGGTTCTATTGGACAGTGCTGATTCTAGATCCTTTGGCAGGGAAGAAGGAAGAGACTAGTAAGGCAACTGACTACTACTGTTGTTGTCCTACAGTTCTTAAAAACTGCTAGATGTTTTTATATCCAATTCTTCCCAAAACCCTGTGATGTTGGTGTTGCTAAATCTACCTTAAAGTTGAGAAAAGCTAGCATCAGGCAGCTATCGTGAAGCTGAAATCCACCAAATACAGGTCTGTATCTGACCAGATGTTTCAAAACCTTAATTTCCTTAGGTTTAAATGGCACTAATAACAGTATAAGCTCATGCAGTTGTGGTGAGGATTACACAGATTAAATATAATCATGTGTGTCTTGGGTCTGGTATCAAAGTCAGTAGTTAATAATGGTAGTGATTATTAATAACATGTAATAGTAAAATGTCACCCTTTTCCCAGGATGTGAAACTCTGGGAGTTAAAATGTCTTAACCTAAAAGAATAATGACAATATAGCCTTATGTTTTTATTGCATTTTACACTTTGCAAAAAAATCATTACATATAATATCCTCCTTTGAGTCTCAAGCAAATAAGGGAATTTCATCTTTAGGGAGATTAAATAACTTGCATATAATTCATAAATTGTAAATAGGAACCTAAATCCATTCTTCTTAAGCCCAGCTACATTTCCACAATATAGAACTGATACTAATGGTAGAATTTTAAGCACTATTCTAAGCAAACAGTGACTGTTTTTGATCAAAATATGTAAAGCCAAACCTTCAATCAGCCACCATTTGCTCACTTATGTGGTTTGGGGTATACATAGAAAAATGGAATCTGTCATGTCAAGTTAAGAACTCCTGATTCTCAACAACCATGAGAAAAGAGGATTCAAATTATTTTCTAATAAATTTTCAATTTTCAATTTTTCCCAACAAAATAAATTCTTTCCATAAATACCTTTTTATCTAAAAGATAGTTTATGTACTATCAGTATTCCAAAATTCATTTTAGACATGCACATTCTCAGATTGTTCTTTACCACCTGACACATCTTGATTCTCCGTAGATTTTTTCCCTGTCTTCATTTACTAAATTCAAAATGTTAGCAAAGGAAATTAACATGCTTCTTTATAGCAACAGATGCAGTCATATCAACTTAACTTTGGAGGGTGATTTCTGATCAAGGACCTAAAAGAAGTTATTTAACATACAGTTCAAACCATCAATCAAAAACCAGGAGATACAGCTTTGCTAAAAGCCTTCATTAAGGTCTATTCCTTCACAAACTGTTGAGAAGTACAAATGAAACTCCTTTCTGAAACGTTAACCCCACCCCTGACAAACACACCGCAATTGGCACCCAGCCCAGTATTTGTGAGTCGCAAGTCCTCACTATCAACTTTTACACAAACACTAGGAAACACGATGAGAGTTACTCCCAGTGTTGCTATCACATACAAGAAGATTCTGATAATTTTAACTTTGCAAAAGATTGAACTTCTTTCGAATGTTTACATTCATGGTGGCATGAAGTATTTGCAGATTGATGATTTTGAACTATGTGATTGTTTGAAGGTTCTAGTAAGCTAGAACATAAGTTAAGGCTGACTAGAAACAAATTTAGTTGCCAGCATTTCACTGAAAGATAATTTGGCGTTGTGGCTGCCAACCCACACTGAGTGATTCTGGAGGCAAAACAAAACACACCCCCACCCACACCCACCCACACCCACATACACACAGATAGACCATAGACACTTCGTTAGAAACAGTGTTAACCATGTTAATCATCCTAATCCAGAAACTGTTTTAAACATATGGAAATAATGAATGCTTGGGGAAAATGGAATCTCTATCTAGAAAACTATTTTTTTTAATGTATCAAATTTTGTTCTTTCTTAGCTAATTTTTAAAGAGAACAACAGAAATTCCTAGATGCATATTGATTTTGTGGAAGTCTATATTAATTATTCAGAAGATAGCTAGAGATAAACAGGAAAACCTGGTATTAGATTTCTGTTTTCATTCCTCCCTCCTGCCCTAGCTCTAGCTTGAGTCCCTATGACATCTTCTTGGGTTGATCCTTTGGCCTTTTCCTGTATAGGCAGTATAATTCTCTTTGAACCAAGCTGAGTATTTCAAAAATTGAATGACAAGTTCTGAGAGAAAATCCTGGCTGATTTTCTCTCAAGACATATCTGATTTTTACCTGGGTTAGCCATTACTGTAATAATCCCAAATACGATTTAAAAAATCAAAATCCTCTGAGTGCAATTGGTCATATTTGCAACAAGAGTTAATCTACAGATTAAGTATTAAAATCTGAATTTATATGATTTAGCTTTTCCATGTGAAGTCAACATATTCTGACAAAATTGTTTTATTTGGCTAATCTAATTTTCTCTCTCATTATTGTTTCTTTACTTGGAAAAAACCAAAGTACTTCAGAATGTGAACATGACTTGGCCTACTAACAAACATACCAGGTAAAATTTTTGAGACTTTTTTTTTTTAATGTAGCATGCATAAGTGTCATGAAACAATTTCCAAATTTGAATTTTGATGATCAAAATCTGTTTAAAAACTGTTAATATCTTCTCCCAATATTTCTGTGCCATCGTACTAGTCCTGATGATTTTGAAATTATAAACAGGCACCATATAAAATAAGACACACCGAAAAATTTGGAAATTAAAAAATTTAGATTTTTTTTGCATCGGGAGCAAATTTAGATTATATACTACATCCAGATAAAGTAAAGCATTATGCAATGTGATTTAGGAACAGATAGTTATTGTTGTCCATTAGAAGGGAAACTGTGACTTACCATAAATAGTCATTCATTCATTCATGTGAGCCCCCATAAGTAAACAATTCCAAAGACATCACAAGATATTTAGACAGTTTATTTTGAAAGTGTGACATGTAGGATACCAGAGCCCTATGGGATAAAACTTACCTCCATCTGGAATATTAAGGAAGAATATGATTACCTTGATGTTCAAAATAAATTAAAAGTCATTTTCTATTTTGGTGTATTGATATATGTTCTGTAGCAACATGCAGATGTAGATTAGAACTATCTAATTTTCTAAACTGATTTTAAAAAACAGTAATTTTGGCTTAGTTTCCAGGACCAAAAAACATAGGATGTGAGAGAGACAGAAAAGAGCCATGGAGGTTGGTGCTTTTCTTGTCTTTAACAGTACATTTGTGAATTAGGGCTATTTTATGTAAACAACTTTTCCATGTATGGGAAAAAATACAAAAGGAAATCTCCTCAGGGCTTGAGACCAGTTTTCACCAGATCCTTGATTTGATTTTTCTTTCTGACTTTTGGTTCTGTTGTTAACTATCTATAAGCTGGAAAAAGCAATGAGGTGTAAGGTCTTGCAAATTAAAAAAAAAAAATCTTGGGACGCCTGGGTGGCTCAGTCCAGTTAAGAGTCTGCCTTTGGCTCAGGTCGTGAACCCTGGGTCCTGGGAGGGAAGTTGGCTTCTCCCTCTCCCTCTGCCCCTCCCCCCACTTGTGTGCTCTCTCTCGCTCTCAAATAAATAAATAAAATCTTTAGAAAAATAAAATAAAAATAAAACAAATCTTAAAGAGTATACCATTAATGCAAGTAAGTAACTGTTTAAACATAAAAAATGATTTGGGCAAGATCCATACTTGTTTTCTGTTGTATGTTCCAACATGAGGTCATGGGTAACTCAGATTCCATATTTTACGTAGTATACTTTAGACCACAAAACTTACACACAAAAAATTTTCTCTTTCAAATTAATTTCATTTGTAGCATATGTTTCCATTTTGTGTGCCAGGCTAGGAATAAATAGAGACAAAATTTGTTCTTCCACCACACAATCTTGGCCATAATCATCATCAAAATCAGTTTAAACATGTGATCCACTCTATGTTGATGGCTATTTTATTTACCTTATTAAGTGGAAGAATTAGATAAATGCCTTACTAGTAAGTTCCTAAAATCAATAATCTGGTTTTCCTTTCTTAATTACTAATGCTACAGTCAGGATATGAAATTGTGGTTTGCTTCCAAAGGGGTTCAGAATGAGCCTCCTTAAAATATGCCACATTGGCAGGTCGATTACTTTGAAGATGTTCAAATGTAGTTGAAGCCAATGAAGACCCAAAAAACTCAGGAAGACGTTTATCTCCCCCTTAACTGCCTAAAATAATCTAGATAGATGGCCTGGTCCAGGAAAACCATCACCAGAGGTAACTACAAAGTGTATAGGCCAGTGTGGTAAGCTGGTACAAAACTCAGCAGGGCCTGTTCACATTCCTCTCTGTGTCCCATTGTCTCTACGTGACATGACAAACATCTAATTACCAAACATCTGCTCTTCTTATTGTCTTGTGAATTACCCTCCTTCCCTTTGAAGCCCCAGAGCCCTACCCTCTTCTCCTTAGCTTAGGATGCCATATAAACCTCAACTGCCTGTCTTTGGATCTCATAGTCTTATGAAGTTCCTGAGTGTATGTAATTAAACTTATTTTTTTAAGGATGCATCTATTCAGTTACTCTAAGAATCTTCTGAGAACCACTGTTCCATATAGCAGTTCCATGTACACATCAGTTCGACTTTCCTCCTTGTCCAATTACAGCATTTTATTAGAGATTACTATCAGCATCTTGCACAAACCCTGGTGATTATTGGGACATATGCCTCCAGTAAGGAGGTCCAGGAGAAAGCTATTTTAATGTTAACCATGAGTCACAGGCAGCGATTCTTAGTCCAAGCAAAATAATACCCAATTTTGAAAGGCTGCAATTGAGAACACCACGGGAATGTTGAATTCTCTGTGTTTTTTGCTTAGCACTACATGGTAGTGCTCTCTGCCAATTCATATAATTATTTTTTTTTTAATTGGCATTACCTTTTTCTTCCTTAGCCAACAACCCTATTCAATACATTCCATTTGAATAATTCTGGCTTTCTCACAGCTAGTCAACCTTGCTGCCTGAATTTCCTGTGAGTGGTAATTTTAATTGACTTTCTTAGCTTTCTATGTACTCAAAATGAAATGAAGGACAGACCTGTCAACATTTCAAAACTCAGCACGGATGATACACAGGCTTTCATTGGGAAGCATCTGTGGTCTGCCAGTGAGTCAACATATACTCACAATTCAATCTCCCAAAATGTTCAAAGCAGAGACAAAATGGAGTTCAAACGATTTGCACAAACTCTCCACCCCCACTAATTTCTACGGTTTACTTTTTAATGCTCTCTGATTAATCATATTTCAACTTTATCCAATAAACTTATCAATAAATATGCCCTAAATTTTGGTAGTGAATGATATATACAATTTCTTGAAAGAAATAGTGATATCTGTAGAAAATAGTTTTTCTTTGTTCTTCCATTGCCAGGCAATGTACAGCTATCATTAATGACAAGTGCTCAAGCGAGTGAGCTATATTCAAAAGTCTTTTAGAGCAATTCAAGAACAAAATATTTGCAAATGGAATGACAGAAAAAGTAGGAAACTAGGAATCAGAATGTCTAACTCATCAGCCACATGATTTTGACACGTAAATTGATGTCAATGGGCTCCAGTTTCCCCAACTGTCTAACTCAGAGAGTAATTATTAACAAATTTTATGTTTACTTTTTTAAACATTTCACTACGGAGAGACAAAAGGTTACTTCATAGACTACCATTTGGGAGACTATGATTTCAGGTTTCTGTATGGGGACCATTGTATGGTATTATAAAGGGAAATATAAATGAAGAAAGCCAAGCACTACCTGCTTGCACATTCATCAGATGGGTGTGGAACTGCCTTGTGATCTGATCTTGCTTGTTCTCTCTTGCTTTTGCTTAATCTCTTCTTGTATTTTAACTTGCCTCATTGGAACCTGACTGGAATAATTCTTGAGTGGATGGAGCATAAAGTTTTAATAGATACCTATGAATTACTATTATGATTCATTCCAGGCTAGGAAATTCATTTTAGCTGCATAAGGCATACAAATCCAAGAACTCTGAGAATCATCCAAACATGAATTATTCCCAATGGACCTGAAGTAGTTGCGTCAATCAAAATTCAACTCCAATTTCTTATTTACTACTTTGATACAGGCTCATCTTGTTTAGAGCTTTTCCAAATGATCATTTCCTACTGGGCAGGACAATGTGATATACTGTCAAGAGTTCAGGATCTTAAAAAAAAAAAAAAAGAGTTCAGGATCTTAGAGATTGGAGTAAACGAACAATAAGGTCAATGAAATACCTATTATTTCAAACCATTAGAGTTGGTAATCCATTTCAAACCAAAACCAAATGAGTTGAGATTTGAGTGGAAAAGAGGGAGGAAATTCTTTCATCTTATATTCTCAGGAAATCAGTTCAGCAGCACTAACCGTGCTTGGGGTTTAGCATACTAAAACCATTCTAATAAACCGGAGTTTTCAATTAAGAACAATGGAGATTCCAAGATAGAAACTCCACTTAGTGGAGCCAAAAATATTTTAAGCATCTCTTGGGAAGTAATAATCCTCTTTTGCATGTTGCAATAACAAGATGCTTTTGCAGATTATCTGCTAAAATCTTGAAGGCACAAATTCAGAGTGACTCAGGTGAATTACTTTTAAGTGTTCTATGCTTAGGAAAGTGATTGCTTTTGGTCACATTTTCTATGGATGTGCCTGTCCCAATGCACATATAGGAAGAAGTCTTGGAATTTTGTGCCTTTTCTCAATCCCACAAAATCAGGCTGGGTGTTGAGAACCTCTGTTCTTTTTCCCAAGGTAGTGCCCTGAAGTGTTTAAGGTTGTGTGCCTTCTCCTAATCCTGCAGAATGCAATTGATGGCTGATGTCAATGTGCGTTCTTTGGGAGTTTGTGCTCCCCCTCTGCGGAGCTCATTCTCACCATCTGTGAAGGCTTGTGCACACCATCTGTGGCAGCGTGTGCACACTGAATGCGGAGGCTCACATGCGCTGTCTCAGGGGGCACGCACAGAGTGCTGGGGGCGCTTGTCAGCCGGTTAGGGGGGGCTGTAGGTAAGGTGTCCCATGGGGTTCATGGCAGAGCCTCTTGGTGGAATCTGTGAACCAGTTAGCAGGGTTGTGGTTGGTTTTTCAGATCCATGTTGTGGTTGTTGTGAGACCCTGTCCCTTTTCCCTGCTCCTAGCGCCCCTCAGGCTATATTCAGCCTTGCGCTATACTGTCAGTGATCTGGGTGGGGCAAGCCAGAAGTGGCTTCTCAGGCGAAGTTGAGGCTGGTGAAACCCTGTGGCAAGGAGCTATGCTGCCTTGGGACATGGGTTAAGTCAATCTGTTCTACCTTTTTCCATGTTCCTTGAAGTCTTGCATCTAGTCTCAGAGTTTTTGCTCAAATAGGTTGCTGGATTTTTGACTGCACTCTTGGGTTCCCACAGGGGTATTCCTGTCCAGGGATGGTTGTTAAAATTAACATTTCTGTGGGGGTATGATGGCTGGAACCTCCTATTCTGCCATCTTGCTCATGTCACTGCTGAACAATGATTTCTTCATTTGCTGTATGCTTTTAGGATAATTTTTCAGAGTTTCTTAAAAATTTTCATCAATTATGTTTTTTTTCCACTGATAAGAATGTCTGTGATGTTCTTTATGACACTACCATGGGAATCTTTTCCATTGGCTTTCTTTTGATTAATATATTCATGATATATATATTTTTTTATCCACTTACTTTCATTTGTTTTCTAGGGTTATGTCTGAAGGGAGTACAATGGAAACGGCAAATATTTTAATCTCTTTTTACTGGTGACTTTTGACCATTTACTTTTAATGCATTTGTTGATATGTGAGGGATTAAGATTTCCATTTTATTTTTTGTTTTTCCCTTTTTTTTGGTTCCTGTTTTCTTTTGGTTACTTGAAGAATTTTTAGAATGTTATTTTGATTGATCTATCTTGTTTTAAATTTGCATATTTGTATAGCTTTTAGTAGTTGCTGTAGGTATTTACTTTATATAATAACTTACCATATTCTACTGGTGTCATTGACAAATTCACATGAAATACGGAAACCTGGCTTCCCTTTACATCCATTTTCCCTTCTTTGTTTATGTTTGTCTTAAAAATTTCCTCTATCTACGTTTAGAATGACATGAGATAGTGTAATTTTTGCTTCAATCCTTAAATACATCTTAGAAAACTCAAGTGGAGAAGGCAAGTCTATTCCGTTTAACTGATGTTTTTACATACCGTATTCTTTTTTTCCTTTTCTTTTCTTAGCGCATTTCCTTTAGACATTCTTTATTATAGATCCGCTGGCAACAAATTCTCTTAGCTTTCCTTTATATGAGAATATCTTCATTTTCAATCAGTCATGAAGGATATTTGGATTGACAGTTTTGTGTCAGTATTTGAAAACTGTTGTGCCACTTTTTTCTTGTCTCCATTGTTTTCAATGAGAAATCCCCTTTCAAACTGTACCCCCCCAACTGCTGTCCTAAAGTGTTGTTTTTTTCCCCCTCATTACTTTTTTAAAGCTTTTATTTGTCCTTAGTTTTTATTAAATTTACTGTGATGTGTCTTTCTTTGGATTTTTCCTGTGTGAAATTCGTTCAACTTGCTCGAATCTGTAGGTTTACATCTTTTGTCCAATTTGGGAAGTTCTAAGAAATTATTTCCTGGCATTTTCTTAGACTACCCTTTACCTTAACCTTACATGACATTGATGTCATAATCTCAGATATTAGTGAGATTGCCACATAATGTGGAACTTTTTCTGTAGCCTCTATATCACACATATTTAATTGGAAAATAATTTAAGGGAAAAATATACTGAGAATTCAGGGATCACCTTCATGTATTTTCCTTCTCTCTGGAAGGAAGACTCCTTCCTTCCGTGACTCCTCAAGTTGTAGTTTTATTTTTTTCTGAAAACTTCAAAAAGCTGTTTATATTTCTATTCCATCCTCATTATGTTTTGTGGCAAGAGAGTTAGTTTGATACTAGCTACTCTAATATAAGAAAAAGCCAAACACTTCAACTAGGAATTTTAGAAGCTCCCAGAACATTTTTTTTTTCCATTCACTTAAAAAGCTGGCAGGAAAAAAATTGAATGAGGCAACCATTTCATTTACTATTAAAGATACATAGGGCAGGGGAATATGTCTTGCTCACTCCTGTATCAGAAACATTATCTATCTCAGAGATAGTGGTTTAATAAATATTTGTGGCATGAATGCATGAATAAATGAGAAAATTGGCAAGTGCTTCCATTTAATAAGTAGCCTGAGGGGAGTCAGACTGAGAGTTGTTAATGGAATAATATATTTCCTGAAAATTTCATGAATTCTAAATTAGTTAATTGCTAAATATTTTGTAATGGAAAATAATGTAGTTAAATGAGTTGTAGACCAGAGGCCAGAAAACTCAGGTTTTTTTCTCTCTGTAACCTTAGGAAGATCACTTGCCCTCTTTTATTTTTTATAGTTTCAAGTTTTTATTTAAATTCCAGTTAGTTAACATATAATGTAATATTAGTTTCAGGAGTAGAATTTAGTGATTCATCACATAATTCAAAACCAAGTGCTTCTCATAACAATATCTCATTGTAGTTTTGATTTGTATTTCCCTCCTTAGTGCCCTCCTTAGTGCCCTCACTTGGCCTCTTTTAAAGGAAGTTGTTGGACAGCAAGATCTCAAAACCTTAACTTTCTATGATATTAGGTGTTTCATCACATTAATAGGAGAATTACCATGACTTAGATGCCATGGTGACAACAGATATATAAAAATACAGTGATGGGGACTTTATCTATCTTGCTCATTCTCAGGGATGAGAAGAGTAGTGATATAATGCATATCTATTTATATAGATACTGACATTGTATATGTGCAATTTTAATTCAATAGTCACTCTTAAATATCCGTAGTGAGTTCTAGCTTGCAGAAGAGGTAAAGTATCCACAGTTAAGAATTTATAAATTAGTTTTAAGGGAAAAAAATGGAGCAAAAGGGGAACATTGTATTTTACCAGTCTTTGCTTTACCTTTGGGCTTCTTACTGTACCTAGGGATTGTTAAAAAGAGCTAACGTTTATGCTTTATTAGTTTCTAAGTTTTAGCAATAGCCGGCCCTTTAGGGAAGCAGTAGCTGGAGATAACTGAGCTAACCTTTTTCCTTTTAAAAAGAATTATGGGGCGCCTGGGTGGTACAGTCAATTAAGCGACTGATTCTTAGTTTCAACTCAGGTTGGGATCTCAGGGTTGTGAGATCGAGCTCCCCCTGAGATTGAGCCCTATATTGGGCTCTACACTCAGTGCGGAATCTACTTAAGTCTCCCTCTCCCTCTGCCCCTCCCCTCCATTCTTTATGGCTCTCTCTCTAAAACAAATAAATCTTTTTTTTTTTTTTAAAAGAAACAACTGCAGAACTGGATACACTTAAATTTTTTTTTTCAAGACTGAAAATTGGGATGGGATAGCAGGGTGATGGGCATTAAGGAGGGCACGTGATGTAATGAGCCCTGGGTGTTATATACAACTGATGAATCACTGAACTCTACCTCTGAAACTAATTAATTGAATTTAAATTAAAAAACTTTTAAAAAGACTGAAATTTAAATAAATCAGGGTATCTCTAAACTGAGTGAGACAAATTCTTTTGACAGGGAGGACCCTTTTCTTAACACTTCTACATTTTCAGTAATGTTCTGCTTCTGAGGAAATAAGGTATGTCTCCATAGCTTTCTCCAAAAGTATATCATCAATTTGAAATGTAATTTAATTTCTGTTGTGCTGTTTTGTCTGTGAAGATTAGATAGTTCAACACAAAAATCAATGTGCTCTAACTTAAGTTGGGAAAATATGACACCATCAGCAGGTAGTAGTAACACACAAAAAGAGGATTTGGTAAGTACCTGCCTCTCCTGGACTTCTCCCAAGAATAAGTGGGCCTAAACTTTGTCAAGTATAACAGAAATTTTAATGGGATCACCTTTGATGAAATCACATTTTGCCAAGCAGATAGAATATGCACTTGGGCTCTGGTGCTGACCATATACTAGAGGATTATCTCAAGGTGGTGAGAGAATGGAATTCTCCACTGCCTAAGAGACTTCATTCAAAGTTTACTCAGCTTAGTTTTTTATTTTATTTATTTTATTATTTTATTTTTAGGGTTAGGACTAGGGTTGGGGCTAGGGTACGTGCCTGATATCCTGCAGTTCCGAGATTTCTTCAGAGAATAAAACCCCAGACTTCTGCTGAGGTGAGAATAGACATGGCAGCCATCTATGGAGCTGAGGAAAGTTGGGGATTTGGTGCTCTAAACTTATAAAACTCTACACCTAAAAAATTAATAATCCAATTAAAAATGGGCAGAAGGCATGAATAGACATTTTTCCAAAGAAGACATCCACATGGCCAGCAGACACATGAAAAGATGCTCAACATCACTGATCATCAGGGAAATACAAATCAAAACTACAATGAGATATGACCTCACACCAGTCAGAATGGCTAAAATTAACAACACAGGAAACAACAGGTGTTGGTGAGGATGCAGAGAAAGGGGAACGCTCTCTCACACTGTTGGTGGGAACGCAAGCTAGTGCAGCCAATCTGGAAAACAGTATGGAGGTTCCTCAAAAAGTTGAAAATAGAGCTACCATACGATCCAGCAATTGTACTATCCAAAGAATACAAAAATAATGACTCAAAGGGATGCATTATCAACAATAGCCAAATTATGGAAATAGCCCAAGTGTCCATCAACTGATGAATGGATAAGGAAGATGTGGTATATATGGTTTATGTAATATTACTCACCCATAAAAAAGAATGAAGTCTTGCCATTTGCAATGATGTGGATGGAGCTAGAGTACATTAGGTTAAGTGAAATAAGTCAGAGAAAGACAAATACCATATGATTTTACTCATGCGTGGAATTTAAAGAACAAAACAAATGAGCAAAGGGAAAGAAAAGAAAGAGTGAGAAGCAAACCAAGAAAGAGACTCTTAACTCTAGAGAACAAACTGATGGTCACCAGAGGGGAGGTGGGTAGGGGGTTGGAAGAAATAGATGATGGGGATTAAGAAGGGCACTTGTGATGAGCACCAGGTATTCTATGGAAGTGTTGAATCACTATGTTGTACACCTGAAACTCATATTAGACTGCATGTTAACTGACTAGAATTTTGAGTAAAAAATTAAGAAAAGAGTATTTAAAGCCACAAGGAGCCTTCTTTTAAACTTTACTCTTGTCCTAGGACTAGTCGTTTAACTCTTTTAAGAGACAGCATCCAAGAAAATGTGAAGTATTTCATTTACCTGTCTATTTGTGGGTACTAGCAAAAAATAATTAACAATATGAACCAAGGGTGGTTTGCCAATTTTTTTCATATGTGGAAGACAATCTGCTTTTTTTTCTTAACACCAAAAATAAACCAAGCTGCTTAAAGATAGTAAAACTTTTCTATGCCTTGTAATCATTGTTTACTCTGGGCTCCAGTGTTTGGAAACTTGATGCCAATAATAATAAGTAATAAGTAATAAGATAATAAGTAATTATTTAGTGTGCTCACAAAAGAATCTACTTCTTTAAATACATAACATTTCAACTTTTTGAGTTGCCAATCCATTTCCTTACAGCAATCCTTGGGACAAAGAGATTTATTTCTGCTCTATGTTCTGCTCTTATGTCTTTTTACCTTCTCAGCTTTATGAATATCGTTTGTGCTTCCTCAGAGTTCCAATAGAACTTAAGATTAGTACTCATCTAGGTATTTAGTCAGTACTATCGAAAATTATAGCTATCCCTTCAGAGATGTTTGTGTCATGATCTCACCCAGAATGTAAGCTCCTGGAGAACACTGCATCTGAAATTCATTTTGTACCACTCGACTTCAACACTCAGATCAATGTTTTCCACTTAGCAGACATTTCAGTAGTTACTCATTTCTGTGCCTAAGGCCTTTAAAAACTGCCACAGAGGCTGAGAAGTATACTGAACTGGAATTCAATAATTCCTAAATTGTCACTGATGTGGCACTCTGGACCTCTTCTAGTAAATCCATAAAACTGTAAACATTCATCTCCATATAACAATGAATACAATCTAAGTTAGAAGAGACAGTGATTTTAAAGAAGATACATGAGCTTCTCAGAAGCTCCTTCTGTAACATCTGTCACTTTAAATTCTAAGCATTTTAACAGTTTCAAGTTCTGGCAAAACAGTACAAAGGAGATGAAAAAAAAATGTATCCTCTCTCAAAGAGAGTCCCTGACCTAAATTCAGACCATTCTGGCCATAGCTTGTGAGCTATCAGATGCTTGGAGGCATTTAAAGTTTAGAACATTCATTCTTGAAAGCCTGGGTTTTCACACAAGTTGAAAATGAAAGTGCCTATAAAGTGGCTTCTTCTGGAAGACTCTGCTCTCCACATCTCTGTGGTTTGTAGCATCAAATGACTTAGAGGTTATGTTTGGCCACAAGACCAATATCCATTCTGTATTTGTCTCCCTTTGGCCCCTCTTCTTCCCTTTTGTGTTGAATGTACTGCACTTCTATCCAAATAAACCTATTCAGAATTTTGGAGTTGTACTGTTTGAAAACCAGACTTAAGGGTCTGGAGTTAAATGGAAGAAGGGAGGTGATCAGATAGGCGCGTGCACCTTACATATGCACTTACATCTTTATACACACGCGCGCAGTGAAGGCTGGTAGCACCTGTCGTATTGGCCCACAAAATTCTTAGACCTCGCAACCAGAGTAAAGGAAGCAATGTTAATTCACCGGTAAAGAGAGTGGGGCAAAAGTGTATATGTCTTTGAATAGGCTCGTGCTTACTGAATAAATTTGCAGAATGACAGTTTTCCAAAAGGACGATGCAGAATAGAAATAATGGAAAATGAGATCTCCCCGAGTTCAAAACCCACGAAACATAATTAATCATGTGTAGGATATCATTTAAACTTCAGTCAGATGATTGCTTTCCTCTAATTTTGGGGTGGCCTGCTTCACTCCAGTGAAGCAAACTTTATTGCGTGCTGGGGGAACGGAATGACTAGGGCTCTTGAGTTGCAAATTGCTTCAGAAAATCTGTGCCACTGAGTATTAATTAACCTAAGAGGGCTAACAAATTTTAAAATAACAATGACAGGAAATGATATTCTTAACCAGACACTTGACTAAATAACACTCCACGTGACTTAACATAGACAATTTTTGCTGTGGAAAATAGATTATTACACTTTGTTTATACGAAGCATTTCTGTAATTGGAATTGCCTCCACATACTTATCTCATTTTATCAATGCCACACTTTGTTGTTGAGGACTAAATAAAAAATTGGTTATCTACGTAAAAATTTGCATTTATTTTTATAATAATGAATGTCTGAACATCAAGTAGAGTTTGTTTTAAATAATATGGTGAAATATATACAAATAAAGAAAAGACCGACATAAGCGTGCCCAGAAAAATTGAGTATGCTTTGTAGGGAATCTCTGAGTCAGATTCCACAAAACAAAAACTGCTGCTTCCAATAAAACATAACTACTCTCCCTGCCTTCAATTTCTCAGTCTGATGGCAATTTGAACACACTAAAATCTTCATGGCATGCCAGGAAGTCTTCATAGCTTCCTGCTCCTCTTCCTCTGTGTACCCAGTTTCCATCTGTTTTCTTCTTCATTTTTGCCATATATAAACTCTTTCAAGACCCAGCTCAAATATCACCTTCTCCACGAAGCCCTTAAGGATCACATTCGCTCAATGGAACTTCTTCCTTTTATCTACTTCCATAGCATCTCATTTCTACTTGTCTCCTGACGCTTACCCTCTTCTGTCCTCTGTTAGAAATATATATAAAAAAATATATCATATTCCTTTATTGTATTCTACCAAGTAAGATTCCCCAGGGAAGGATCTGGGTCTCATGCCTATTTTGTTTTCTCTATAATGTCTATCACATAGCCAAGCATACAGTCGATTTTTGAAAAGATTTTATTTATTTGAGAGGGAGAGAGAGGGGTGCAGATGGGGAGGGAGAGAGAGAAGCTCAAGCAGACTCCGTACTGAGCACAGAGACCAACGGGGACTCGGTCCCATGACCCTGAGATCATAACTTGAGCCAAAACCAGGAGTCAGACACTTAACCGACTGAGCCACTCAGGCGCCGCTAGTCGATTTTTAGTAAGTATGTTCAGGTGAAAATCTTCAAGCACATGGATAATACAGCAGACAGTGCCTTATGACAAAAATGGCATACTTTCTGTCTTAGAATTACCAGATCGAATACTATCAAAACATAAAGATTCCCAAACTTACAAAGTTTTGGGGGTCCAGCTCTGTTATTTGCCAAATGCAGAGTGTCAGGTCCTAGAAGAAGTCGCTGGCTTAGGGTCAAAAAGCTAGCTGGTAAACACCCGGGGTAGAATCCTGAGATGCTGACTGGGACACTGGTGCCTCAACGTCCTCTCTCAGGACAGGATCCTCTTTCTATACAAGACTAAGCTCAATTGTATTCATGCTTTGCTTATATTGTTACTTTGTATTCAGTTATTTGACAAAGTCACAGCTGATGCAAGAAAAAACTTTGTAGAAAATTCAGAGCACTGATATTCTGTTCCTGGAGAAACTAATCACAAGGGAATGAATAAAAAAAAAAAGCACAAAACTAAAAACAAAGGGAATGAATAATGTGCTGAAAAGAGATGTGTACTTTAATCCATGGATTAGCATTTGTCACATTAATGTAGGTGATTTGAGACAAATCTAAGAGCTACAAGATCTATTTTCTTTTTAACGATTTCACACTGGAGGCAAAAGCAGCTGACACAGAATCTGAAGTACAATAAACATCTATTGATTGGAGTATTTTCTGCTTCGATAATGTTGCATGGGATGAATTGAATGTCACAACATTTGTTGCCTTATGTAGGGGGAAGAGTTTTAACCTAACATGCAATTTTTCTATGGTAAGTTGATTGGCATGGGGTTCAAGGGCCCAGAGATACCTGAACTCATTGTAGAACAGCATATGTGCCCAGAATGGATATTCATCTATTCTGATTGGAACCAGTATCAATTGCTGCTATGTGTCTTTTCAAACTTTTACATTTATAATGTGATAAATCTTTTACACCACCTTACACAGTTGGGGGGATAGCAAGAGTGCACTGACCAGAGATGGTAAAGTACTTTGGAAGAATATGAATAGAGAAATTGTTAATTAACTGAGTTATCAAGATTGACTTCTTGAGAGTCCTCAGGGCGCAACATGTGTATAAGCCCTGCATTTGCTGATGTTTTGGGATTCCTTTTTGTAGACTTAGTGCCAGTGAGGAATCAACTCATTTGTGTAGTTGGCAGCAGTTCTTTAGTTAACTCTCTCCAGGTCTCATCGATAATATGGATTTCTTTGCCATAGTAGAGGTCACTAACTATTGCTATGTCCATCTTTTATTTAGGAAACACTGTCTTTTCACCCCTTATATTCTTTGCTTACCCTTTTTGGGCTTTTCTTACTTCATAGGCTCTGTTTCCATGATTGTGACTTCCCTTGGCACCCCATTCCTAAAACTCTGGCTACACTGGTGTTCTTCAGAACATAAAATTTTGGAAAATTTCATTCATCACTGTAGCACAATGCAGAGAATTGCTAGAAATTAAATTCTTTATGGAAATATGACTAGAGTGACTCAACATCTTCAAAAGCTATAACCATTCTGGAGGAATCACTCACCCAATGCACAGATCACATTGTCTTATTCTTTAATATCCATACTAGAATTCTTGCTGTCTCGAGCAAGGCAATAAAGAAGGGTTTGCATCTTGATAAATGTTCTTAGCCAAATCTACAAATTTCAGTATGAGAAAATTATGCATTTCTCTACTATAGGATTTGAAATATGATTCAGTTGAATTTGGCTCTGTAATGAAAATGCCACCACAAGTAACCTTTTCTTGCCTTATTCCCCCTGTATTGTTAGTACGTTTATCTCCTTAGAACTGCTAACTTAATTAACTCTCCCAGTGTGATAGACTGGCATAGTTTTCCTGAGTCTCTGAAAAGAATATGATCTGGGTGATTAAGAATGGCTTGGGTCTAGGGCCTTCCATAACCTGAACAACATGGAGACCATGCTTTCAAGTGGCAGTGTTCTGTAGTAAAAAAGTTCCAATATAGCTTTTTGTTATTATTATTAATTTAATACTAAACTAATTATGAATACTATCAATAGACCTATCATTTGCCCGTTATTAAGATGAATGAAGAAATATGGCTAGAATTTGGGTAACTGGAAACTTGGTAAGAGTGATGATATGGGGGGAATAAGTTATGTAACGTTGAAACTGACATGGTATATACAAGAAAAAGGGAGGGGACTGTCCTTTATAAGCAACATTCTTCTAAATTATTTTTTGTCCAGTATGTGCTTCATTTTGCACAAGACAGGACTCATTGGAGGTAAAGCAAAGCCTGATCACTGATTACTTTCAAAATCTCTCTTGATTTTGGCAATAGGTGTTTTGCTAGTCGTTCGTTAAAACTGTATGTCTTTATTATGGACATATTTAAACACACAGAAGTATATAGTTTTTTTTTACAAAAATATATTTTAAGAGAAAAATATATTAACCCCCACATACCCCTCATACTGCTTCAGCAATCATCAACCCAGGGTAAACCTCCCATCTTGTTCCATCCATTACCTCCCATCATGTTATTTTGAAGCAAAATCCAGACATTGTATCTTTACATCCAGAAGTATTTCAGTATGGATCTCTAAAGGAAAACAACAACAACACAAAACATTTTTTAAACATAAAAAAAGAACACTATCACAGCTAAACATTCTAAACAATAATTCCTTAATATAATCAAATGTCCAGTGTTCAAATTTCCAAATTGTCACTAATGACATGAATTTATTTTTGTTTGAATACACATGTAAATAAGGCTCATACAATGCAGATGAAAAATACATCTTTAAACTCCTTTTTAAAAATTATGTATTTTATTTTCAAGTAATAGTAGGTTCACATGCAGTTGTAAGAAATAATACAGAGAGATCCTGTTTCCTCCATTAATAATCTCCTGCAAAGCTATAGGATAATTTCACAACCACAATATTGACATTAATACAATTGAGATACAGAAAGTTTCCATCACCGTAGGACCCCTCTCCTCTTGCATGTTTACAGCCACACACACTTCCCTCCTGCCCCAACACCCCCTTAACTCCTGACAACCACTAATCTGTTCTACATGTCTATAGGGTTTTTTTTTAACAGAAAACACACATTTATTATAAAATAATGTTTGTTTCATGAAGAGAGTAGAAAAATAACACCATGAGCTACTAAAAAATTCTGGAACTATATTTTTGTCATCTCAACACTGCTGTTAAAATGGAATCATACAGGGAATAAGCTTTTAGGATTGGCTTTTGTCCACACAGTATAATTCTTTGGAGATTCATCCAAGATGTTGATTGTATCAATAGTCTGCTCATTTTTTTATTGCTGAGTAGGACTCAATGGACTGGATGTAAAAGAGTCGTTTATTCATTTACCCATTGAAAGACATCTGGGTTATTTCCAGATTTTGGCTATTGTGAGCAAAGCTACTATTAACATTCATGTACAGATTTTTGTGTGAACATTAGTTTTCATTTTTTTCTGGGAAAAATGCCCAGGAGTGCATTTGCTGAGTCATATGGTAGTTGCATGTTTTGTTTTTTAGGAAACTGCTAAACTATTTTCCAGAGAAGCTATATTATTTTACATTCCCACCTGCAGAGGAATCCGGTTTCTTCATATCCTCACCAACATTTGGTGTTGTCACTGTTTTTATTTTAGCCATTTATTTATTATTTTGCCATAGGTGTGTAGCGATATCTCACATGGTCTTGATGTGCATTTTCCTAATGGCTAGTGATGTTCATATGGTTATTTACTACTGGTATATCCTTACTTGGCTAAATGTCTCTTTGTCTTTTTCCTTTTTCTGATTGGATTTTTTAAAAAGACTTTATTTATTTATTTCAGAAAGAGAGCAGAGGGAGAGAGAGTACGAGCAGGGTTGAGGGGCCAAGGGAGAGGGAGAAGCAAACTTCCCACTGAGCAGGGACCACCCAGGCGGGGCTGTATCCCAGGATCCTGGGATCATGACTGGAGTGGAATGCAGGCGCTTAACTGACTCAGCCACCCAGGTGCCCCTTGATTAGATTTTTTGAAAAAAAATCGAGTTTTGAGAATTTTCATATATTCTAAATACTACACTTTTGTTGGATATGTGGTATGCAAATATTTGCTACCAGTCTGTGTTTTTTTTTTTAATCTTCACATCTTTTGATGGGCAAAAGTTCTAGATTTTCATGAGGTACAATTAATCAGATTTTCCTTTTTTCATAAAGTTTGGTATTAAGTGTAAGAACTTTATGCACAGTTCTCAATCTCAAAGATTTTCTCCCATTTTTTTTCCTAAAATTTTTATAGCTTCTCTTTTACATTTAAGCCCATGATTAACTTTCAGTTAATTTTTGTATAACGTGTGAGTGGTAGGTCCAGTTAACATTATTTGTTCTATTTATTATGACTTTATCATTTTATTCTGAGGCAATTTATTTATTTTTGTTGAACTTTTAATTTTCTAAGATCACCTTGCTAAAAAATCTTTCATAGCGTTTTATTGAGATATAATTCACACATTTAAAATTCACCCTATAAAAATCACAATAAAAATTACATTATTAAGTTCAAAGTGTACAATACAGTGCCTTTTAATATACTGAAAAAGTTGTTCAACCATCACCGATGTTTAATTCCAAAAATTTTTTAGTATTCCACTCGTAGTCTTTCCCACTCATCCTTCCAGCCTCTGGAAAACACTAATTTACTTTAAATCTCCATTTATTTACCTATTTTGGAAATTTCCTATCTAAGGATTCATGCAAATTTGACCTTTTGTGTCTGGCTTCTTTAATTTAGCATGTTGTCAAGATTCATCCATATTGTAGAAAGTAGAACTACATGCTATTCCTTTTTATGACTGAATAATATTCCATTGTATGGAATGTGTATATCCATTCATTCATTGATGGACATTTGGGTTTTAATTTTTTGGCTATGATGAATAATGCTGCTATGAACATTTATGTACAAGTTTTTGTGTAGACATATATTTTAATTCTCTTGTGTGTATAGCAAGGAGTGATAGCTCTATGTTTAACTTATTAAGAATCTGCCAAACTGTTTCCTACATTAGCTATACTATTCTACCTCCCCACTGCCAATGTAAGATGATTCCAATTTTTTCCCGCAACACTTGTTGTTTCATTATTTTTTATTCTAGTCATCCTACTGTGTGTGAAGTGATATTTCATTATGGTTTTAATTTGTATTTTCCTAATGAATAATAATGTGTACCTTTCCATATGCTTATGAACAACTTGTATATCTTCTTTGAAGAAATGTCTTTTAAAATCCTTTGTCCATTTCATTTTTCCAAAGAAGACATCCAAATGGCCAACAGACACATGAAAAAGTGCTCCACATCGCTGGGCATCAGGGAAATCCAAATCAAAACCTCAGTGAGATACCACCTCACACCCGTCAGAATAGCTAAAATTAACAAGTCAGGAAACGACAGATGTTGGGGGGGGATGCAGAGAAAGGGGAACCCTCCTACACTGTTGGTGGGAATGCAAGCTGGTGCAACCACTCTGGGAAACAGTATGGAGGTTCCTCAAACAGTTGAAAATAGAGCTACCATACGATCCAGCAATTGCACTACTGGTTATTTACCCCAAAGATACAAATGTAGGGACCCAAAGGGGTACGTGCACCCCGATGTTTATATCAGCAATGTCCACAATGGCCAAACTATGGAAAGAGCCAAGATGTCCATTGACAGATGAATGGATAAAGAGGATGTGGTATATATATACAATGGAATATTATGTAGCCATCAAAAAGAATGAAATCTTGCCATTTGCAACAACGTGGATGAAACTGGAGGGTATTATGCTGAGCGAAAGACATCAATCAGAGAAAGACATGTATCACATGACCTCACTGATATGAGAAATTCTTAATCTCAGGAAACAAAGTGAGGGTTGCTGGAGTGGTGAGGGTTGGGAGGGATGGGGCAGCTGGATGATAGACATTGGGGAGGGTATGTGCTATGGTGAGCGCTGTGAAGCATGCAAGACTGTTGAATCACAGATGTGTACCTCTGAAGCAAATAATACATTATATGTTAGAAAAAGAAGAAGAAGAAGAAGATAGCAGGAGGAGAAGAATGAAGTGGGGGAAATCGGAGGGGGAGACGAACCATGAGAGACTATGGACTCTGAAAAACAAACTGAGGGTTCTAGAGGGGAGGGGGTGGGAGGATGGGTTAGCCTCGTGATGGGTATTAAAGAGGGCACGTTCTGCATGGAGCACTGGGTGTTATATGCAAACAATGAATCATGGAACACTACATCAAAAACTAATGATGTAATGTATGGTGATTAACATAACAATAAAAAATTATTTTAAAAAAAAGGATAGGGGCGCCTGGGTGGCTTGGATGGTTATGGTTAAGTGTCTGCCTTTGGCTCAGGTCATGATCCCAGGGTCCTGGGATAGAGCCCCACATCGGGCTCCCTGCTCAGCGGGAAGCCTGCTTCTCCCTCTGCCTCTGCCTCTCTCCCTGCTCATGCACTCTCTCTCTGTATCTGTGTCTCAAATGAATAAATAAAATTTAAAAAAAAAGAAAAAAAATATGTTGAGGCTTGTTTTATGGCCCAGTCTGTACTCTGTCTTGATATGTGGTTTCGGGGGACTTGAAAATAATATGTGTTCTGCAGTTTTTTGGTCCATTGTTTTATAATTGTCAACTACATACTGTTGGTTAATGGTATTGTTGATTTTTTTTTATACCCTTGCTGATATTTTTGGGTTGTTTTATTAATTGTTAAGAGAGGGGTATTGAAATATGCAGCCAAGAATACTATATCCAGCTAGGCTTTCACTGAAAATTGAAGGAGAGATAAAAAGCTTCCAGGACAAACAAAAACTAAAGGAATTTGCAAACACAAAACCAGCCCTACAAGAAATATTGAAAGGGGTCCTCTAAGCAAAGAGAGAGCCTAAAAGCAGCATAGATCAGAAAGGAACAGAGACAATACACAGTAACAGTCACCTTACAGGCAATACAGTGGCACTAAATTCATAACTTTCAATAGTTACCCTGAATGTAAATGGGCTAAATGCCCCAATCAAAAGACACAGGCTATCAGATTGGATTAAAAAACAAGACCCATTGATATGCTGTCTGCAAGAGACTCATTTTAGACCCAAAGACACCCCCAGATTGAAAGTGAGGGGGTGGAAAACCATTTACCATGCTAATGGACACCAAAAGAAAGCTGGGGTGGCAATCCTATATCAGACAAATTAGATTTTAAAACAAAGACTGTAATAAGAGATGAGGAAGGACAGTATATCCTACTTAAAGGGTCTATCCAACAAGATCTAACAATTGTAAATATTTATGCCCCGAACATGGGAGCAGCCAATTATATAAGGCAATTAATAACAAAAGCAAAGAAACACATTGACAACAATACAATAATAGTGGGGGACTTTAACACCCCCC
>NW_027397127.1:1115737-1179506 GCF_003265705.2 Callorhinus ursinus
GTTCCTCAAACAGTTGAAAATAGAGCTACCATACGATCCAGCAATTGCACTACTGGGTATTTACCCCAAAGATACAAATGTAGGGATCCGAAGGGGTACGTGCACCCCGATGTTTATATCAGCAATGTCCACAATAGCCAAACTATGGAAAGAGCCACGATGTCCATCAACAGATGAATGGATAAAGAGGATGTGGTATATATACACAATGGAATATTATGCAGCCATCAAAAGGAATGAGATCTTGCCATTTGCAACGACGTGGATGGAACTGGAGGGTGTTATGCTGAGTGAAATAAGTCAATCAGAGAAAGACATGTATCATATGACCTCACTGATATGAGGAATTCTTAATCTCAGGAAACAAACTGAGGGTTGCTGGAGTGGTGGGGGGTGGGAGGGATGGGGTGGCTGGGTGATAGACATTGGGGAGGGTATGTGCTATGGTGAGCGCTGTGAATTGTGCAAGACTGTTGAATCACAGATCTGTACTTCTGAAACAAATAATGCAAGATATGTTAAGAAAAAAGAAAAAGAAGAAGATAGCAGGAGGGGAAGAATGAAGGGGAGTAAGTCGGAGGGGGAGACGAACCATGAGAGACGATGGACTCTGAAAAACAAACTGAGGGTTCTAGAGGGGAGGAGGTGGGGGGATGGGTTATCCTGGTGATGGGTATTAAAGAGGGCACATTCTGCGTGGAGCACTCGGTGTTTTGCACAAACAATGAATCATGGAACACTATATCAAGAACTAATGATGTAATGTATGGTGATTAACATAACAATAAAAAATTAAAAAAAAGAGAGGGGTGTTGAAATCTCCAATTATAATTGTGGATTTCCTTTTTTTCTCCTTTCAGTTACATCGTATTTGGCCTCACATATTTGTAGCCGTTGCTTGGTGCTTACACAAACGATTTCTTGCTATACCTTCTGAGTAGTTGACCTTTTTGCCATTATACAATGCCTCTCTATGTCTCTGGTAATTCTGGAGTCTACCTTATTAATGTTTGCATTATATGCATTTTTGCATCACTTTACTTTCAACTTGCCCATATCATTACACTTGATGTTTGTTTCTTATGGACAGTATATAGTTAGGTTATTTTTAAAATACACTCTTCTAGCCTCTGTCTTTTTTGGTTTTTACCTTTTATTTGTTTTTAATAGTAGCAAAGGATTGGAAACAAACAAGATGACCAACAATAGGGGGCTGGTTACCAAAAGATGGATATATTACACAATGGAGTGATATTTGGTCATTTAAATGATTTTGTGAAAGTATCTTTCCTGGAAGAGGAGTCCTGATATTTATTAAGGGAAAGGAGTTTAAAATATGCTCCGATCATATATACATTAGGTTCCCATTTGTGCACACGTCTATGCACACGCACACACACACACACACACACCCCTCTCTCTGCATATCAAAGTCTACACATGACCCAGTGTTTGGTTTTTCATCATCCTTTTTTTTAAACTTCATAACATATTTTCTAATTTATACATCCCACTGTGTATGACAAATGCATTAAGTTGTTGCTCTTTTTCACATTCCCTCGTATAATGATCTTAAATAATGGATCAAACTGGTTTATTGTAGGTGAGATTTCACAATGTGGTATAAATTTTACTTTCATGCAGTATTATCTTCTTCCAATCATATTCAGGCCTGAACCACTTCTGAAACATTTACAACTCAAAATAACAACACTATGACATTGGCATTAAGTTTAGTCAATAAATGCAATGTAAACTTAAATATTAGTGTCCACATAGATTCTATTAATATGTGTTATAGTTCCACGGGATGCATGAACAGAGCTTTCATTTTTCCACTTCTGAATTTCAATATTGGTATAGGTGTTAGAGATCTTTTTCAACTTTATAGCTAATATATTATATGTTAATTTTAAAAAATAAGGTTACAATAGTGAGAAGGTGTTGGGAGCCAACACTTGTCTTTTAATTGGTGTATTTAGATAATTTACATTTAATTATTGTTATGAGTTTAAATCTATCATTTTATTTTATTTTTGTTTTCTGTTTGTTTTCTCTGTTTTTCATTTCTGTTTTCTCGTACCTGCATTGCTCTTGGTTACCTTTTATGTTTTTGAGGGTTTCACTTTGTGTAGATTTTTTAATTTATTGTTTTAGGAATCACACTACACAAACATAATTTACCACTGACTAATGGTGTCATAATTCTACCAGTTCAAGTGAAGTATAGAAATTTTATCTCCTTTTAAATCCTTTTATTCTCTCTAGTTAATAATAAATTGTCTTCAATATTTATATATACATTTAGAAACAATCAGACTGTGTTATAATATTTTCTTCTATCCATGAAATATAATATATAACATACAAGAGGAGAAGGAAAATGTATTTACTGATATTTTTACCATTTTGTTTCCTCTTTCCTGATTATTTCAGGATTCCTTATTTTATCATTTCTATATAGAGGTCATCCTTAGAGACATTCTTTTAAGGTAAATCTGCTGGTGACAAATTCTCTGTTTTTTTTTTTTTTTTCATTTGAGAATATCTTGATTTCCTCTTCATTCCTGAGGGATATTTTTGCTGGATATAGCCTTCTAGATTGATAGTTTTCTTCCAGCATTTGAGAAATGTGGTGCTTTCCCTACAGCCTCCATGGATTTTAATGAGAAGTTCAATGTATTTCAATGTTTTCTCACTGAAGTATTGTTTCTCTTTGGCTGCTTTGAAGATTCTTTTTTGTCTTCAATTTTCTGATTACTTCTCTGTGATTTTAGCTACTTTGTCCCTCTGTTTTCTGTACCTTCTGTAAATTAGCTGTGAAAGCTAAAAACTTTATCAAATTTCCATTTTGTTTTCACAAACACTTCAAAAGTGGTGGTGTATTCTTCCACCAAGAGGCACATAATGGATTTTTGGTTGCTGTTATTGTTATTGTGATTATTTGTGATGTCAGATTCCAATGATGTCCAACCTCTAGATCTAACAATTCATTAGTGGTTTTAAAATGACAATATTCTATCCTTTATTCACTTAATAACAGGAACAATTTACAAACAGAAATTTCCTCTCATCTACTATTTGGTTGTTTTTGAATAGTTCATTTCATACAAGAAAAGTAAGACATATATTTGTGGCTTTTTTTCAGTTTGCCCATTAATTTCCAAAATAATAAGTTGTTTCTCTAATGGTGATCGATTTTATTATTACAGGCATACCTCAAAGACATTGCAGGTTGGTTCCAACTACTGCAATAAATCAAATGTCGCAGGGAAGTGAGTCAAATGATTTTTTTTTCAAATTTCCCAGTGTGTATGAGAATTATGTTTATACTATATTGTAGTCTATTAAGTAAGTGTGCAACAGCATTATGTCTAAAAAAACAATGTACATGTATATACCTTAATTAAAAAATACTTTATTGCTAAAAAATACTAACCATCATCTGAGCTTTCAGTCAGTTATAATCTTTTTGCTGGTGGAGGATCTTTCCTTGATGTTGATGGCTGTTGGCTGAGGATGGGTGGTAGTTGCTGAAGGTTGGGGTGGCTGTAGCAATTTCTTAAAATAGGATGACAATGAAGTTTGTGGCATTGATAGACTCTTTCTTTCATAAATGAATTGTCTGTAGCATATGATGCTATTTGATAGCATTTTACCTGCAATAGAACTTTTTTCAAAACTCAAGTTAGTTCTCTCAAACCTTGCTGCTGCTTTATCAACTAAGTTGATGTAATGTTCTAAATCCTTTGTTGTCGGGGCGCCTGGGTGGCTCAGTTGGTTAAGCGACTGCCTTCGGCTCAGGTCATGATCCTGGAGTCCCGGGATCGAGTCCCACATCGGGCTCCCTGCTCAGCAGGAAGTCTGCTTCTCCCTCTGACCCTTTCCCCTCTCATGCTCTCTCTCTATCTCATTCTCTCTAATGAATAAATAAAATCTTAAAAAAAAAATAAATCCTTTGTTGTCATGTCAACAATCTTTACAACATCCTCGCCATAGGTAGATTCCATCTCAAGAGAACACTTTCTTTGCTCATCCATAAGAAACACCTCCCCATCTACTCAAGTTTTATCATGAGGTTGTAGCAATTCAGTCACATCTTCAGGTTCTCCTGCTAATTCTAGTTCTCTTGTTATTTTTGCCTCATCCACAGTTATGTCCTCCACTGAAGTCTTGAATCTCTCAAAGTCATCCATGAGAGTTGGAGTCAACTTCTTCCAAACTCTTGTTAATGTTAATATTTTGACTTCTTCCCATGAATCACAGGTGTTCTTAATAGAATCTAGAATGTTGAATCCTTTCCAGAAGGTTTTCAATTTACTTTGCTCAGATCCATCAGAGGAATCACTCTCTATGGCAGCTATAATTTTACAGAATGTGTTTCTTAAATAATAAGACTTGAAAGTCGAAATAACTTCTTGATCCATGGGCTGCAGAATGGATATTGTGTTAGCAGGCATGAAAACAACATTAATTTCATTGTCCATCTACATCAGAGCTCTTAGGTGACCAGATACATTGTGCAAGAGCAGTAATATTTTGAAAGAGCAGGAGGTCTCAATAGTGGACTTAAAATATTCTGTAAACCATGTTGTAAACAGATGTACTATCATCCAGGTTTTGTTGTTCCATTCATAGAACATACGCAGAGTAGATTTAGCTTCATTCTTAAGGGCCCTAAGATTTTTGAAATAGAAATGAGCTTTGGATTCAATTTAAAGTCACCAGCTGCAGTAGCCCCTACAAGAGAGTCAGACTGTCCTTTGAAGCTTTGAAGTCAGGCCCTAATTTCTCCTCTTTAGCTATGAAAAGTCCTAGGTGGCATCTTCTTCCAGTATGCGGCTGTTTCATCTAGATTAAAACTCTGTTGTTTACTGTAGCAACCTTCATTAATTGTCTTAGCTAGATCTTCTGGAGAACTTGCTGCATCTTCTACATCAGCACTTGCTACTTCACCTGGCACTTTTATATTATGGAGATGGCTTCTTCCTGTAAACCTCATGAACCAACCTCTGCTAGTTTCAAACTTTTCTTCAGCTTCTTCACCTCTCTCAGCCTTCATAGAATTGAAGAGAGTTAAGGCCTTTCTCTGGAGTAGGCTCTAGCTTAAGGGAATGCTGTGGCTCATTTGATCTTCTATCTGGACCACTAAATCTTTTTCCATGTCCACAATAAAGGCTGTTTCCCTTTCCTATCATTTGTGTGTTCACTGGTGTAGTACTTCTAATTTCTTTCAAGAACTTTTCCTTTGCATTCAAAACTTGGCTGTTTGGTGCAAGAGGCCTAGCTTTTGCTTGTCCCAGCTTTCAAAATGCTTTTCTCACTAAGCTTAATAATTTCTAGCTTTTGATTTAAAGTGAGAGACAAGTGACTCTTCCTTTTACTTGAATACTTAGATGCCATGGTAGGGTTATTAATTGGCCTAATTTTGATATTGTTTTGTCTCAGGGAACAGGAAGGCCCAAGTAGAGAAAGAGAGAGAGGGGGATGGCTGGTTGGTGGAACAGTCAGAATACACACATTTACCAATTAAGTTCACCATGATATGGGTGTAGTTCATGGTGCAACAAAACAATTACAGTAGTAACATGAAAGATCACTTATCACAGATCACCATAGCAAATGTAATACTAATGGAAACGTCTGAAATATTGCAAGAATTACTGAAATGTGACACAGAGACATAAAATGAGCAAATGCTATTGGAAAAATGGCACCCATAAATTTGCTTAATATGGGATTGTCACAAAGCTTAAATTTGTTAAAAAAAATACAATACCTGTAGAGGGCAATAAAGCAATACCCAATAAAATGAGGTATGCCTGTATTATCAATGGATGAATTTGAAAATATTTCATGTTTCAATCCATTGAAATTACCATCCATTTGATGCTCAGTTTCTTTTTGTCTATTTTTGCTAGTGAGACATTCTTCAAATTGACTCTTGAATTGTGACACTACTTTTTGCCCCACCAATAGCTGCCTTTGTTTTCTTTTTGCCACACCACTAGTTGTCTCTGATTGTTTTTGTTCTATTTGTCAGGACAAGTTGTTTCAGGGTCATCTTGTACACTTCCTGCCTCTGATATGGAATTACGTATTCTTCATGTGGTCCTTGTTTCTTTGAACGGGAAAAGGTATTACAAGACCACAGTTTGAGCCCTAAAGAGGTTCATTGCTATTGGGTTTGCCACTGTTTCTTGGCCTTTACCATCGACAAAACTGGTCTGCAGAATTTTTACCACATCTTGTTATCTTACATCTTTATTTCTCCCATGCCAAAAATCTCAGTTCTCAAGGACACAGAGGATGACAGAATTAAATATCCTTCATTTGTTTTTACCACAGTATCCACACACCAGTCTCAGAATAATAATACTAACATTATTGCTCACAGTATGATTGCTGAATACAATTTAAGATTTGTCTTGCAGTTATATTTTTACTTAGGTTATATTTCACTAAGGATGTTCAATCATATTGTGTTTTAATCTCACTTTGTTTAACGTTCTAATGTACTTTACTGTGTGGTGAGGGCACCAATTGGGTAAAACAGTTTCTTCTTTTAAAAAATTTATTTCTATGGATTTAAATATTATTTTTTGTTTATACCTAGATGAAGTAGTTACACGATTCTAAAATCAAATGCAGAAAACAAGATGTACTTAAAAAGATCACCTTTTATTTCTTCCTCCTTATCTTTTTTCCTACCACTTACTATGTGTAACCATTTAATAGATTATGGTTTATTTTTCCATTGTATTTATTTATTTATTTATTTATTTATTTATTTATTTATTTATTTATAAGTAGGCTCTACACCCAGCCTGGAGCCCAATGTAGAGCTTGAGCTCATGACCCTGAGATCAAGACCTGAGCTGAGATCAAGAGTTAGACACATAACTGACTGAGCTACCCAGGCACCCCATTGTTTGTTTATTTTAATATGAATGGAATATATTTTGAGTATTTAGGAATGTTTGATTTTAACTAATATCTTTTTATCAGGGTCTTTATAAAATACTGTTAAGTTGCTCTTATTTTTGGTTATAGAATATTGGTTCCTTACTCTGAACAACTCAGGTATTAGCTAATCTCTTCTTTCTTCTCTTTTCATTAGAATTTAATTTAGAGTTATATCATTTTATTCATGGTCACAACTATATGGGAATCAACATGTTTATTATAATTCTTTTTCATAGGCTTTGTCCATCGTCTTCCTCTTTTTTATAGTTGTATTATATCTGAGTTGTTTGAGCATATAGCCATTGTATAATATATTCTATTCCTATACAGTATTATTCAGTCTTAGTTCAATGGTCAAAGTAACTTTAAAGCTCACCAACAATCTTTATATGAATGTCTTTCCAGTCATACAGTTCCATACATAGTTCTGCATAAGTTTGTTTGTAGATTTATAAATTGAAAAATCAGTTAGATTAAATATAAAATCCTAAGTTTACCTTTCCCCCTGAGTATCTTAAATATGTTACTCCTTTCTCTTTTTTGATATATAGTACTGCTGTTGAAATGGCTGATGATAACTTGATTTGACTTGATTTTTCCTGGATTTTTTTTTTCTCACTTCTTTGAGATAGAATAATTTTACTAGTAAATATCTCAGGCTTGGTTGTTTTAAGTCAATATTCCCAGAAACATAACATGCCCTTTCAATATGTAGTTCCAAGTCTCTATTTTTAAAGAAAGGCTTTATTGAATTATAGTTTATAATACCTGTGATGTTTTGTTATTTTAGTTTTTTAAAGAATTACTATTATATAGATATTATAAAGATATTATCTTTGCCTTTATTCTATATCCAATGAGTCTATTCTGTGACTTAGAGGAGTAATTATTTAGTGATATCAACTAAGAGAGATCAAGCCAAAAACAAATCGATGATCTAACACAAGTGTTTTGGGTTGGCTGCTCAAAAACACCTTAAAAGAGTTCAAGACTGCTTCAGTTGGCCAAGTTTCCTTGTTTTTTCTAGCAAGAATCATCTTGAGTTTTTTTTTTTAATTTTAAAGTCATTAAATTAGAGATGGAAAGACCCTCTCTCATTTACTTTTTCTGAACCTTTCTTCCTCACCCCTATTGTCTCTGTCCTAGTTTGGATTCTACGCTTAAAAATTTCTTTTCAATGTGAAGTTTTGTCCTTGAAGGTATAGCTTTAGCTGGTTGTTTTCTAGCGTTCATAAGGTCTAGACTGTTACAGCAATTTCAGATCTCACCAAGGACCCTTTGATTCATATGTGAATTGGAGTGTACAAAAATCATTCCCACCTTCTTTTCTTTTTCTAAAGACTTATTTATGAGAGAGAGAGGGAGAGAGAGCATAAGCAGGAGGCACAGAGGGAGAAAGAGAGAGAATCTCAAGCAGACTCCATGCTGAGTGCAGAACTAGAGACAGGGCTCAATTTCATGACCCTGAGATCATGACCTGAGCTGAAAGCAAGAGTTGGACACAATTGACTGCACCACCCAGGTGCTCCTCATTCTCACTTTCAATGCCCGTTCTCAAATTTGCCCACCACTCATTCCAGTGAGAACCTATTAGTGATTGGGAGTTCTTCTCTTGTGTCTGTCATATGCTCTGCTGCCCATCTCCACTTTTTACTGTACTCATACTATGTAGGCCTTGTACCTATAGGTAGTCTGTCTCTAACCACTCATTTTGGGGTATTTTAAAAATAGATTTTTAAAAAAGATTTTATTTACTTATTTGACAGAGAGAGAGACAGCGAGAGAGGGAACACAAGCATGGGGAGTGGGAGAGGGAGAAGCAGGCTTCCTGCTGAGCAGGGAGCCTGATGTGGGGCTCGATCCCAGGACCCTGGCATCATGACCTGAGCTGAAGGCAGATGCTTAACGACTGAGCCACCCAGGCGCTCCTAAAAGTTGTTTTAAACCTAGTTTGTGGTAGATGGTATTCATGGGTTTTTTAGTTTTCTATCCTATTTGCTCTGGCACCATCACTAACTTCCATACCCTTTCAGGGACTAAAATGTGGTGTTTCTATCTCTGTTTGGGTAGTAGCCTTACTAGATTATGTTGTTTCCTCTTCTCATGCAGATTTCTTCCTGATTGATTATTATAAAGAAATTATTTTATAATTCAGTAGAAAACTCTGATTTTTCCTGTTTCAGTCTTGGCAGTTTATAGGTTTCTAGGAAGGCATCCATTTCTTCCAGGTTGCTTAATTTATTGGCATATAGTTGTTGTTAATAATTTCTAATAATTGTTTCTATTTCCTTGGGTGTTAGTCGTGATCTCTCCCCTTTCATTCACAATTTTATTAATTTGGGTCCTTTCTCTTTTCTTTTGGATAAGTCTGGTCAGTGGTTTATCGATCTTATTAATTCTTTCAAAGAACCAGCTTCTAGTTTCATTGATCTGATCTACTGTGTTTCTGGTTTCTAATTCATTGATCTCTGCTCTAATCTTAGTGATTTCTCTTCTAATGCGTGGCTTAGGCATTGTTTGTTGCTTTATCTCTAGTTTTTTAAGGTGTAAAGTTAGTTGGTGAATTTGGGATTTTTCTATTTTTTTTTTTTTTGAGTGAGTCTTGGATGGCTATGTATTTCTGCCTTAGGACCGCTTTTGCAGTATCCCATAGGTTTTGGACTGATGGGTTTTTGTTTTCATTGGTTTCCATGAATTGTTTAAGTTCTTCTTTGATTTCCTGGTTGATGCAAACATTCTTGAGCAGAGTGGTCTTTAGCTTCCAAGTGTTTTAATTTCTTCCAAATTTGTTCTTGTGATTGATTTCCAGTTTTAAAGCATTATGGTCTGAGAATATGCAGGGAATAATGTCAGTCTTTTGGTATCGGTTGAGACCTGATTTGTGACCCAGTATGTGGTCTGTTTTGGAGAAAGTTCCGTGTGCGCTTGAGAAGAATGAGTATTCTGTTGTTTTATGGTGGAATGTTCTGTATATATCTATGAGGGCCATCTGGTGCAGTGTGTCATTCAAAGCTCTTGTTTTTTTTGTTGATTTTCTGCTTAGATGATCTGTCTATTGCTGAGAGTGGAGTATTGAGGTCTCCTACAACTAACATTATCGATATGACTATTTTGGTTAACAGTTGGCTTATGTAGATGGCTCCTCCTATGTTCCAGGCACAGAGATTTACAATTGTTAGATCTTGTTGGATAGACCCTTTAAGGATGATATAGTAGAGGAGAACATAGGCAGTAACATCTTCAACATCAGCCACAGCAACTTCTTTCAAGATACATCTCCAAAGGTTAATGAAACAAAAGCAAAAATGAACTTTTGGGACTTCATCAAGATAAAAACCTTCTGCACAACAAAGGAAACAGTCCACAAAACAAAGAAGCAACCCACAGAATGGGAGAAGATATTTGCAAATGACACTACAGACAAAGCGCTGATTTCCAAGATCTATAAAGAACTTCTCAAACTCAATACCCAAAAAAACAATCAAGTCAAAAAATGGGCAGAAGACATGAAAAGACACTTCTCTGAAGAAGACATACAAATGGCTAACAGACACACGAAAAAATGTTCATCGTCATTAGCCATCAGGGAAATTCAAATCAAAACCACATTGAGATACCACCTTACACCAGTTAGAACGGCAAAAATTGACAAGGCAAGAAACAACAAATGTTGGAGAGGTTGTGGAGAAAGGGGAACCCTCTTACACTGTTGGTGGGAATGCAAATTTGTACAGCCACTTTGGAAAACAGTGTGGAGGTGTCTCAAAAAATTAGAAATAGAGCTACCCTATGACCCAGCAATTGCACTACTGGCTATTACCCCAAAGACACAGATGTAGTGAAAAGAAGGGCCATATGCCCCCCAGTGTTCATAGCAATAATGTCCGCAATAGCCAGACTGTGGAAAGAGCTGAGATGCCCTTCAACAGATGAGTGGATAAAGAAGATGTGGTCCATATATACAATGGAATATTACTCAGCCATCAGAAAGGATGAATACCCAACTTTTACATCAACATGGATGGGACTGGAGGAGATTATGCTAAGTGAAATAAGTCAAGCAGAGAAAGTCAATTATCATATGGTTTCACTTATTTGCGGAACATAAAGAATAGCGTGGAGGACATTAGGAGAAGGAAGGGAAAAATGAGGGGGGGGAGTTGGAGGGAGAGACGAACCATGAGAGCCTATGGACTCTGAGAAGCAAACTGAGGGTTTTAGCGGGGAGGGGGATGGGGGGATGGGTTAGCCTGGTGATGGGTATTAAGGAGGGCACGTACTGCATGGAGCACTGGGTATTATATGAAAACAATGAATCATGGATCACCACCCCAAAAACTAATGGTGTATTGTATGGTGACTAACATAACATAATTAAATTAAAAAAAAGGAAAACTGATTTTTTGTTTAAATCTATCTTAATCTATGCTCTAGAATAATGAATTTCAAAATATTTTTAATTTTTGTGAGTTACATGTTTATACATACTTATGAGAAAGAGAGAGGGAGAGAGGAAGACAGAGAGAAGGAGGGAAGGAAGGTTTTGCTTTGGTCATAACACATCAAAAACATAATGGATCGAGATTCATAATTTGAAAACTTTTAGAATGCATGCTAAAGGGAAATCTGGAAATGCTTTTAAATCTTGCTAAAACTTTTGGTGAAGAAACTACTTTTTCTATGTGGATTAAATAACTAAACAATAAACATCTAGTAGCAATGTCTTGGAATAGAATAAACCCAACCCCTTTTGTAGGTAAAATTTTCCCCACTTGCAGAGAAAATGGTCTTCATATACACAATGAGCCCACACCTCGCTCACCACTGGATTTCGGAAACTTCTATGGAGCAAAAATTCCATTTCTACATTAGCTAAATAAACAGAAGATAATTAATTATAAGGTAAGAGTCAAACACCAGTTAGCAGAAAAAGAAAGCCTACAGTAGTCAAGAGACTTCTGTCAATAGCAGAAGAAATGCTGTAGTGCTTTCAGTATCTCAAAGAGGTACAATCAGGTGTCTAGGAGTAGAGTAATGTCATGGAAAACTCAGTAAAAATCAGGATGACTTCTTTTCTAGTTTATAGAGTTAGTGTTACATTGAAACACTAGTTGTCAGCCATCAAATTTTTTTTGAAAATATTACTAACTTCTAAATATGTATGTTTTTCTTTTAAAACACTACATCCTCATCTATCATGCAGACAAATTAAGAAACACATAAGTAACCAACAGAGAAACAAAGTGGTTCCTTCTGGGGAGTAAGGAACTATTGCTTCTTATTAGCAAATTAGCCCTTTATTTGTGAGCAAATATATTAAATATTTGAGAAAACATTTTAAAAATGAATAAATTAACTTAAATCTTAATCAAAACTGGGTATTTAATTATCAGAGTTGAATTTATTTTTAGGTTTGACTTGATGTAGATCTAGTTCGTTAGAAAAATCATGAGTCTCTGGGGAAGCATGATATACTCTCTTTGATTTAGTTACCTAAAATTCATTTGAAATTTTCTATTTCAGCCATATGATCATTGCCACCCACATGCCATCTGGTGGCACATCTCCAGATGGCACATAGGAAGTCATAAGCCTCTAGAATTTTGCCCTATAAATCCAAACCAAGAAAGTGCTTATAAACGGCTTCACCTTGCCGAATGATGATGTAGAATTTTCTGTCTTTTAGGAAGTATTTTAATTTTAGCGAATTAAACAGCACCAGCAACAACAACAGAGGCCTGGCCTTCTCCTCAGTGTTACTTGATTGAAATTCTAGGTCTTCTAGAAAAACGACCAGCTTTCATGTGGACAAAATTCACCCTCCCAACTTCAATGCCTGGTTCTGGTGGATCCCCAAAATGTAAGAGCTAGTAGGAAAATATTGTGATAGCATATCTTGTTAGTCATGAAAGTTGCTACAGAAAATTGCCTCTGTTTAATGTAAACTCCAAAAACAGTGGTTCTGAGCATTGGTTGTATGTTAAAATCACCTGGGGTGCTATGAAAAATTCAGATGCCAGAAAACCACGCACCACATGGATTATATAAAGTTCTCTGAGAGTGTGATAAGACTCTCTGAGAGTGTAAATGAAGCCTTAAATTTTTAAAGCTTTCCAGATGTTGATAATGTGTGGCCAAGTTGGCAAAACGCTGTCCTAGAACATTGTCTGTTTACCTTAAGACTGTATTCTCGCATAAATAAAGGACTTTGAGGAATTTTAAAAATATAAAAAGTATATTGGAATTAACTAGGTCATAATTTGGGGGATTGGAACAATGACAAAAAGTACAAGACGTATACTTTGTTGGTACATCGGACTGTAAAACAAGGTAAAAACCAAACCTTTTATGTGGTTTAAATCTGATGTTATTTTCTAAACAGTGTTAATCATCTAATCCTGAAAAAACAAAATATAGCCAAAAAGGATATGAATGATATATGCTATTTAATACAAATGAGGAAAATAAACCTCTTTCATAAGATGAATAAGTTTTCCAAAGACCTAGTACAATTTCTTAAATTGAGTGCAACAAGCCTTCTTTTAACACACAATAAAAGAAAATAAACATCATAAGAAAACTAGATTATTCATACGTTATGTTTCCCAAACATTACTAGTGTTAATTTATTCATTTATTTTTTGGATGATACACTGTCCATATATCTCTTTGCGTGTAACCCTTGGTTTAAAATTTACATACTTTCAAATAGTTTTATTTGACATTTTCTACTATTATTTAAAATTCTTACTTATTTTATGTCATTTTCTAGTCTGACCTAGAGTTTGGTATAAAAAGAACATGGCTGTTGATTACAACAACACCTAAAAAAATCACAAGATTTATTTTCTTTTTAGCTTACCTCTGCATGTTCTCATTATCTCTTTTGAGGACCTTACAGTCTAAGCAGAAAATAACAGCACTTATGTTTCAATTTATGCTGCAAGTTTTGCACCTGTTATATATTTATATCATTTATATATAATTTCATTTGAAATTAAAATGTTATTCACTCAATAAAGATTAGAAGATGCCTCATATGATACCATCACCTAGGAAAACCTTTCCTTAAGACAAAGTTTAATAGCAGTTAGAAAATCAAAACCTAATTTCCAATTACCAAAATAAGAGTCATGTTCATGTGAAATATTCTGATGGATTCATGTATTTGTACAGTGATTGTAGTTTGCCCTTTAATATATTTATATATTGGATATTTATATTATATATGAAATATATAATATATAAAAATATATAGTATATAAATATATGTATAATATATACAAAAATATAAAATATGTTATGTATATATTATAAAATTTATATATATAATATATATACATCCTATGCCATCTAGAGAGAAAAAGAAAATTAGAAAATAAGTTAATCAAAAGTTTTAATTTTTTAGTCCCACATAATCTTCCAAGTGTACTTTTCGTTACACCTTGAAAAGAGCCATGAATATTAACATCACTATTCCTGAGTTTGACCAGCATTTTTCTATTTAAGTGTTTCAAAAATATTATTCACCTTTTAATTGAAGTTCAAAAAGTCACACTGACTGATTTGGAAAAATAAACTCATAAAAAAACCCAATGTTGACTTAAATAGAACAAAAACATGATACATCTATACAATGGAATATTATTTGGCAATGAAAAAGAATGAAGTACTGATATGTGGTCCAACATGGATGAACCTTGAAAACATTATGCTGAAGTGAGATTAAGTCAATTGCAAGGACACCATGTTATATGATTCAGTTTGTCTGAAGTGTCCAGAAGAAGCAAATCCATATACAGAGAAAGTAGATTTGTGGTTGCCTAGGGCTGAGCACTTGTGGGAGATCAGGACTATTAATCAGTGCAGATGGAATTTCATTTATGGGGTGTTGAAAATGTTCTAAATTAGATTGTGGTAATAGTTGTCCGGCTCAATAAATACACTAAAATATATAGAATTGTGCACTTTAAATGGATACATTTTATGGTATGTAAATTAAGAAAAATTTAAAGAATAAATGCTAAAAGGCAAATTTGGGGTTAATTCTTCTTATGAGATAACCTACTCACATAGAGTATGAGACCCACCTTATGTCAACAGTGCTGAAGTCAATAATGTGGGCAGGTAAGATACATTATGGGCTTCCTACCAAAAATTCTGACAAATCCAGACAGAATTCTTGTGGGTGGCTGTGTGATGTGAGATAGAGCACCCAAATGCATGAGATAGCAGAGGTAAAGTGCCTTGCATGGTGCCTGTCCATTAACAGCGTGTATAATGAATGAGTTATTTTTATCATCGTCATTATACTTATCACTGCTACCATCATTATTACAACATTTTAGAAAACATATGGACACACAGACCTTGTCTCACTTTTGGAAATTATACTCAGTTGAGTGTAAATGTAACATTGGTGTCATTTATCATCTGCTGTCAGCTACCACAATTACAGATAGTGTGACTCTGGGAAAATTAGTAATTTCTATTGGGCTTATCTTTAAAATTCAATCCAATTAAGTTGGGGCAAATCTCACTCTACTTGCTCATGGTTGAGAAAATTTACATTCCTTTTAAAAGACAGAAATTATATTCTTAATTATGGAAATCAACGTCAATGCAGCTTTCTTTTTTAAAGCCAGTTTGCTGATAAAGCTTCAAGAGAAATACTGTGACACAGAAAGAAATTTTAAATCATAGAGGCAAGCTTTTTATTTTGGGGGAATGGTGATCTGGAACTTTGTGACATTATTTTAATAAATACTCCAAATTCTATGCATTGCATTAGTAGGTAGAAAACACTAATTGAGTGTATGTGGAAATTATATAAAGATAATGCCATCCCTAGTTATCTTAGGAAATAGGAACTAATGGACCATGCTATTGTGGAGGATGAAAATAAATGGCAAGTTAAAAAAAAAAAAGGTAAAATAACTTTCTTTATGTGCAGTCCCAGTTTGATTTATTTCAAAAACTTGACATTTCCACCCCTGCCCCCCTCCCAACTTATGGAATTTTGAAAGCATTTTAGTGGTGCTTTTAATGGACTAGCCTATTTGGGGTTTTTGTGAGAGGAAAGCTCCATAAGAAGCATTACTTGTAGTACTGAAAAGATAACTGAAAGGTCATTTAAGTTCTACCTGCTCTCTGTCAATATTGAATATTCATATGAGTATCGGATATTCTAAATATTCTGTCAATATTGAATATCTTATCTGAGATTTAGTTCTATGGGATAATATTTTCATATGAAGAACTCCTTTACCCTCTCCTTTAGCAATCTTTTCCAGGATCTACCTGCCACCAATTTCACATTTAATTCTCTCCTAAACCTGCTTCCCGATTTTAGATAATTGATCCCACCATCTTTTCAGTCACCCAGACTTGGTATTTCAGTTATTTTTGACCCTCTTGTTAGCTGCCAAGCTTATCTGAGAGAGAAAGAACCTATCTTAAAGGGGTAATGGGAAAGCCAAAAGAATTATTTTCTCTTACGCTTGGGGAAATTTGCATAGTCAGTTATTACTTCCTATTTTCTACTTTTCAGAAGAGGGAAACACCTTGGTGATAAAGGGAAAGTTGTTAGTATCTATTTGTTTAAAACATGTCGACTATTATTCTGCAGATGAGTGACACGCAGGAGTACACATCAACCAGTGATTTATTAGCTGAGGGAATAGTGTCCCCAGTCAAATATTGTCTGAAGATGCCCTTTCTGGTGAGGAAGAGAAACAACAAGCAAGGGCAAAAGAACCTTGCTCCAGACCCAGAACAGTCAAAACAATTTATTAGCAGCCAATCAAACATAGTTAAGTTTTTCTCAGAAAGCAGAAAATCAGAATATAACCATGTTTTCCTGACAGTTAATGTAAGGCTAATTTTAGAAGCGGAGTTTCAACTATTTACTAAAAGAGGCCAAACATTTCAAAAAGGAAACCAACTTCAGAAAAGAAATAATGTTTAGATCCATACCTATATGGCTCATATTTCTACCCATCTAGCTTGGCTTACCATTGGGTGGCAGCCAGTAGGTACAGGCTACAGTAGTTAGGGACTTGCTCAAATTGGGAGCCACTAAAGTTTCAAGGTGACTTCATAATGAGTCATCATTTCGAGTAGACACATTTAGCTTTTTCTGAAACAGTAATTCTGAAAACAAGGTTAGTGAGGTAGGAAGTTCATCAATACTAAACACATTATTCTTTTTAAGTCTTTGCTCCTTTTGTTATTTTTATATTCAGTCATGTCCTAGACTTGGGTACTTACTAATTGGTTGTTTAAGTTACAATGATATTTATTTTAATACAGATAAACACTTTACGGTCTGATGAAAGAATCTATTGATGGAAAGTTGTTGTCAGAGACCTTATTGAAGTCCTTGCTCCTCAGCATCACCATCTAGTGGTGAGAATCTCAAAAAGACTACGGAGGCTTCCAGCGATTCTAAACCTATAGAATGCAGGCAGCCAATCCAACCATGATACACCATGACACAAATACCACAGCTTACTTAAAAACTAACATATATTTTTGTTCAATCAAATTATCCGACAGAAAATATTTTTATGCTGTCTTAGAGGGAAAAAAATTACACTGTCATTATAGGTTGCTTGTGTTACATGAATATTCTTATTATTTAGATATACCCTGTTTGTATATATTCACATTTTTACCATAGTCATATTTCCAATGGTATGATAAATGTTATTCATTTACTGCTTGGAAGATTGATCCCTTTGTTCCCCAGGGATTTTTTATACACAATGCTTGACAAGCACAATCTCTGGATCCCTACCCTCCTCTCCTCTTTAGTATTAGGAGAGTTTCGGAGAAGAATCTCTACTCCTTCCCAAGGCAAATCTGTTTCCATATGGAACTAAAGCACCATCTGGGCCCACCAAATATCACTGTTAGGATTTGAACGTTTTTGGATGCATAGGTTTCAAAACCATTTTTTCCCTCAACCTAGACCTAGGGATCTCGTATTAAAAATCCCTGCCTTGCCTTTGCTTACCCTCTAACTACGGACTCTTTTAGACCACACTTCTAGAAAAACTAAAACGTACTCAATGCCTGTACTTCCTTACCTTGAAGTCTTCCCTTAACTCTTCAAATAGAGCACCTGGCCCTAGTTGTGCCAATTTCTCTCTGAAAGATCACAAATGACCTGGCTAAATTCAAGTCTACCCTTCATCCTATGCCTTATGACAAAGTCTCACAACTTATACTTCATTCAGTATATTATGTAATATTTTAGACAGACAAAATGATGTAAAGAATAATGTAATGAGCATCTGGGTTTCAACTAAATGTGGTTCAATACATAATACATTACAAAACTCTGGTGTACGTGTGTCTTCTCAGGTCACATTCCCCTTTTCTTCCTTATTGTTTCTCCCTCTTCCAGGAAACCACTATCCTGAATTTTGTATTTATCTTTAATATTCATTTTTATACCTTTGCCACATATATATGTATCTCCCAAATAATATTATAATATTGACCCAAATGTTATGAAATTTTATTTAAATGGAATTATATCATTTGTATTTTTATGCAATATGCTTTTTATATTTTTAATATTCATCTTAAATATTGGCTGTAGATGTATAATATCCATTTGTATTGTGCATAATATTCCATTGCATGAATACCACCACAATTTATCTCTTCTGCTCTTGAAGGGCATTTAGGTTTGTTAGGGCATTTAGGTTTTCCCCCACTTTTATTGAGATATAATTGACAAACAGCACCATATAAGTTTAAGGTATGCAGCATAGTGACCTAACATACATATGTTGCAAAATGATTGCCACAGTAAATTTAGTTAACATCCATCACCTCGTAGAGTTACTAAAATTTTTTTTTCTTGTGATAAGGACTTTCAGGATTTACTCTCTTAACAACTTTCAAATACGTCATACAGTGATGTTAACTATGGTCATCATGTTGAACATCACATCCCCAATACTTGTTTGTTTTATGACTGAAAGGTTGTACCTTTTGACCACCTTCATTCAATTCCCTCCCACCCCCCACCTCTGGTAACCACAGATCTGATCTCTTTTTCTCAGTTTGGATTTTGTTTGCTTTTTGGATTCCACATGTAAGTGAAGTCATATAGTATTTGTCTTTGTCTGACTTACTTCAATTAGCATAATGCCTTCAAAGCCCAACAGTGTTGTTGCAAATTGCAGGATTTTCTTCTTTTTATGGCTGAATAATATTCATATATATATATATATATGCCACATAATAACTACATTCCATTATGGATGGATGTATATATAATCCCACAACTTCTATATCCATTAGTTTGTTGGTGGACGCTTAGGTTGTTTTCATGTCTTGACTATTGTAAATCATACGGCTATGAACATGGGGTGATGATATTTCTTTGACATGGTGATTTCTTTTCCTTTGGATATATATACCCAGAAGTGGGATTGCTGAATCAAATGGTAGTTCTCCTTTTAATTTTTTAAAGAGCTTCCATACCGTTTTTCATAGTGGTTATACCAATTTACATTCCCACCAACAGTACATCAGGGTTCCCTTTACTCCAGATTCTCACCAGCATTTTTTTATCTCTTGTTTTTGATACTAGCCATTCTAACAGGCATGAGGTGATATCTCATTGTGGTTTTGACCTGCATTTCTCTGATGATTAATGATGTTGAGCATCTTTTCATGTACCGATTGGCCATCTGTATGTATTCTTTGGAAAAATTTCTATTCAGCTTCTCTGACCATTTTTTTAATTGGATTCTTTGGGTTTTTTGATTTTGAGTTATGGGAGTTCTTCCTAAATTTTGAATATTAGTCCTTTATCATATATGGTTTGCAAATATTTTCCCCATTACATAGTTTGCCTTTTCATTTTGTTGATTATATCTCTTGCCATGCAGAAGCTTTTTAGTTTGATGCAGTCCCTCATTGATTTTTGCTTTTGTTGCTTTGCTTTTTGTGATATATCCCCCCCAGAAATTCTTACCAAGACTGAAATCAAGGAGCCTTACCCTTATTTTCTTCCAGTCTTACATTTAAATCCTTAATCCATTTTGAGTTAATTTTTGTGATGGGTGTAAGATAGGGATCCAATTTCATTCTTTTGTAGGTGAATATCCAGTTTTCCAACACCATTTATGGAAGAGACTATCTTTTCTGCACTGAATATTCTTGGCTCCCTTGTCAAATATTAGTTGACCATATACGCAAGGGTTTATTTCCCAGTCCTCAATTCTGTTCCATTAGCCCATGTGTTTATTTTTATGTGAGTACCATACTAGATTAATTACTATAGTTTGTAACATAGTTTGAAATTAGGAAGTGTGATGCCTCCAACTTTGATCTTTCTCAAGATTGCTTTGGCTATCCAGGGTCTTATGTATGTCCATGCAAATATTAGGATCGCTTTTTCTATCTCTGAAAAATGCTGTTGGAATTCTGATAGGGATTGCATTGAATGTATAGATGGCTTTGGTAGTACGGACATTTTATCAGTTAACTCTTCTGATCCATGAACACAAAATATCTTTCCACTTACTTGCGTCTTCATTATTTTTTTTCATCAGTGTCTTAGAGTTTGTTTTCACTTACTTGGTTTTATATATAAGATCTATTGTTTTCTGTATCTTAATTTTATAGATTCCTACTTTACTAAATTTTTAGCATATTTACAATATTTTCCATTGATTCTTTTGGGTTTTCAGTTATATAATCATATCATCTGCAAATAGATAGTCTTACCTCTTTTAGATTTATATTTTCAATTGCTCTCTCTTATCCAATTATGCTGGCTAATACATCTAATGCAGTATAAGTAATAGTGGAGAGAGTGAGCATAGTTTAGTGGGGGAAGTCTGTGACACCAGTTGAGAAATATGCTGGTTTGGAGACTGACGGTTTTATGTATGGAAGTATATATAGATTCCTATTTAATTTAATGTTTTTGAAAAAAATGAATGGTTGCTGAATTTAGCAGAACGCCTTTTAGGCATCTTATAAAGATGATAATGTGTTTTTCCCCTCTTAGTTCTATTAATATGGTAATTGTGTTCATTTGCTCCTTATGTTGAACCACTACTGCATTCGCAAATAAATTCCAATTAGTTATGTAATCCCAAATCATATGTTATTTTTTTAAAGTGCTGCTGGATTCTGTTTGCTAATGTTTTATGTAAGGTTTTTGCATTAAATATTTATAAGTGATATGAGACTGTAGTTTTCATTTGGTTATCAATGTTATATTTGCCATATAAAAATAATTTGGAAATTTTCTTCCTTTATATATGCTCTATAATAGTTTTAGAAGCATTGAGGTTAACAAGTCTTTAAAAGTTTTGTAGTTTCCTTGGGAAGATAAACAGGCCTAGTGCTTTTCTTGCTGGTGAATTCTTTATAATTGTTTCTATTTTTTTCTATGGGAAATAATCTGTTTAGTACTTTTATTTTGACCACCATCGGATTTTGTAAACCGTATTTCCTAGGGAATTATTTTTCTAAATTTTAAAATTGAATTGTATATACTTGTGCAAAATAGTCTAATTTAAAATAGTCTAACTGATGGTTTCTTTCCACTTGTCATTTCTGATTATGTGAATTTGTAGTCTCTTTCCTCTTTTCATTAATGATGTATAATTTTAAAAACATTTTTTTACAATGAACCAGCTTTTTTGTTTATGTATGATTTCTACAGTTATTTTCTAACTCATTAATATCTAATTTTATAATTTCTTTAATTTTTTTCTTTTGTTTTATGTTTTAGATTCTTTTTCTGGATTTTTTAGTTGAGTAGTTCATTTATTTTGATTTTTCACTTTTGTTGATGTAGATATTTACTTCCAGAATTTTCCACTGCTAAGTGCTTTTGCATTTCCATTATTCTTATTCCATTATTCCTTTATTGTTATTTACAAGAAATTCTCCAATTTTTGTTTTATCTTTCTACTTTGGCCTAGAAGTTGTTCACTAGCATGCTTTTAAACAATTTCCCAAGTAAAAAGATATTATAAAAATTTTTTTATTAATTTCTAGTTTTATCACACTGTAGTCAGAGAATTCTAACATTTCATTTTTTGGAATTGCGGTTTTTTCACAGCAACCAAATATGTGGTCAGTTTTCACAAACGTTTGATAAGCCCTTGGGAAAAAGAAGATATAGTCTTTATAACCCAGGGTACCAGGAAAAACATTTACCTATGTGATATTTATCATATCATTGTGAACTGTAGATGTAGCATTATAAACTGTTTCTTTTCATGCTTGTTAGTCTGAATTCTACCTTGTTAGAAATCAAGATCTTGACTCATTCTCTCTTTTTATTTGCTGTTTTGGTATGAAAATGAGTAGCCTTTTATTAACCTTTTAAAGCTTTTTATGTTAGATATGATTTTGGATCAAGTATAAACTTTATATAAAGTTTCGATTCTGCTTTCTCAATCTAAACATTTTTTCTTTTAATCTGTGAGTCAAGACTTTATTAGTATGTGTGATTTATTTAGTCTTAGTTCTGCTTTCTATCAAACTCTGTATCTAAAGTTTTTTCCTATGAGATTACTTCTCTCTCTTTCATATTAATGTGGGTATTTAGGAAGATTTTATTTTTTGTTCTGATAATTGCCATTATATTAATTCTTTTATTTAATATTCTTAATCTCTTCTTTCTTTTAAGATACTTTGTTAGGTTCTTACTATAAGCATTATTAAATAGCTACAAACATCATCTTCTTTTTTCTTTCCTTACCCCAGTCATCTAAAACTATATCCTTATATTCCTAAGGCAATCAGCCAGCTTATTTTAGTTACCACTGATTCTCCTTCTCCCTACCATTTTTGATGGTCACAATATATATGAATACATCTATTCATTCACCCTTATCCCCATCATTCACACTTAGTGATATAGTTAAATATATTTAATGCTCCGGGCGCCTGGGTGCCTCAGGCAGAGAAGCGGCCGACTCCTGGTTTCAGCTCATTTCATGATCTTGGGGTCACAAGATCAATCCCCATATAGGGCTCCTACCTCAGCAGGGAGTCTGCTTCTTTCCCTCTGCAACCCCTCTCCCTCTTTTTCTCTCTCTCAAATAAATAAATAAATAAAATCTTAAAAACGTATTTATATATGTGTTTTAATATATATATTTAATGGTCACAACCAATTGAACATTTGGTGGTCTGAAGCTCATCCCTTAGTAGATTATTCAGGAAGAGCTCATATGTACAGTATTCCCCAAATTCTTGCATGTTCACAGCAGTTTCTTTATTTGTGGTCTTTCCGTCTCATGTGTTCTTTGAGTTTCTTATGTTACTTTAGGAACTTCTGGTTTATGGCAATATAGGGGGATCTATGGCATTGCAGTCATAAAATGTATGATAATTTTGGATTGTGAATTCATGATCAGTGCTAAATTATTTGGTCCCACTCTCTCATATTCTGGGGTTTGACATAATGCTTTACCACCTGGATTTGCTCTCCATGGGTTATCCTTGTTAGTTTATTTGAGCTGTGTGTGTGTGCATGCACGCATGCGTGTGCATGTGCACATGCACCTGTTTGTGGAAATTTAGGCAGAGGCAAAAATCAGACTGCCACCACCTTTGAGATGTCCTCCCTAGTCATAAAATACTTGGTAATTTTGGATTGTGAATTCATGATCAGTGTAACTTTGTGGAAATCCTGGGAAGCCTGGTTTGAGGGTTCCTAGCACCATAAATGTGTGCTAGATTCTGAAAGACATCTTAGTTTACTAACAACCAAGGATCAAGTTAAATTAATTTCTCAGTTTATGTTTTCTTGGGTCATGTAGCTATTATAAATTAAAACCAGAAGATGAAATATAGATATAGTCAGTCCTGCTGATAAGATATTGCTCTTAGGAAGCTTTTATCTACTCAGAGCCATGCCTATTTTTCTTTTTTTTTTAAAAGATTTTATTTATTTATTCATAAGAGACACAGCGAGAGACAGGCAGAGGGAGAAGCAGGCTCCCCGCTGAGCAGGGAGCCCGATGCGGGACTCAATCCCAGGACCCTGGGACCATGACCTGAGCCGAAGGCAGATGCTTAACGACTGAACCACCCAGGTGCCCACCATGCCTATTTTTCTTGTTTATTTTCCTTTACCACCGTGTAGATTTTTTTTCTTCAATCTACCCATTCATTGAGTATTTAGTTATTTCAGGTTTTTTGGGGGCTGAAGAAGTCCTGTTGCGATTCTCTACCTTGTATTGGCCCAAGGTTATGTACCTCTATCCAGGTGATAGATTATTACAATAGGAGCCTCTTAGTTAAGGAGACAGGCCACCACTTCCAGAGTTCTAGTAGGTTTATCTTCAGTGTATCATTTTCTTTTCCAGCTCTTTCTTCAGTTTTAATCCCTGGGAATTTTACTTACTTTCTTATGAGCTCATCCATGTATTGATTTGAAAAGATATTTATTAGTTTTATCCATCACTTCTGCATTTTTGAGATTGTTGAGGTTTTGTGTCAAAATATCTAGTTAACCATATTGCTGGAGATAGAAGTCTTCTACTCGACTAATTTACACCCTTATTGCTCTCACCTAGGCAATTATGAGATCCTTATTTTCCTTATTTCAGTTTCCAGTCTTTTTCAAACTACATTTCAATCCTACAAATCAATGCATGATTTTAATAAATCACTACAGCAATCACATCTTTCTAAAAATTTAATTAGATGCCTATTGCCTACAGATGCTTTAATGCGATATTCAAAATTATCTACCATCTTGTCCTAACCCACCTTTGCTCTTTGCTCTCTAGTCTCTCTACTTCCTTTCCAGCCAGACTAAATTGCTTGCAGTCTCTAAGGTATACAACATTTATTCCAATGTGATTGTGTACATACTGCTTTCTCTGTCTGAAATGCCCATTTCTATATTCTTATAGGAATTCCTGTGTATCTAAATCCCTTTGGAAGTGTTAATGTGATGTGGTTGATCAGTAGGATTGGAGTGAAACATACAGGAGTTCATTTTTCCATCTCCACAGCTTCCTAGGTGTGTGGTCTCAACCATAATTTTCTTATCTGTGGAATAGGGAAAACATTTCTCTAGTTCTATGAAAGAATTGCTGGGAAAGTGAAATGAGGAAACATGTAAGTGTGTTCTGTAAACTTAAAATTGCTGTAAAATTACAAGTATTAGTTTGCCTTTGCTTGCCCTTATTCATTCTTTGAGGCCAAGTTCAAACACCACATCCTTCCTTAAACCTTCTGAGTCCTCTCTAGTCCCGCCAGAAATTTAGTACTACCATGTTACTTTGTGTTTTTTTTTAAGATTTTTATTTATTTATTTGAAAGAGAGAGAGAGGGAGGGAGCATGCGCATGCACGCACACGCGCGCACACACACACACACACACACGAGTGGGCAGAGTGGGGCAGAGGGAGAACCGGACTCCCCACTGAGCAGAGAGCCCAAGGCAAGGCTTGATCCCAGGACCCTGAGATCATGACCTGAGCAGAAGGTAGATGCTTAACCAACTGAGATACCCAGGTGCCCCTACCACCACATGTTACTCTGTATCATTAATTGTCCCCAGCTCTTATATCCCCAGTTAGTAGGTGGATTTTTCAAGGACAAGTACCACGTCTAACTCCCTTCACACAATTCCTCAAATATTGTAGGTGTTCAATATATATTATTTGAAATAATTGAGTTCTTAAATACAGCAAATTAAGGTAGGTATAAAATGTGCTGGCAATGGACTTTTATTAAGTCATTCATTTTTATACTAAAATTATTTATAGGTATTGACTCTTGTTAAAAATAATCTCAATTTCTCTATTTTTTAAAACTAGTATTTGTGATAAGGTTTTCTTCAGGTCCCTTGGTAGATATGGTACACTGATTTATTCAATATCTCTTTCAACTGTTTTCTTTGAATGGCAGATGCTGGAAGGCCTTGTAGCTAAGGTTTCAGGTTTCCACCAATCAGAGGTATTTACCCAAAACTTCCACTCATAACTGCATTAAATGTCAGGAGAGACACTAGCATAAGAAACATCTGTTTTGATGGTATGAATCTGGCAAGCATGGTGTGATTCCGCATCTACCACTTCTGTCAGTGGCTCTCTGATCTCCAGATCATAGTCCAAGTGATAGACACTTTTGTGCACCACTTTTTACAATGGCTTCTTAATTTCTTAATTGCTGATTGTGGTATAGATAGCTCCTATGGAGGGACAATTCTGCTTTGTTCTGGGAGTTATTCTTGGTTCTCAGTCTAAATCTTGCTCACTCAGCCCTTCTAACAATTTTGTAAGCACAAAATTTCCTGTATTAAAAATCTTTCTGTTCAAAATAGCCAGAGTGATTTGTCTTACAGATTGATACTTCCCATAAACATCTCTTTTTTAAAGATTTTATTTATTTGAGAGAGAGAGAGAGAGAGCATGAGTAAGAGGGGCAGAGGGAGAGGGAGAGAGAGAATCTCAAGCAGACTCCACGCTGAGCATGGAGACCAATGTGGGGTTTGATCTCAGAGCCCTGAGATCACAACCTGAGCCCAAACCAAGAGTTGGATGCTTAACCAACTGTGTCACCCAGGTGCCCCTTTCCATAACCACTTCTGAGGTTCTACATAATTAATTATGTTATGTATGTAAAAAAATCCAAGCATCCTAATTTCAGTATATTACTAAGAATTGAGTTTTCCTCCTATTTCAAATTCCATGAACCAGTTTTTCAGAAACAATTGTATTATTTAGCTAGGACAGGTTCAACTCCGTAGTGTGAGAACTTATACATGTAAATTTTTATTTTACTTAGACTTTGTTGCCTTGCTGAATCATGATTATTTTAATATTGTTAATATAATAAAAGCATCCTGGAAAGGATCAGAAAAAAATTGAAAATCATTACAAAAATACTAAAAAATATAACCAGTAAACAATGACAGAGATGGAGATAGTAAGACAAAAATAAAGAATTTGATTATTATCACCATTTCAATATGGCTAGCTTGTCAAGTGACCTTCCATTTTTTTCACAAATCAATCTTTTTAAATGTCGAAGAAGCGTTTCTGCAACAGGAAGCATACATAAGCTATTTGCCTACGTTTGGGTCATTTATGTCAATGATGAAATGGACAGTGATCAGAATGTCAGTCTGTGCACAAAATCTTTTTTGAACATCTGATGTTTTGCACATGCAACTTCATGCTCAATTGGGCATGCAACAGTGTGTACAAAATCCTGTTGCAAATTGCACTCAACTGCTTAAATAGCTCTTTTGAAAACTATTTCCATTTATTTCCATGTGAGATTTCACCTTATCCCATGCCAAGATGCATTCTTAGAAATTTTCTCTCGGCAAAATTGGCAGCAGTTTTACAGGACAAGGGGAATATGCATCAATTTTCTCTGTGGGGAGGACCAAACAATGCAAGTGTGCAGGTTAGGCAGAACAGAACTTAATGAGTTAAATTCTTTTTTGAGAGAGCTTACTTTTTATGCCTCTTCAAGAGCCTTAATAATCACAGGCAAATAAACTCACTCAAAACCCTTGACAAAAAGAATGCCACAATAGCTCGGAATGGATTGATGAAATGTTTGAAAGCCTTTTATTAGAATTCTGCAAATTGGGAACACTTTTGTGAGCAAACCTTCCAAAGAAGGAATTTTTCATTTGACTGCCAGGGTAAGCCCAACAGCATTAGACTCACTCTGTGTATAGTCACAAAGAGATGGCTTTTGATAATCTGGAAGCCTTATAGTAGCTTTGCTTATTTTATCTTTGATCCTTGTGTTTAGTCCTGATTGGGTCTTGCTCTAAGCTAGTTGAAATAGCTAAAAGGAAAGCCAACTACCCAGGAATCTGAAAACCTGCATAAAAAATCCAGCTTTTGCCACTTAGTGGATGGCTTGGGGTAGGTTACTTATGCACTCTGAGCTTCAGTTTCCCCTACTATATCATGAGAATAATAAAAGCACTTATTCCACTGGGTTGTTTTGAGGATTAAATGAAGGTAAATTGTCTATAAAGCCCCTCGCACATTGATTGGCATTGTAATAAAAGCTAATTAATGTGAATTTTCTCCCATTTTCTTTTTTTCTTTCCACAGGCATCACCTTCAATCTGTGATATGTGATTTGCTATAAGTCTCTGGGGGGTGGGGGTGGGGCTAGCTGGAGATACTTATTGAAGGATGCAAATTTGTATGATGATGTATCTTTAATCATAATCAGGTAGTTGATTTGAAGCCTTGAGGAAAGGAAGCTAATCATCAGAAAGATATGTGGCATATACAAACCTCAGTGCATGAGGTGGGATTTTTTAGGAATGTCATTACTCTCAACAATTTTTACATGAAGACAAAGAATCTCTGTGAATGTGAATCTATCAACTGTTGTGGTGCCAAATAATTCTCAATCCTAAAATTCGTTTAATGACCATAAAATTTTAATAAGGTAGGTGCAGACGTGTGTGCTGGGAGTAGTTTCCCTTAAATCACTTTCTTTTTTGTTCACTTTCTCTTCCAATATTTCTAGCTCAGGTGCTAAGAAATATTTATTAAACGCAGTCCACAGTTTAAAATTACCTCAGTAGATATTGCAAATTATACTTTCAACTGTAATAAAGGAGGGATTTGGTAACAAATCACTTCTCTGAAACACATTTTTATGGATTCTAAACTAATTAAGTCAGAAAGTCTCATCATCTCCACAGATCCATAGAGGACAGAAATACTTCTTCAAAGACAAAGCAGTTCTTAAAGTTTAAAGCCAAGTTAAAACCCCCAAACTTGCCGTATCAGAGTGACTTGACCAGATAAAGTACTCAAGGGGAAAAGACCCAAGACCGAAAGATTGGAGGGGAACTGGGTTCTAAGTCCATGGTAGTAAACTCATGTGCCCACAGAGGCCAGTAAAATAATGTAAATGAGTGAGCTGAGCCAAATGCATGGTCGCAGTAAATGGTGCAACTGACGGTGTATCTCATGGGATGGCAGTTCCTTGGCTCCAACCAATTGTTGCAATGTGTGATTTCAGTCCAGAATTTCATTATGTTCCAATATTCAAGAAAACCTGGACATCCAGATTTGTCTTTGAATTCTCCCAGTTTTTACATATCAAAAACAATTCAAATCTTATTATAACCTTATGTGGAACCAAACAAAACACATCTTCTGGGTTGGCCACAATATCACTACAGCTCTTGATTCCAGTTAATCATCAATTAGTTTTGTGATCCTGGGAAAGACATCTCAATTCTTTGTGCCCCGGTTTTCTTATTTTACATATATGGGAGATTAGGGACAAGTAAACTATTGCCTGTTTTGTAAGTAAAGTTTTATTGGAACATAGCTACACTCATTTTGTTTACATATTGTCTATGGCTTCTTCCATGCTACAACAGATAGGAGTAGTTGTGATGGACATCATATGGCAAACAAAGTCTAAAATACTTAATTATCTAGCCCTTTATGGAAAAAGTTTACTGACACCAGGGGTAGATGTTTGGTTCTTTATGTGTTAAAAGTGTTGCTGGAAGTGAGGAAATGTAATATGTTTTTAAAAAGTGCACACATGTGACTACTTCTCAAAAAGAAAGATTAAGAAAATAATTGTAGTAGATTACATTATTGGCCCCAATCAGTTCACCCTTCCTGTGTTCACACCCTTTACAATGTAATGTCACAGTACCTTGCCCCTTGACTCTGGGCTCAGGCACGTGTCTTACTTTGACCTTGGGTATTACCGTATGTGACACAGAGGCTCAAAATTGGCACATGGCTTGATGCCTACACTTTTTTATCATCACCTGGAGGGCATGCTGACACTAGCCTTTTAGAGCAGGGGTAGGCAAACTTCCTATAAAGGTATAGATAATAAATATTTTTTAGGTTTTGCAAGCCATATTGTTCTGCTTCAACTATATCACACTGCTGTTGTAGTACAAAAGCACCCACATACAGTATATAAACCAATGGGCAGGTCTGTGTTCCAATAAAACTACACTTACAAAAATGGTGGTGGGCTGAATTTGGCCTGCTAATCCTGCTATTGGAGGATGAGAGACATGTGGTACAGAGCTAAGTCACCCCATCCACTCCACCTGAGACAGTTGACCAGCGAGCTAACCCACAAACATATGAGCAAACCCAGACAACATACGTGGAATTGCCTGGTTCAATCTCAGATGCATAAACAGTAACTCCTTATTGTTGTTTGCCACGGGGATCTTGAGGTTGCTTGTTACACAGCAAAAGCTGACTGATTCAGTGATTAGTCTTCTAAAATTCCTGTGTAAGGAGTTTGACAAAACCCAGACACACACAGACACAAAGACACACACACACACACACACACAGGAACTAAACAGTATTTATAGATATCTTGTGTCTACCCTAATAAGAGTAGCCGCAGTTTCCAGATTGCTTACTACTATGGGGAAAGCAATGTGCTAAACTCCATACATAATCACTAATCCTTGAAACTTCCCTGCAATACAGATTTTTAAAATTATCTAATTTTTTTCAGATGAGCAAATAAGCTTATTATGCAGAACTTGGCCTAAGTTCGTAGATATATGAAGTATCAGAACGTGGCCAAGATTGTAGATATATGAAGTATCAGAGCTAAATCTATCTCCAGATTTCTTAACATCCAAATGTTTGGACATACTATAGATATCTGAAAATTCAAATAACATTTCCGAATTCAATGTAATCACTTTATTTCTTTCCAGTATAATTTTTAAAGTATCTTTTAAGTAAACAAAGTGTTTTCAAACACCTTGATGGAAATAATCCAATTAAAACACACCAATTCAAACGTTTCCTACTTTGCAGGATGAATCTTGGGCATAAGTAAAAACTGACTAGATTTTCACCAGGAGTCCAGAATTCTGTCATTTATAGAAGAACTTGATCGATCTATGCCCAAATCTGATCTTGTCTTCTACTATAAAATGATAGGTCAATTTCAATTTGTATGTGATAGTTCAGTACATTTTCTCTGATATATTTTTTAAATATATGGTAATGATGCTATTTGCATACCTAGAATTTGTATACTTATATTTTATCTTTCCGCTAAGTATAAAAAAATCAACTATCTCCCAGTTAGTCTGATTATCCTGGCCTTAGGAAACAAAGCAAGCCCTTAGGAAACAAAACAAAACAAATAAACAAAAACACTGCTGCAATTATCAAGGAGAACAAATAAACAAGGAGTAATGAACTATTAAATCCTTGATTAGAGAAAATTTAATTAATTAAAGTAACTGAGTCTAAAAATTCAGCAAATAATATTAAGGTATCAAAGCCAGTTTTATAAATTTTTTCTTTATTTGGTCTCTGAACTTGAACTCAGTTTTGATGTGAGTAGTGGCTATTTTTTTTTTAAAGATTTTATTTGTTTACTTATTTTAGAGAGAGCCTGTGCACTCTCCAGAGAGGTATGGGAAGGAGAGGGACAAGCAGACTTTACACTGAGTGCAGAGCCCCGATGTGGGGCTTGATCCCAGGACCCTGAGATCATGACCCAAGCTGAAACCAAGAGTCTGATGCTCAACTGACTGAGCAACCCAGGAACCCCAATAGTGGCTATTTCTAAAAAAAATATGTATTTTCACATGTCCAAAGGACTTCACTAAATTCTAATTTGATTCTACAATTGAGTTGTTTGACCTCTAGCAAGTCACTTGACCTCTCCAAGCTGGAGTCATCCTAATCTGTAAAATAGAGAGAATAATAGCACCTACTTCTTTAGAATTGCTATGAAAATTAAAATGCTGAGGGATGCAAAGTGCTAACTAGAGTCAGTGCCTGGCACATACATAAAAATTGCTCATTAGTTGTGGAATCTGATTCTATTGCTGAAAACAATGGTAGTCAGTGTAGCTATTTAATCTTTATTTACATATCATTAAAAAGTACTTCAAGTGGAACAATAATTAAATATATGATGTAGTGAATGATATGTGAGATTGATTGTGCATTTGATTATATTCTCTTGTGGAGAGGAGATGAAAAGTCAAGCAGCCATGTTTCTGCTTACAGAGGGCATTGGCTCCAGTCATAAACTGATCAACTTATTTTGGTGCCAGTAAAATGTGTTTTTGGAGACAAATGAAAGCTTATAATGGGACTCATTTGACCTGTCTTCTGAACAGTAAATAATGATATATGGTAGCTGGTTAAAATTTCTAAGAAATAATCATAGCAAAGTAATAATAATAATAAGCAAAACAAATCTTATCATTTTAAGATACACAAAATAAATGAAAGAGGTTTTATACAGTTAAGACAGTAAACCAGTTTGTTATGATTTGTTACCTATCAGCCACATAATAAGGAGGCAGTGTCTAGTGAAGTGTTATGGAAAAAATCTGGAACATTCTGAGCATCAAATGTGACTATAGTCTACCACTTACTAGCTAAACGATCTTGGGCAAGGTTTTAAATCCGTAGGTTTCTGACTTCTATAAAATGACAACCAATCACTCTTTATTCATTCATTTAACAAATATCAATTGGGTACCACTGTGTAATATAGACTGCAAAGAAAAGGTGAACAAAATTGACAAGGCATATATGGGTATCTCTGTCTATCTCTCCATCTATCTCATACCTTCCTCCAAAAGCTTTTAGTACCGTGTCTGGTACTTATTTTGTTCAAGAAACAGTTTTATTCTTGTTAAACTATCTGCCACTAATTGAAAGTTGTGAAAACCTCCAGGACCAGTTTTGTGTAAAGAGATTGGAATGGTCTGTTGTCATTAAGTATGTAATAATAAAGTATTCCCTGACTAGTGGTGGGAATCTCTGAATCATTGACTCTCAGCACATAAAGTGTCCATCCAAGGGGCACCTGGGTGGCTCAGTTGGCTTAGTGTCTGATTCTTGATTTTGGCTCAGGTCATGATCTCAGGGTGGTGAGATTGAGCCCTGTGTCAGGCTCCATGCTCAGCACAGAGTCTGCTTGGGTTTCTCTCTCCCCCTCCCTCTGCTCCTCCCCCCTTAAAATAAATTTAAAAATCTTTTTAAAAAAGTGTCCATCCAAGAAAGAAGTTGTATTGCATATATTCTTCTGCTGCTTATTCAAAGATGGCAGTCCCCAAAGCACTTGAATGAGCCACATCATTACCATGTACTTTGTAGGGGAGCTTCAATATGGGGCCATACTTGACCCCCACCAACAACCTCTCAATTGCTGCAGTATTTTCTTTTATGGAACAGTAAGAACACTTGATGATAAGTTCCAATAAGAAGGGACTGATACTGGTTTTTTAAAGTATATCTTCTTCCTAGTTGTATTATGCCATCATACTATCAGATAGTAAGATTAAGGAGGTTTGTCTTCAAAAATAAGTTCTCTATTTGATAAAATGGCATATTTGTTAATTTATATCTGGTTAATATATCTATACATATTCTACATAATATCTACCCTATCTATCTATCTATCTATCTATCTATCTATCTATCTATCTATGTGTATCCTGAGGATATAATAAAAGGCAACTCGAATTTAGCCTACAGTTAACTGAGATCTGAAGAGTAAGTGTAAACCAGCTTTGAGTTGGAGGAAGAGGCAAAGAGAGACAGCAAATTGTGCAAAGGTACTGATGCTCACCATGGCTAGGGTGTTGGGTGGGAGGAGGAAGACCAGCAAGACATAAGATTTAGAGAGGTAGGCAAGGGCCAAATCATGCATAACCCTGTGTGGGGAGCCACTGGAGGGTTTTGGGAAGGGCATGGCATGATGTAACTTTTCTGTCCTATCTTTTCTTATCAGCACGGTTTTACTTTTAAATGTGTTAAGCCTTTTTGCTGAACCAGTTTTTTCACTGTTACCAGTTTCACTGTCCACCACGAAATGGACCTTTTCTCCTTTGTCTTCTAGTGTTCCCCTGTACACTTGGTTCTGAAACCTACCAGACATAAATTACTTCTGATAAACATCAGTAATTATTAAGTCCTATGGCTACTGATAAACACTGTTTTTCCTAGCTATAAAAACGGATGGATCTTTTTATTCCTTTTCACACCATGTACCAGGGCTTTAAGGGATGTATCCAAGGTGCAAAAGGCTTCTTAAGAAAAGCACACTCGTGCAGAATTATAGGAGAATTAAGAAATGAATATTTTCATATATAATTTAATGCTGCCAAGTTCCTTTTCATCCATTGCTTTTTAAACTGAAGTAACTACTTTATGTAATTCTCTATAACAGCAAAAATTTTATGATTTCTGTAGTTTCTATCTTTACCTTTATCTTTTAGTTTTTGTTCTTTCTTGAAACAGTGAAACATACTCTCTTATTGTCTCTGACCCAGTGACCATTGGTTTCCCACAAGTCTCTCCTCTACATTGATTGAGCTCCATTCTTCCTCTGTACCACTCTAAAGTCATCTACTGCATGGAGCACTGGGTGTTATACGCAAACAACGAATCATGGAACACTACATCAAAAACTAATGATGTAATGGATGGCGATTAATGTAACATAATAAAAAAAATAAAAATAAAGTCATCTCCTCTACCCTTCCAATGGCAGAAGTCAACTCACAAATATTTCTATTCATTCTTTGCTGAGGGTAAAATTTTCATCTTAAACTTCAAGATGAGTCAATGGGAGACTAGATCCATGCATGACACTTGCTATATTTTCCACCTAAGAAGATTTTCTTATCAGTGGTGTCTTCATTTTTGAGATCACTTCTTTAAATGCCTTTGGTTTGTACAAATTCAATTTGGTGTTGTTTTGTTCATTTTATATAGTTTTGTCAACTTCGAGTAAATGAAGGTATGTGGTGACTTGATGAGGAATAAAAACCGGGAAAGAGGGTGGTATCAATACATGCGCAGGAGGAAGGAGATCGCCATGGACGCAAACATATTCAGTGTTTTAATGGTTGTAATGGCAGGAAGAGTACCCACCTCAATTCTAGATTAATAGGATGGGATTGATGGAGTGAGGAATTTTCATAAATCCCCGTTTTTGGACTAGCCTTCTGGGGCCTTTCCCCCCAGTGAGACTCACTCTCCTTCCTTTTATCTTGTCCTCTTAAATATTTACTGGGTTCCTGAGCTGAGATGCTTTTGGAATAGAGGTAGTACCGTCTGACGATTCGTAATTGTTTGTTTTGTCTCTGATAATGTGTCTATTTCAAGCAATTGCTTCAATGTGTTAACTTAAGGGAAAAATTTAGGCTTAGGGGCAAAAGTAGATAAATTGTCTTTAGGGTCAAAACAGACTTTCAGGTGCCTTATAATTTCTAGCCTGTGTTATGGCATGCACAAATAGAAGACTGGATTTTATGCACTCTGTTCATGGGAAAAAAGGAAAAGTTGGACTTGTTCACATAAGTCAAATAAGATGGTGAAGATGAAAATCATTTCTAAGGCAGGGAAAACATAAAAGTTTTCAGAATAGATAAGAAGTAAAAAAGAGTAGCTAGTAACCAGGGACATAGGTAAATCTCCGATTAGCCATAGTTATTTCCTAGAGTTTAGTCAAGAGAAAGAGCATTAACGTTTAGAGTGGAAAAATCACCAATTCTTTTTGGGGAAAAACTAATCACCATTTCTTTCAGTCCCCACATTAATAATTTTCCTGTGTATGTTTCAATTTTAATCAATCTTACTAATATTTACATTAAATGCATATTTTAAGTGTACACAGTTCACACAGATTTTAATTTCATTCTATCTGGTGAATGTACTAAAGCTCTAGAAAATGGAATAAAAAGTAGATCAACATCGCAGAAGAACCAGCTCTTGAAATATGGTCTGGAAGTTTGACTTTCTAAATAGGGGAACATAGTATTTTACACTCAAAAGTTATATTAGGTAAAATATATGATAATGCATAAAAGGAATTCATTCAAGGAATTCCCATTTGTAACTCTTATCTTCCCCAAATTAATTCCCAAATTAAGAGTACAGTATTACGTTGTTTTAAAAGTTTTAGTGAACAGGTAAGTGAACTTCAGGGTAACTGAGCAAACTTTCATTGTAGACACATCGAGACTGAAGTAAGAAAGTACATTTTACAAGATTCCATTTGAAATGCAATGAGGCATTGTATGTTAAATGTGATCTAGTTCTGTCTCTTCTGTTTCTCCATAAGGGCTGATAGAAAACAAGGTTCCTGGGGGAGTGAAACGAAATTGCTGCAGGGAGGTGCTGGTGTCATTTTAACTTAAAGCTATGGCCAAGCAGTAGAAAAGGTAAGTGAGGGCATCAAAGAGAAAGCAAGATGAGGGTAGCAAGAAAAATAAAAAGAGAAGAGGAATGAAAAAAATGAGAGGGAAAGACATAGAAAAAAAAAAGATATTTCCTGTCATCATGAAGCATATCTCCCAGGACTTCAGTGTGCTGGGGACTCAGCCTTTCTCTTAATGGACCAAACAGCTTCTTTACCTCTAGATTTTTTTCTGAAGACTACCTGCCTAGATATCTGCTAGTCCCAAGTCTCATGTCATGTTATGGAACCTGAGTGCACAGCCTTGCACCTGCCTTTCAGGACCCATAAGGTCCTCTATTCCTGCTACTTTGAAATTCCTGGTATTTTATTTGAAAAAGGGACTCAGTGAGCGTTTTAGTTTTCCAAGGAGCAGAGATCTTTAAAAAATTGACAAGAGCCAGCACCTTTTAGGGTGATCAGCATACAAATTAAAATCTCTGTGCTCATTACTTTATACTCTTACCAATCTTTCAACATTTTAAGAGAAATAAAAATAAAACTAACTTTGCAAAGGTGTTTAGAAATAAAAGAAGATCTGCTGAGCTAACGCTGGAAGAGAATGAAATAACAAGTATCTTAAAATTAAAATTGAGAAAGTTTGGCATTATTTAAAACAACTATTAAAAAAAAGTCTCCTACAGTGTAGATCTATAGAAATATGTGACAAGATTTGAAACAGCTTAGTAGGGACTAATATACTTGTATTAAACTCTTTAAGTAGGATTTTTTTGGTTTTGCAAATCAGCTTAATTACCATAGGAAAGAAGCAAAAAAAAAAAAAACCCACAACTTGTATATCAAAGTATTTAATTCATGTGGTCACCTAAGGACACCATTTGTGTAATTGCTCTGCTATCTAAGAAACTAGAATATTTCCACTAAATTTACTATGAATTCCACAAGGCAATATGGTCGATTTTTCCTGCATAGATTATCCATTTTATGGAAAAAAAAAAGTAAAGAATGGCAATCTTTAGGAAAATCTGGTGCTGAGGCTCACTCATACTTCTCTTATAAATAAGGTTTCATTGATAGAATCTGTTGTAATTGGGAAGGAGATCTGCACTACTTTTTAAAAAGATTTTGTTTATTTAATTTTTAGATCGAGAGACAGTATACATGCACATGCAGGAGTGGGGGGGAGCAGAGGGGGAGGAAGAGGGAGAGGGAAAGAATCTCAAGCAGACTCTGCACCGGGCCCAGAGCTGTGGGGCTCCATCTCACGACCCTGAGATCATGACCTGACCTGAAACCAAGAGTCAGATGTTCAACTATTAAGACACCCAGGGGCCCCTGCACTACTTTTTATTATGAGCAAGTATTTTAGTAAGTACAAATGAGAGTACAGTGATTCAATTATTTATACATTTGGGGTAGCTTAGGGTTGGATTTGTCAAGTAGAAACTCAGGAGGACTAGTTAAGTTTCAATTTCAAAATAAACAAATTTTCAGTATATATCCTAAACATTGCATAGGATATACTTATACTATTTTTAAAATTTTTTATCTGAAACTCAAACTACTGGGAACCCAAATTTTGTCTGGAACCCTACATAGGTCCTAACAAGGCTAAAATATTATTTGTTACCTACATGTGCATTCCTTCAAATAAATCCGGGTATTTTATTCATGAGCTTCTTTGCTTTTTATTCTTCTGCATGTGATTCCCTGCATGTGAATTTCTTTTCCTGAAGTAAGAATTCTCTGGACCCAATGGTAGAAATTGGGACTATCCTAGAATATGCATGGTTTGTGGTTACCTTTCCTATATATAGATTTTAAAACAGCTAGTAACTGGGGAAAGAATAAAGATACTTATGATTCTTAGTTGGACCCAAACTGTATTCAGCTTTCCATATATATATATATATACGTGTGTGTGTGCACACAACTTATTATATAGCCTGTATATATATACATATGTGTATGTGTATATACATGTGTATATATATATATATATAGTGGCTTCTACTGCAGTGAACTTAGAACTAAGTTAAGAACTAAGATGTTCCTAAGTGAGTCATTTGTTTTTTTATTTTCTTATTCTGTAACATTCAATGATTTCCTATTTTTTTCCTCTGTGTTTACTTTTCTTTGTGATTATTGTGCAGTGAACTTTTGAGTTTTCATATTAATTTTGCAGGGATTGCTAAAATAATTTTAATTTATTATTTTTTTAAAGGTTTACTTATTTGAGAGAAAGATAGTGGGGGAGGGGCAGAGGAAGAGAAACTTCAAGTAGACTGGCTGCTGAGCAGGAAGCCCAATGCAGGGCTTGAGCCCATGACCCATGAGATCATGACCTGAGCCAAAACCAAGAGTCGGACACTTAACCGACTGAACCACCCACATGCCTCGCTAAAATAGTTTTAGACACCAAGTAAGTTTGTACATGGATTCTTACATGAATATGAATCAGCTGAAATATTTAGGAAGAAATAGCAGCCTCTGGCTGTCCATTTGACTTTCTCAGTTGTGACATGGATTCTTTCTCGAAATAGTGAAGGATAGGAGAGGAAGGGAGGAGATAACAGTAAGGAGAGATCAGTTTGGTGGTAATTATGTTTTGCAATGGCAAAATGTCTAAATAATTTTTTATTCCTGCACGAAAAGTATACATATTACAGCACAGCAATTTAGTATATTTGCAAATTTTTGTCTATACAGCTTTTCTAAAGTCTCAATATTAGTTTAGGAAGAATGTATTAAATACTTATAAGTCTGTTTTTGGTATGTTACAAAGTTTTGATTGAATTCCTTCCCCTTGAGATAAAATTGTATATAGAGAATTAAGCTAAGTAATTAAAAATTTTAGTTTATGGGAACTATTTTAATAATTCAATAATTTTAGCTTTGAATATTTTTGCTAGTAAATTAGAAAATTAGCTTAAAATTGATAGACAAAGTGACTGCCTATATCATGACATTAATGGTATATATAGATACTAATTATCTTTCTGAAAGGCCATTAGGGCTGTAATTCTTCCTATTAAAAGTAGAATCATTGGTTAGCAGATGTTCCTGTGAGAGACTGTATAATCTAATGCAAACACTATTTTTTAGAGTTGGAAAATGGGGCCTTGACATTGAGAATTTTGTGTCCTCAATAAAAATTTAAATTATATTTAGTGCTTACTTCACTCTTCTTACTGAGATCAAGCTACTGTTCTTAAGTAAATGCTCTCCAGATTGCTACAAGGCTTTGATTCACTTCCAGAATTCTGAAAAAGTTTTTTTTTTTTACCATTTTTTGATGGTGAAGAAAAGAGTTTTCAGAGGTCCTTATGCTGCCATTTTGACTGACATCACTCCCAACACGTTTTTAAATTACAGAGCTTTAAGCTACTAGGCAAGGGACAGAAAACCTTCTCTCCTGTGGCTAGAGAAAGTGTAGAAGAAATAAAACTCATTTCCTAGAGCATAAAGCAATTCTTGGCCCAGGATCCTGTATGAGTACCATGAGATCCCACCTACAACTGGGTGAGGGGTAGGGGATTATCCCCTGCATAGAACACACTTCAAATAAAAGGCAGAGTTTGGTTTCTTGCCATTGAGGTTAGAGGCAGGAATGCTGAGATAGCTTCACCTTTGAGCCCAGGCATACAACATCTGCTGAAAATTGAAGCTAGATCAGGACAACAGACATTCTTCCCTGTAGCTTCCACCATGAATCTAGCACCTGATAATGAGTTACAGTAGGCTGTGGAAAAAATCAGAAGAGTGCGAAACTCTCCACCAGGTGTGCAGACAAGGTTGAAATAGGGTTGAGAACTAATAGAGAAAAATACTAACTGCTGAACCTCCCTCTAGTACAAATTAATGGTAGCCTGTGTACATTGCAGAAAACAATAGCAGTGCAAACCCGAACACAAATAAATTCCTGACTGGACACTTTCTTTTTTTTTTTTAAAGATTTTATTTACTCACTTGACAGAGGGAGAGGGAGAGAGAGAGTGAGTGAGCACAGGCAGGAGGAGCAGGAGAGGGAGAAGCAGGCTCCCCACTGAGCAGGGAGCCTGATGTGGGGCTTGATCCCAGGACCCCAGGATCATGACACGAGCTGAAGGCAGACACTTAACCAGTGGAGCCACCCAGGCACCCCAAGGGTATTTCAACCTCGTACACTTAACAGACTGAAAAAAGAAAAGAAGCCTATGTTCAGGCAAAAATAACATTTATCTCAGTCCTTAATGTTCTATACATGATGTCAGGTATTAAATTTAAAGAAAATTAAAGCATACAAAAAGGCAAGAAAAAATCATATTAATAAGAGGCAAATCAATCAACAGAATCAGATAGAACACATAAATATCAAAATTTTGAGGTTGGAACATTAAAATAACTGTAATTAACATATTAAAGGATCTAGTGGAAAAGGTGAACAATTTCAAGAACAGATGGAGAATTTCAGCAGAGAGATAAAACTTAAAACCCACAACTTGTATATCAAAGTGCAGATAAAAAATAATCATACAAAGCTACTAGCTTTTCCCAGAAATAGGTAGGAAAAAAAACAAAAAAAAATTGCATATGTAGAGAAGAGTTAGAAAAATAGTAGATTTAAATACAGCCATAGTATTAAGCCTTAAAACACATGGCTTAAGTGCCATTTTATATTTTATATTCACTTGGAATATAAAACATTGAGAGGCTAAAAGCAAAAGGATAGAAAGTGATATATCATGCAAACACTAATCACAATAAGGTTATAGTAGCTATATTAATATCAGACAAAGTAGAAATCAGTACAATGAGACTAGCAGGGATATTAAAGAACATCATGTGATAACAAATGGATTGATTCCCCAGGAAGACATTATAATTTTAAAAATGTAAGTTCTTAAGGACAGAGCTTCAAAATACATGGACAAATAGATAAATCCATGATAGTTGAAGAATGTTATCTTAGTAATTTATAGAAGAACAAAGAACACTTGAACAACCTTGATAATCAACTTGACCTGATTGACGTTTATGGAACCCTCTACCTAACAAAAGCAATGCACACAATCTTTTAAAGTAGCACTTGTAGCACTTGTAACATTCATGAAGATAGACTATATTTTGGGCCATAAAACAGATGTCCCCATATTTAAAACAATTGAGACCATGGGAGGCACGCAGGGCCAGAGACGCCGCAGACATGGGACCCGGAGCAGCTCGGAGGTGGTGAATAATAGCTCTTCAAGTCTGCAATAAAAAATGGCCTCCAATAAAACTACATTGCAAAAAATGGGAAAGAAACAAAATGGAAAGAGTAAAAAAGTAGAAGAGGCAGAGCCTGAAGAATTTGTGGTGGAAAAAGTACTGGACCAATGTGTAGAGAATGGGAAGGTGGAGTATTTCCTGAAGTGGAAGGGATTTACAGATGTTGACAATACTTGGGAACCTGAAGAAAATTTAGATTGTCCAGAGTTAATTGAAACATTTCTTAATTCTCAAAAAGCTGGTAAAGAAAAAGATGGTACAAAAAGAAAATCTTTATCTGACAGTGAATCTGATGATCGCAAATCAAAGAAGAAAAGAGATGCTGCTGATAAACCAAGAGGCTTTGCCAGAGGTCTTGATCTTGAGTGAATAATTGGTGCCACGGACAGCAGTGGAGAATTAATGTTTCTCATGACATGGAAAGATTCAGATGAGGCAGACTTGGTGCTGGCAAAAGAGGCAAATATGAAGTGTTCTCAGATTGTAATTGCTTTTTATGAAGAGAGACTAACCTGGCATTCTTGTCCAGAAGATGAAGCTCAATAATTGTTTGTGTTGCTTTATATATATGTATATGTATGTATAATCTGGGTCTTTGTTTTTTGATTTATTAGTGTGAGGAAATAACATTCTAATGAAAATCAAGTTTGATATGTTTGTTTTAAAGTAGTACTGGGGGAGTTGTTGGGGTTTTTTTGCATCTATAGCACTGGTTACTTTGAACAAATAAAAGCTTTCTGTAGTTGCTTCCTTTATCAGAAAAAAATATTTGAGACCATGGTATATTATCCCCCTGCATTAGAGAACACCTTTTCTAAATGTTGGGGGAAATCTTCATAGTCGTTACCCGGTCAGAATTTGTGTTTAACTCCTATATGCCTATGGACCATTCTGGATTTTTTGTTTATTTAGGGGGTTTTTGTATGTATACTTAAAATACATACATAAATGGTTTTTGTTTTTTTAACATTCACCAAAACAAAAACAGCACTTATAACCATGGATAAGCCCGTGTTTCTGGGATGCTATCATTTTCAGCAACTTAAGAAATAAATCACTTAAAGTTAAAAAAATAAAACAATTGAGGCCATGAAAATGCTTTCCTAGACTGCAACAGAAATAAACTAGAAAGTAATAAAAGAAAGTTATTTGGAAAGCCTGAAATATTTGCAAATTAAATAATACACTTTAAAGTAACCCATGAATCAAATAGAGTATCACAAGAATAATTAGATAAATATTTTGAATTGAATAAAAATGAAAATGCAACATATCAAAATTTGCAGGAGGCAGCTAAAGTAACACTTAAAGGGAAATTCAGAGCATTAAATGCTTATATTGGAAAGGAAAAAGTATCTCAAATCAACATTCTGACATTCCAACTTAAGAAACTAGGAAAAGAAGAGAAAAACAAACTAAATAAAGCAGAAAGAAGAGAATAAGGTGGATGACCGCAGATATCAATTATATTGAGAACAGAAACAAGAGAGAAAATCAATTAAAGTCTGAGTCTTTGAAAAGGTCAATAAATCTAGTATATCTTGATGTAGACTAACAAAACAACAACAATAATAACAACAACAAACAAAGATACAAATTACGGGTATCAGGAATGAAAAAAGGCATATCTCTGTAGATCCCATGGTTATTAAAAAGATAATACAGGGATATTATGAACAACTTTGTGCCAAAAAGTTTGATAACTTAGATTAAATGGATCAATTCCCTAGAAGACACCAACTATCAGAACTTACTCAAAAATGCAACTATATATGAGATTCTAATATATTAAATAAATTGAAATTTTAATTTTAAAGTTTCCAAGAGTAAAAACTCCAAGCAAAGATGGTACTCCTGGTAATATACTGATATTTATGAAGTAAATGATGTCAGGTATATATAAAGCCTTCTAGAAAATATGAGAACATCAAATACTTCTAACCTCATTATTTAAGGCTATTGAAGCCAAAATGAAAAAAATCAGACAAAACCATTGGAGAAAAAGTATTCCTCTGGAACACAGATTCAAAATTCCTTCACAAAATAGTAGCTAATTGGATTCAGAAAAAATATGTATTACACTTGGCCATTATATATTATATACATTATACAATATATATTATGACCAAGTATAGCTTTTTTCAGAAACAAAACATTGTTTTAATATGAAAAAATAAATTTTATATACACTATTCACTAATAAAGAAAAGAAATGATTATTATCTTAACAGATGTAGAAAGGTACTTGACAAAATTAAATATCCATTCATGATAAAAACTCTAATAAAAGGAGTAAAAGATAGCTTCCTCATCTGGACATAGGGTATCTATTACAGTCAATATCATACTTAGCAGTAAAAGACTGAAGGGTCTTTTCCCAAGATCAGAAATAATAAAAAGGACATCTGCTTTCACAATTCCTATTCAACATCATAATGGAGGTCCTAGCCAGTCCAAAGACACAGTAAAAGTAAATTCATACACATTATAAAGGAAGGAATAAAAATCTTTATTTGCCGATGACAAATGTCTTTGTAGAAAATCCCCTAAAGAATCTGCCACAACTACTAGAACTAATAAGTGTGTTTAGCAAAGTGGCAGGATATAAGGTATATAAGCAAAAATAAACTTTTATTTCCATATGTTAGAAATAAACAATAGGCAATTGGAAAACAAAAAAGTACCATTTACAATAGCACCAAGAAAATAAACTTCAACCCATATCTTACAAAAAAATCAACTTAAATGGGTTATAGACATAATGTAAAGCTACAAAGTAAAAAATTCCTAGAAGAGCACATGATAAAGTCTTTGTGATCTTTGGTTATGCAAAGTTTCCTTGATAGGGTGTAAACAAAAACAAGAAACCATTAAGAAATGATAATTTGGACTTCATCAAAATTAAAACCTCTTGCTCTTCAAAAGTCCCTGTCAAGGAAAGTAAAGAGAGCCACAGACTTGGAGAAAATTATTTGCAAAACGATTATCTGATAATGGAGTGGTATTTTATATATTTTACGTATATCTTATATACACATATACACATATGTGTATATAAATACATATGTATTTTTTTAAAACAACCTTATAACTCAATGATAAAAATCAAATAATCCGATATAAAAATGGGAAAAACTTTTCTGACATTATAACATGAGAAGTTCCTCAAACCTGCTCCCTAGGTAAACTGGTGAATATTATGAATAACCACTTAAAGTCTCTGGAAATGGTCCAAATTAGGGTCACAGAGCAAATGAAGAAACATTTATCAGGAAAATGAACTTTGGTACAGCCATTATAGAAAGCAGTATGGCAGATTCTCAAAAATGAAAAATTTGAACTATCATATGACCCAGCAATCTCACTCCTGGTTATATATAGTCAAAGAAAATGAAAACAGGATATCAAAGAGCTAGCTGCAGATAGCTGGTCGCTGCAGTATTATTCACAATAGCCAAGACATCAAAACAAGCTAAGTGTCCCTCAATGGATGAATGGATAAAGAAGATGTGACACACACACACACACACACACACACACACACACAATGGGATATTCACTCATGAGAAAGAAGGAAATTCTGCCATTTGTGACAACATTGATGGACACTGAGGGTATGATGCTGAGCTAAGTCAGACAGAGACAAGTGCTGTATATCACTTAGATGTACAATCTAAAAGAACCAAACTTATAAAAACAGAAGGTAGGATGGTGGCTGCCAGGGGCTAGGGGATGGGGGAATGAGGGTGATGTTGTTAAGGGTACAAACTTGCAACTAGTAGATAAGTAAACATTCTGGAGATCTAAGATACAGCAGAGGGATTATAGTCAACAATACTGTATTATAAACCTCAAAGTTGCTAAGAGACTGGACTAGATCTTAAGTGTTCTCACCACAAAGAAGAAATGATAATTATGGGACATGATAAAGGTGATACCTAATGATATGGTGAGAATCATATTGCAATATAAAAACATATCAAGCTAACATGTTGTTTACCTTAAACTTACACAATGTTGTATGCCAATTATAATCTCAATATAAACAAAATTTTTAAAAAAGAAAATGAGCTAAAACTCAGTAAGAATAGTGAGAATGTGTGGCAAATGAATGAAAAGCCACTTCCTTTTCTCTCCCCTCCCAGCTCAGCATGACAGACGGACGATACCTGGCCTCAGAATGATAAATAGTAGCCAGCCAAATGGCTGTAGCCCAAAACACAAGGCTCTCTCACTCACTCCCACAGCTTAAAGTTTGAGAACTATGGAATCTCCCAGGAGGGACAGGACTTCAGACTTTCTCATCCTGCCCCAGCTGCAATTTGCAGAGGCTAACTGTTGCCAAGATGTAGGAGTTCCCTTTTTTTCCATTAACCTCCAATCATAGGGCATAGGCTCTCCTTGGATGCAGTGCAATGAGAATACTGGGGCCCTGACTGATCACCCTCATTGTGGTTCCTTCATAAAGCAAAGTTCCCCACTGATGAGAGGCCAATTGAGAATGCCAGACTCTACAGCTCTCCTACACCCCTGGCTGAGTGCTCATCAACTAAAGCAGGAGTTAAATTCAGAAAGGAGTCTGCCACTGTCCGCACCCCTAGCTCCAAGGGCCAAGTGTCTAAGATTTTGCCTATGGACTGAGGCAGGCCGAAGCTCTCCCAAAAGGAACTTATTTTATTTGTCACAGAGCAAAGGTGTCTAGCCTAAGGATTCGCTCAAAAACAATGGAAGTTGTGGTGAAAAACAATTAAAGAGGAGACAGGTAGATTCGTTAGAAATATAACTCAGCCATAAGCCAGCTAGTCCACCAGAGAGAACCAGGGAAGGGCCCAGGTAAGAGCCTTCCTAGGCTCAGAACAAATTACAAACACTGACTTCAAAAGCCATACTTGTAAAGGAGCCTGAATTTAATTGGGTCAGTCTGTGGAGCAATTTATGTCCTAGATATTGTTAAAAACAATAAAGCAATCAGCCACCAATTTCTTAGCTTAACAACTGAGTGTGGTAAGAGAAAAATAGAGTAAACGAAGGCCCAGTGAAAACTCTGTCATTCCATAATGACTGCACCCATGCCCAAGACTGCACCTCCAATGAGCAAAATCAAAGGCTCCATGATGGGGGGCAGGGGGTGCAGATGGGCTTCACTAAAATAGTCTGGCCAGTCAATACACAAATAAACAATTAAATGACAACAAGAAGCCCCGGAAGTGGGGAGACCAGAACTCAGAGTTGTTATGATATTATTCTCTAAAGTGTCCAGTTTCCAACAAAAAAAATCACGAGACATGCAAACAACAGCAACAACAAAACCCAGGAGAGTCTGACTTATACCCGGGGGGGGGGGGGAAGAAGACAACAGAAACTGCCTGTGAATGGGAACAGATTTAGATTTAACAACAACAACAACTAGACCTTAAATTAGCCAGTATAACGATATTCAAGGAATGAAATGGAAGTATGCTTAAAAGTAAAATAATGCATAATGATGAAGTCTCAGAAAATAGAGAATATCAATAATGAGATTGAAATTATGAAACAGAACCAAATGGAAATCCTGGAGCTCAAAAGTACAACAACTGAAATGAAAATTCATTCAGGGGCTCAACAGTAGATTTGAATTGGATTTGAATCAGGGAATTGGAGAATAGATCAGTTGAAATTACTCAGTCTAAGAAACAGAGAAAAATGAATAAAGAAAAATGCACCAAGTCTTAGAGAAATGTGGAGCACCATTGAGTGCAGCAACACCTGTGTAATGGGTATGTCAGAAGAGGAGGGGCTCCTGGGTGGCTCAGTTCGTTTAGCATCGAACTCTTGGTTTTGGCTCAGGTCATAATCTCGGGGTCATGAGACTGGCCCCCATCAGGCTCCTCACTCAGTGGGGAGTCTGCTAGAGAGTCTCTCTCCCTCTCCCTCTGCTCCTGCCTCCACTCGTGCACACGCGCTCTCTCTCTCTCAAATCAATCAATCAATCAATCTTTAAAAAAGAAGAGGAGAAAGAGACAGGACAAGGAAAATATTTGACAAATTAATGGCTAAAAATTTTCAAAATTTAGGGCACCTGGGTGGCTCAGTTGGTTAAGTGGCTGCCTTTGGCTCAAGTCATGATCCCAGGGTCCTGGGCTCGAGCCCCATGTCAGGCTCCCCGGTTGGTAGGGAGCCTGCTTCTCCCTCTCAATCTGCCTGCAGCTTCCCCTGCTTGTGCTCTCTCTCTCTGCCAAATAAATAAATAAAATCTTCAAGAAAATAAAAATAAAACTTTTCCAAATTTAAAGTAAAATTTTTTTTCAGATTTGATTTATTTTTTGACAGAGAGAGAGACAGCGAGAGAGGGAACACAGGCAGGGGGAGTGGGAGAGGGAGAAGCAGACTTCCCACTGAGCAGGGAGCCTGAAGTGGGGCTCAATCCCAGGACCCTGGGATCATGACCTGAGCTGAAGGCAGACGCTTAACGACTGAGCCGCCCAGGCGCCCCTAAAGTAAAACTGTAATATACACATTCAAAAAGCTCAGTGAACTCCATGTGGAATAAATGCAAAGAAATTCAAAGATAGATACCTCATAGTAAAAATGATGAATACAAGTTAATGAAAAGCTTGAATGCAGCAAGAGAAAAAAAGAACTTACCTAGATTTCATTAAACTGCCAAGTCCCTGAAACAAAGGCACTGCAAGTAAATAGGCGACAATGCTTATCAATCAGTAAAATAAATTGAACGTTTGAAAAAGTGAAAAGAAAAGAATAATCACATATAAAGAAACCACATTAAGATAAACAGGTGTCCTCTCATTAGAAGCAATGGAATCCAGAAGGCAGCAGGACAACATATTCAAAGTAGTCAAAATAAAAAACTTTTAACCACGAACCTCCATATCAAGCAAACCTATTTTTCAAAATTGAAGGTGAAAGGAAGGAAATCTCGGAGAGACAGAAACAGAGAATTCAGCCAGCTACCTGCCTTACAAGAAATACTAAGTAAGTCCTTCAGGCTGAAAGCGAGTGTTCCCAGACATTCATTCAAAGCCACATGAAAAGACTAAGAAAACTGTAAAGGAAAATTATGTAATTATAAAAGACACTGGAGGTAGAGTGGGACATCAGCAGAATGGCAGACCAACAAGCTTTAGGCTCTTGCTTCAGCACGGAAACACTAAAGAAACAATCAGAAACTGACTAAATTAACTTTATAGTAGCTCTGGTAATCAAAGTGCTATAGCCAACTAAATGAAGGCCCAAACAAGGAGAAAGCCTAAACCTGGTCAGTATCTTGTTCTTTAACAACCGGTGTTGGCGAAGATGTGGAGAAAGGGGAACACTTCTGCACTGTTGGTGGGATGCAAACTAGGGCAGCTACTCTGGAAAACAGTATGGAGTTTCCTCAAAAGTGGGCTGCAAACTAGTGCAGCTACTCTGGAAAACAGTATGGAGATTCCTCAAAAAATTAAAAATAGAACTACCTTATGACCCAGAAATTGCACTATTAGGTATTTGCCCAATAAATACAAAAATACTAATTCAAAACATAGATGGAGCTAGAGAGTATTATGCTAAGTGAAACAAGTAAGTCAGAGAAAGACAAATACCATCTGATTTCTCTCATATTGGAATTTAAGAAACAAAACAACTGAGCAAAGGGAAAAAAGAGAGAGGCAAACCAAGAAATAGACTCTCTACTATAGAGAACAAACTGATGGTTACCAGAGCGGAGGTGGGGGGTTGTGAAATAGGTGATGTGGATTAAGGAGTGTACTTGTGATGAACACAGGGTGTTGCATGGAAGTGTTGAATCACTATATTATACACCTGAAACTAATATTACACTGTAGGTTAATTAACTGGAATTTAAATAAAAACTTAAAAAAAAACCTTTTTCTTTAGTTATTTCATTTTCAGTATCTGCAGTCCCAAATGTTAGGATTCTTATGAAGGGATTAAAAAGTTGGTGAGCTTGAAGTGTCTCAAATAAAATGGTGGCTACATATTCTGGAATCTTCTGGATACCATGCACCGGCAATAACACCTTGAAATGGTTTTCCTTGTAAAATCAGCTTGATATGGACAAAGTCAACCTTCGGCAAATTGCAGACAGGTGGCTTATCATCAGAGCTCCTCACCAGCATTTTCTGTTCAGTCCTCAGCACAACTAGGGGAATTCTTCCTCTCCCTGCATTTTAGATTGCTTGTATCCCCATTCTTTATTTCATCATCTTCTTGCTTCTACATTAAACCCCACAAAATTGTTAAACTAAAACATCTGGTATCCTGGTATTATGAGAGTTATTATTTTGGGTCAGATTAACTATTTCTTAACAATGAAGACCTAGCCCTGCAAATGAATAAATAATGATAGAAAAGGAAGGAAGAAAGGAAGGGAGGGAGGGAGGCTGGAAAAGGGGAAGATAAGAAAAACAATCATGAAGGTGTGAGGATTAGCCAACATATTCTTTATATTTAATACAGCTATGTGTGTTAAGAAAGAGGACAAGGCTCTCACTGCTATGAACTCAGAGAAGGGAAGGCTGGCTTCAGGTTGGGACAGAGCCTTCCATGTCCATGACTCATATCCATCCGGCCAGCCATCCGTCTATCCCTCCGTCCATCCATCCACCCATTTATATACATTTCTCAGTACCTATTATGAATCAAACATGGCAGTAGGTCTTAGAAACACATAAATGAAGGCAAAATTCTTTCCTAACTGAATTTCTGTGTTTATTTTTTTTAGAAAATGTAAAAGAGAGGCATGTAAGGGCTAGAGAAGCATGTGATTAGAATGTTGGGGGAAGAATTTGAGACTATGGGTATGCTTTCTTGAATTCTGTGAAGAAAGATTATACTTTTCTAATGACTTTCTAGCAAAAGGTCATACTATTCAATTTTAACTAATCCTTACCGACATTTATTTGATATTGAAAGAATGTCTGAACCCCAAGTGTCATGCAACAACAAAAACCATCCATTATACTCAAATTTAAAAGGAAGACACAATGTCATTAACTTGGCCTTTATGCTCAGATTATTAGGCACCATATTCAACTATCCATTTAATTTATATTTCTTTTAAAAAGTGGTTGTATCTGGGGCGCCTGGGTGGCTCAGTTGGTTGAGCAGCTGCCTTCGGCTCAGGTCATGATCTCAGGGTTTGGGATTGAGCCCCACGTCGGGCTCCTTCCTTGGTGGGGAGTCTGCTTTCCCTCTCCCTCTGCCCCTCCCCCATGCTTGTGAGTACTCTCTCTCCCTCTCAAATAAATAAATGAAATCTTTAAAAAAAATAAAGTGGCTGTATCTACTTCACTTATTGGATCAAATGAGTTTTTTAGAAAGCCATAGTTAGAATGATAGACTTTGAAACATTTAGAAAATTAAATGTATTTTTTAAAGGTTTTATTTATTTATTTGAGAGAGAGAGAGAGCACGAGCAGGGGGAGGGGCAGAGAGAGAGAGATAAGCAGACTCCCTGCTGAGCAAGGAGCCTGATGTGAGGCTCAATCCCAGGACCCCGGGATCATAACCTGAGCTGAAGGCAGACACTTAACTAACTGAGCCACCCAAGCTCCTCAAAATAAGTGTACTCTTAATCCCCTTCACCTGTTTCACCCATTCCCCAAATTGCCTCCCCTCTGGTAACCATCAGTCTGTTCTCTATAGTTAAGAGTCTTTTTTTTTTTTTTTTTGGTTTGTCGTTCTTTTTTTCTTTTGTTCATTTGTTCTGTTTCTTAAATTCCACATATGAGTGAGATCATAACGTATTTGTCTTTCTCTCATTGGCTTATTTTGTTTAGCATTATCTCTCAAGTACCCTCCGTATTGTTGCAAAAGGTAAGATTTCATTCTTTTTTATGGCTGAATAATATTCCATCACACACACACACACACACACACACACACACACACACACACACACACCCCACATCTTTATCCATTCATCTCTTGATGGACATTTAGGTTGCTTCTGTAATTTGGCTATTGTAAGTAATGTTGCAATAAACATAGGGGTGCATGTATCTCTTCAAATTAGTGTTTTTGTATTTTGGGGGTAAATACCCAGTATTTTGATTCCTGGATCATAGCATAGTTCCCTTTTTAATTTTGTTGAGAAAGCTCCATACTGTCTTTTCAATAACCATATAGAAGCCATGTTTTTCAGACTCACCAAGGATTATTTAATGTTATTTACTTTGACTCACTGCTTACTATTGGTTCAAGTTCCCAGAGTTAGTGAAGTTACATGATAACATGTAAATTTTTTTCTGATAGAGATACAAGTAAATTTTCTTCAATAGAAAATAAACTCCCAAAGCCTATTTTATTAACTACTTAAAAAACTACTTTTGTTTTTAACCTAATAATTGTATCCTAGCCTACTTTTATTAACTTTACAGGGGTTGAAAAAATTTTCCTCATCCCTTTTAGGGTCCCTGGCTTGATTTGTCTAGCAAAGACAGATTAACAGGAAAAAAAACACACAAATTGAATTTTATGTGGCATGGGGAGCTTTCATGAAGAAATGAAGTCCCCAAAAAACAGACCTGAGTATTTTAATTCTAGGCTTGAGAGAGAATAGATAGCTGTGGAAGAATATGATAGGTAAAGAAGTATGAAGCAAGTGTACTAAATTGGAGGAAATTTAGCAAGACTTGCTTGTTAAGATTCTTCTTGTCTTTGAAGACAAGGATGTTCCTTTCCTCCAGGTAAAAGGAAGGCACCTCTTACATGAGAATATTAGAATCTGCTTCTGTAGAGATGGGCCAGGTGTGGGGGGAGAGAAGTGGGAAGGTCAGAATGACTTTCCCGCTTCTGCTGTTTTTTTCAAACTCCTCCAGATTAAAATAGTCAATATAATAAGGTGTCATATTTTGGGGGTTTTGTGTTCTGAACCTTATCAACTTGCTCCTAAATATATGGCTCTCCAGATTCTCTTAGAACTAGTTCTCCATCTTACTGGTTCCCACAACAATAAATAATTTGACATGTATTGAACTTTTATTTGTTTGAATTATGTTTTTAACTTTTTGAAAGTTTTACTTTGTCAGAAAAAAGAAGGGAGAGAAAAAAAAACACATTGTTACAAAGAACTGCCCTGAAAATTATTTTGGTAAAGAGCTTTACTTGTTCTAGAATGCGACCACTGTCAAATCTGCATATTCAAGTCTTCAGAAGAAACAAAATTTAATTTGTCTCCTGGCCTGCATGATGAGCTGTAAGTAAACATATATTATGCAGAAACACATCAGAAAAAAAAAATGATTCCTCCTTGCCATGCTGATGTCAAGAAAAGTGAATTACATTGATCTCAGAGGTGAATGATATTATACAAACCTCTCTATTTTATAGATGTTTAAATTTGGAGACACTGGCATAATCAAGTCTAAGTTCTAACCAGCGATATGATGAAATAGTTCCATAGGAATTGAATGCTTCAATTTTAATGAAAACACAAGCAATCAAATGCAAAGGTAAACATATTCTACATTATCATAGGATGAAAATTAAACTTACAATGATAAGAAAAACATAAGAAATGGTTTAGAATGTTGATACCTTATGAACGTTCATCAATGTCTTCATGGCAGCAAGGGTGGGGCACCAACCTTGTTTCTATTATAGAAAAAGCAAAGCAAAAAGAAAAAGAAAAAGAAAGAAAAATGCTATTGCCTAAAAACATATATAATAAGTTGGTCTTAGAAAACACAAGTTATCTAGTTAATGTTATAACTGCCACATTTTTCTTCTCATGTCTGTTAGACCAGAGGTTAGCAGGTTGGTTCTTAATATTTACCTTGAACTATCCTATTTTTTGAGATTAAACCACTTCTCTAATTTAAAAAAGTCAGCTGCCTGACTGAGGGATAAAAGCCTGACAATACAAATAACTCCTTACTGTTACATATTATGTATTTGGCAAGAGAGGTAGACACTTAACACTTATAAAACGGGAGAGAAATCCAAACTGAAAAGGAAAATCACTGACATTTACTCAGTATTTGTGAAGTTGAGGGAAAACTATGGCATCACAATAGATAAACATGATACCTGGTCTTTTCCAACCATATTAAGCAAACGTATAGCCATTCCAATTTGTATAATCAGAAGTGAGCATGCCATTGAAACAAGAAGTCCTATAACTGGCATGATATCCACTTATATAGCCTCCAGCCTCTGTCATTAGAATGAGTTCGGTGATCATATGCTTTTTAAGGTTGCAGCATTTAATTGAAACTGCCAGTACAATGACAGGAGACAGGAAAAGAGCAGCATTTCCCATATAACTGAAGTGGTTGCAGTCATTTGTTTTATTCCATTCTCTCATTTAAAAATAATCCAGGGGCGCCTGGGTGGCTCAGTCGGTTGAGTGTCCTACTCAGTTTCGGCTCAGGTCATGGTATCGGGGGTGTAGGATAGAGCCCCGTGCTCAGTGCAGAGTCTGCTTAGGATTCTCTCTCCCTCTCCCTCTGCTTTCCCCCTGCTCACACTCTCTGTTTCTCTCTCAAATAAATAAATAAATCTTTAAAAGATGAAAGTAAAAAGAATCCAAACTAGCCTGGAATATAACCCCTTGCCAAAAAAGATGACGGCACTGATATTATTCCTGAAGGTAAGTACCCCTAGATAATACTTCCTTGCTTCATAACATTTCGATTTTGCCAACAGTGTACATTTGTACCCATATACCCCATGCTCATAGTAAGGGAAGTGTCCTGTATTTCCTGATTGATTAAATTCTACCACTTCATTTTGACTTTATTGCTTTTTAGCCTGGTGAGAAAGCTACATGGATTCAGTAGCAAGATAATATTGAAGTCTCTACCCTCCTACTTAGATTTATATATTTTGAGTATGACACTTTGAATTTACCTTTAAAGTTGAGGTTTTCACTCTTTCCCACCTCTGTATTTTTAAACAGTGTGATTTCTCAAATTTCTTTTTATAGCCAGTACGGAAAAAATTCATTTTGCACTCGCCAGTAAAAACTGGAGTTTCCAGCAAGGCTGTCTTATCCTGTAAGTGTCACTTTTCATAACGGGCACAACATCAGAGGAATTCAAGTTATAATTTGTTCCTCAAACCCCACACCAAGATTTTCTGCCTGCCCGAATAATACTATTCCATGACCATTTACCTAGCTGTAGTTGTCACTGTAGATATGGTACCTATGAATAGAAAAACATTATTCATTCGTTAAATCATTTCTTTTACTCATTATCATCCCATACATATGCCATCAGACTGGATAGGATTTTTAAAGACATTCAAAATGCTAATGACAGCTTTTTCCAGCAGCATTTTGAGTATGTTAAATAGCTTGCAGTTTGCATCCCATCAAAAAAGCAAAGCAACATAAAGTACTACATTGAAAAAAAATCACTTTCAGTTCCGTTATTAAAAATACCAGTTAGTTCTAAGGTATACGAGTGTCACAAATGCCAGGAAGAGACAACTGGTCTGGCCTAGGAAAAAAAATATCATTCATGATAAAACTTTAACTCTCCAAAAGTTAACTTTAAATGATTTCCAAAGATATACACAGTGTATTCCCTTTTTTTGAATCTTCCATTCAGAATAAATTTGTTCTAATGTAATCTTAAAGCTTCAGGGTACAGCTGATGTTTCTCGATACATAAATGTGTTAAATCTCAACATAGCTTCTACTACCTGGAATTCAAGAGCCTTATACCAAATAATCTATCTGCAGTCTTTTGTTTCCCCCTGACCAAAACAAAACAAAACAAAACAAAACAAAACAAAACAAAACCCCACATTAGATATAAAAAAGATACAATTATAATTATCTTTAGCAATAATTTTTTTGTTAGAGTATGTTTAGGATGTGACAGAATCTGATACCTGTGATTGTAGACTTTAAAAATCTTGCTTTTGCTTTGACTGGGGTGGGTAGGTTATTTGAAAACTCACGATTAACATTTTGTGTCTATTTCAGCTCCCTAAGGGAAATATTTAAGACAATACACTTTTTTTTTGTAGACACTACAATCACAAGGGTCACTTTTCACGGTCTTACATGATTTAAGAAATAAAATGAAGAAAAGAATATTATTTTAACATTGTCTAATATGTTTATGTTTACTCTTCCATCCTTCTGGTTTTTCTTTCCTTTAGAATAGTTATTCAAAATTTGTTTTTGTTACTGACAGAACTTTATTTTAAGCTTCAAAAGTTTTTATTTAATAGTTCTTGTTAAATTTTAATTCTTGTCACATTTGGAAAGCCTATATAGTTTCTTTCCTGTATGAGTTATAAGGGAGAATTTTCTGCATACTAGCTTCTGTTGTGTCTCCATTGTCTGTATATCTCTGGTACTGGGAGAAATAATCTCTGGTCCTCACCTTCATTCATGTCATGATAGGTAGCAGCATGAGCAGGAGAATTTGTGGAAACCTTCCTAGACTGGGACAGTTAGCAGTGATTTAACCATTCACCAGAATGATTGGCAAACACACAAACATAACCTGCTAAAACCGAACTAAAGGTGTCACTTTATGTGTTACCTCTCCCTAACTGGATCCTCAAATTACCTGGAGCCATTCCCGTAGGAGAGAAAGTGTGACAAATATGTGAAATGACAAAAATGAAACAATTTAGTAATGAGTCTGATGTCCTTTATTTAAGGGAAACAACCCATGGATTGGGGGGTGGCGTACAGTGACTCCCAAGCAGTGAGTGAGCCCTCTTCCCTAGAATTTTGTGCAAGAGAGAGTTTTGTAGAGTGTTAGAAGCAGCAACGTGGAAGCAGGGCATGATTGGCTAGGAGGTCAGGGGTTTCGTGGTAAGGCTAGCAGGTTCTGTTTTCTAGGGTCAAGTAAATTAGCTAAAGCTCAGTTGGAGGATTGTGATTGGTGTATGTTGTGTTTCCTTGACATAGGTTTCCCCGCAAATATGGGCTGACTTAGGTTTAGATTTGTGATGTGGGCCGTGCCACTGGAGCAGCCTCTATTTGGTTGGTCCCGATATAGGAATTTCCTCTATCAGACAGAAATTCAAAATAACAATGATCTTAAACAATTGGGGTTAAATTATCATCTTTTAGAGGCTGTCATTTACTAACTTTGATTTATTTAAAACTAAGAGTTGTCAATGTCTTCTCTTGATTCTAAGTTAACTTTTTCTTGACAAAGATACACCTTTTATAGACCAGTGCTCTAGATTTGGACTTCTTTGTTTGGATGGAAGATTTGTAATCTTACATATTACTAGAATAATATCCCATATAGAGGCTTTACTTAGGTGTTGCTGTTCAAATTATACATTTGTTACCACATATCAAGCTGTGGTACCTCACTGTGTACAAAAATTACCTTTTAACTTTGGGATTAACTGCTCAATAGATGGGGCCAATGGGGGCAGACTTTTCTAGGAAAAGGGAAGCGAAATACTATCAGTAGTGAGAAGATATGAGCTACAAACAATTGAATGATTGGATAACTTAGATATCATAAGGCTTGGAAAGCTTATAAAGTTTTATTTGCTTTATAATTGCTGACCAACAGCACCTAAGAAAGAGTCGCCACAATGTTTTTTTTTTTTATCCAACCATAAAATGTAAAATTCTGTTCCTATCTCCCCCAAAGGAGTATCATAGCTCCCAATCAAATTTAAAAGTGAGCGCAATGACAAAGATTTTCTCCTCGACCAAACTCTACTCAAGTTCTTCTGAGCTCTTTTTCAATTAGACTTCAACTTTTGGACTTCTATGTTTGTCTGTGCATTGTCCCATTTTTAGCAAGAATCCTACTAAATTAACTTAACCAGAGTTCTCCATCCTTTATGTTTGATCACTCCTGATATCTAATTGGGTTCCTTATCCTCTACCATCTCTCAGGTGATGCCTAATCACCCTGGCCTGCCTTCAGTAAGAATCCTGCTAGGTCAGTTTAGCTAGAATCCCTCCCTAGTCCATGATGTTCCCTCTCAGCGATTTTCCATCCACTGACCACACCCCGCTAGTTGGCTATCCCACTTTTCTTTGTATCTGGAGCTGGGCCCAGTCTCTCTCCCCCACTGTAAGATCCCATTGCAAGGGTCCTTACACCTATCATGATAGTCCTTCTTTGAATAAAGTCTTTAACTGTCTTTAACAAGTGTCATAAATAATTTTGCCTAACTCAAGCACAATGGAAGAGCCATGAGATTTTGTGAGTGTTAAGAAGAAATAAGAGAACACATATATAACAAGGGATCTAAAAACATTTTTCCAAACAAGGAAAATACTGCTTCTCTAAGGCTTTTCGCTTCTACAATAATGTTCATTTTCTATTCCAGACTTTTCTACACTCAAAGAAGTGATTCCCATCAGTGTTCTCTTTAATGGCATTGGAGACTAACCCTTAGACTATACATTTCTGCAGGATTTGAAATAACTTGAATCAAACATTGATTCAAGGGGCTTAATGTAAAGATGTTGAATCAGAGTTCTAGAGCTGAAGTCTAGATTCAACATTGTAGAACTAGGAATGTGTTTAATTGCATTTTCTAGCATATATGTGTCAGGGTATATTTTAAGCATGTGTATCCTCTTTATGATTATCAAATTTAAGAGTAAATTAAGTAACAACCAAATGGCTGGCAGAAATATTTCCCATAAATCTTTATGACATCGATTTTTGCATATTTCAAAGACTATATTTGTTTCAAAATGCATCATTAAGGATTCCTGGTCCTGACTTTTTCTAAAATGATCTGATTAGATTAGCATAAAAAGACAGCACATATTCAATAAGTCATAATACCCACATATAGTTATAACAATTATGCTACTTCAAATCTAGTAAATTCCAGTGCATTATCTTACATTTGGCTATTATAACAAAATAAAATGACATTTTCTGAAAAATTCTAGAGAAGGAATCACAGTTTAAAACATTTTAAATGATCTTTTTTGTCTACTTTTTTCTGATTACAAAAGTGATACACATTGACTATAAAAACTTAACTTGACATAATAAAGTAATATACAAAGCAGAAAATGAAAATGATCTGTATTTTCCATCCCAAATAACCACTTAAGATAGTATTTTAAACTCTGACCAACAGAGGTAAGTAGACGGAGCTTAGGGAATTTTTTATTTATTTTTTTCTAATAATTTTTTATTGTTATGTTAATCACCATACAATTACATCATTAGTTTTTGATGTGTTCCATGATTCATTGTTTGTGCATAACACCCAGTGCTCCATGCAGAATGTGCCCTCTTTAAGGGAGTTTTTTTAATTAAAATTTTCTTGGTGAGACTAAATGATAGCATGGGGAAACAAAAGCTTCTTGAACAAATCAAAATCAAAATTTGTTATTTAGTTAGCACATTAAAATATATCCTGTTATTTGGGGAATTTCTGCCTTTGACAATGTTCCTTGTGTTCTAAATATATCAATAAGCAGAAATTATTTACTATAGCATTCTTCTTAAGCATTAAAATTGTGCATAACATAACACCTAGAATATACTTTTGTTGTGTTATAAGTTTTAAGATAATATAGTGGATTTTCTAAGGGAACTTTCAACTATATATGACAGTAGAATTTAGCAAAGTGTCTAAATCTTGTGGGGCGCCTGGGTGGCTCAGTCAGTTAAACATCTGCCTTTGGCTCAGGTCATGATCACAGGGTCCTGGGATCGAGCCCCTCATTGGGCTCCCTGCTCAGTGGGGAGTCTGCTTCTCCCTCTCCCTCTGCCCCTCCCCTTGCCCCTGCTCTCTCTCAAGCTGTCTCTCAAGTAAATAAATAAAATCTTTAATTAAAAAAATGTCTAAATCTTGAGAATCATGAGGCTCTATTTGTGGTTATGTTGCAGCTAGCTTCGCCTTTCTCTGGCTCCATTTCTTCATTCCCTAAATGATAAAATCGTTGTCTGCCCCAGCCAGTTTACAAGAGTATTATAAGTAGCAAATGAGTAGTAGATAGGAAAGTGTTTTGAAATGATTTTAAGAAAAAGAATCGTAACAACCACAAGTCCTTCTTTTCATTTTAATTGCAATATTGGTGATGTTACTTTAGTTACCTGGAGCAAGCATTCTAATTGCTAATCTCATTATGCAAATCTAAAAAGTTACGTCAGACATCCTTAGAGTACAATTACCCATCCAACAAGAGCTTGTACTTTCTTTCAGTGTGTAAACCACTGTAAAATATTGAAAAAACACAAGATCTCGAGGAGTCAGCAGACACTGTCTTGAGTTTATACTCTGCCACTTAAGAATTACCAGATCTTGAGCTAGTCACATTACCAATAGGGGTCTTGATTGCCTCATCTTTAAAAATGGGGATAAAGGGGTGGGAGGATGGGGTAACTGGGTGATGGGCATTAAGGAGGGCACGTGATGGAATGAGCACTAGGTGTTACATACAACAGATGAATCACTGAACTCCAAATAAAAGAAAAAAATTAGAGAAATCTCAATGATGAAGAATCATTTTTTCCACTGCTGCACTATTGTTTAAAAGAGAACAATGTTTCTTGTTAAATAACTAAAACGAATTAAAACTGGAATGAACAATGACAGTAAGGAAAAATTATATTTTACGTTTTCTATGCATGGAGCCACTGGATTAGTGGCTTTCATTTCAATCAGATAAACCTCCAATCCAGTCAAAAAAAAAAAAATGGGGATAACAGGGGCGCCTGGGTGGCTCAGTCGGTTAAGCGTCTGCCTTCGGCTCAGGTCATGATCCCAGGGTCCTGGATCCAGCCCCACATCGGGCTCCCTGCTCAGTAGGAAGTCTGCTTCTCCCTCTCCCTCTGCCCCTCCCCCTGCTTGTGCTCACTCTCTCTCTCTCTCTCTCTCTCAAATAAATAAATAAAATCTTGAAAAAAAATAAAGTGGAAAATGGCTCCACGATTCTTTCCTGGCTCAATGATGTTATGGTTCCTGTTTCTGTTTATATAGCAGATATGTAAATAGCAACTGCCTAGTGACATTTCTACCGGACTGTCTCATAGACTGCTCAAAATTTAAGGTCTGACACAGAACTCTTCATCTTTATTTCTCTAGTGCAAATTCACTGTTCATTAATACCCATACAGATAGCTTATAAGCCACCCACAGAAAATTTACTTCAAGTTTTCAAGCTGCATAATATCATTTTTAAAATTGCTTTCAGTAAATATTCAGCAGTAAATATTGAGCATATAAAAGAATAAGAACTATATGTAAATTACAAAGAATTATGCTCTAATTATCACTCACGTACCAGTACCCAGGTTAAGAAAAAGAACATTGCATCTGCGTTTTCTTCTCTGATCCCATACCTTTTCCTCCTAACTCTGGGGTAACTCATGACTCTCTGTTTTGTGTTTATCTTTTCCTCTCATTTATTTATAGCTTAACTACATGTTTGCATCCCTAAACAATATTTTACATGTTTTTCTACTTCTACATGTGGAATCACACAGTATGCATTCTTCTACAACTTCCATTTTTCACTCACTTGAGATTTATCCATTTTTTTGTGTAAATCATTCATTTTCCCTGTAGCAAAGTATTCATATATATTTATATGGTGGTATATATTCATATACCACATATGACATGCCACATACCACAATACTTTAATTCATCCTACTGTTGACGGATATTTGGGTTATCAATACCTTTTTTCCCTTTTAATAGTCCTGCTTTGTGCGTTCTTCCATGTATATGTAAAAGCTTTTTTAGAACAGAGTTTTTAACTGGACCAAGGACCTTTCTTGAAGTCTGGTGAAGCCTACAGGAATCCTTCTCAGACCACGTTTTTAAATGTACAAGATATATCATAGAATTACAAAAGAAACCAATTATATTGAAACACAGTTATGAAAATGTTAATGAATTTGTTATATAGTATTAAGTATTTTTACTAATGCATTAAATAACAAGACCTGGGGGTAGGTCTAATTACTTATCTGATTTTGAAGTAGCAATGAGTGTAAAGAATATTTATGCTCAGGCCACAGCAACTTCTTTCAAAACACGTCTCCAAAGGCAAGGGAAACAAAAGCGAAAATGAACTGCTGGGACTTTATCAAGATAAAAACCTTCTGCAGCTTCTGCACAGCAAAGGAAACAGTCAACAAAACTAAGAGACAACCCACGGAATGGGAGAAGATATTAGCAAATGACACTACAGATAAAGGGCTGGTGTCCAAGATCTATAAAGAACTTCTCAAACTCAACACCCAAAAAACAAATATTCAGGTCAAAAAATGGGCAGAAGACATGAACAGACACTTCTCCAAAAAAGACATACAGATGGCTAACAGACACATGAAAAAAGTGTTTATCATCATTAGCCATCAGGGAAATTCAAATCAAAACCACATTGAGATACCACCTTGCACTAGTTAGAATGGCAAAAATTGACAAGGTAAGAAACAACAAATGTTGGAGAGGTTGTGGAGAAAGGGGAACCTTCTTACACTGTTGGTGGGAATGCAAGTTGGTACAGCCACTTTGGAAAACAGTGTGGAGGTTCCTTACAATGTTAAAAATAGAGCTACTCTATGACCCAGCAATGGCACTACTGGGTATTTACACCAAAGATACAGAGATAGTGAAAAGAAGGGACACATGCACCCCAATATTCATAGCAGCAATGTCCACAATAGCCAAACTGTGGAAGGAGCCAAGATGCCCTTCAACAGATGAGTGGATAAAGAAGATGTGGTCCATATATACGATGGGATATTACTCAGCCATCAGAAAGGATGAATACCCAACATTTGCATCAACATGGATGGGACTGGAGGAGATTATGCTAAGTGAAATAAGTCAAGCAGAGAAAGTCAGTTATCATATGGTTTCACTTATTTGTGGAACATAAGGAATAGCGTGGAGGACATGAGGAGGAGGAAGGGGAAAATGAAGGGGAGGAAATCAGAGGGGGAGACGAACCATGAGAGACTATGGACTCCGGGAATCAAACTGAGGGTTCTAGAGGGGAGGGGGTAGGGAAATGGGTGAGCACAGTGATGGGTATTAAGGAGGGCACGTACTGCATGGAGCACTGGGTGTTATACCCGAACAACGAATCATGGAACACTACATCAAAAATTAATGATGTAATGTATGGTGACTAACATAACATAATAAAAAAATTATAATTAAAAAAGAAAGAATATTTATACCTGGTTATCTGCCATAACTGTAATGTGATATGAACATATCTTTGTTTCATTGGTGACAAAGTCATGGGTACTGCATACTATTGTGGTTTGTTGTCTACATTCATACACAAAGGAAATGCTAAATTTCATTTAGGGACTGCTGAAAATAAGAAAGTAATTTTTTTCATTAAAAATCACATGACCTTTATTTTTTTTTATTTAAATTCAATTAGCCAACATATAGTATATCATTAGTCTCAGATGTAGTGTTCAACAATCAAATAACCTTTAAATTCTATTCATGAGTCTCAGAATAGGAAAGCTCTATTCTAGGGTATAGTCTTAAAACAGGAATTGTTTTATTGCAGGGTATGGAGATCTTAAATAGATTTCCCAAGCTGTTGTGCCAGTTTATACACCGACCAGCAGTGTTTGAGTTCCCATTGATCCATATTTTTTTGTCAGCACTTGATATTAATAGGTTTCTTAATTTCACCAGTCTGGAGAGTATGAAATACTACTTCATAATATTTATATTTAGCAACCTTTAGATTACTGTGGAGATTAAATATATTTTCATATATTTATTCATCATTTGGGTTTCTTTCTCCATAAGATGCCTGTTAAAGTCTTGTCCATTTTTTTCTCCTATGTTTGTCTTTTTCTTGACTAAAAGCATTTCTTCATATATATGTTGCAAATATCTTGCCCCGTTCTCTGCTTTATCTTTTTTCTCTTTATGTTATATTTTGAACAAATGTCTGTAATTTTAATGTGGCTGAATTTATTAATTTTTAACTTGATTTGCAAATTTTGTGTCATGTTCAAAAAAACCTATTTTCCACATGGTCCTAAAGATATCTTCTGTATTGTTTTAAATAGTTTTGTAGTTTAGAATTAGGAATATTTTATACTCTAGAACTAATTTTGGTATATCATGCTACGTAGAGGTCTAATTCATGTTTTCCAAATGCTTAATCAGTGGTTCCACTACTTTTGGTGAAATCTGATTTTCTTTCTCACTGATCTTAAGAACAGGATTGTGATAAAATATTTCCATTAATGGGTGGGTCTGTTTCTAGGATCTTAGTTCTTTTTTTTTTTTATCCCTTTACCTATTTTGTCCATTCCCCCACCCCCTCCCATCTGATAGCCACCAATTTGTTCTCTATATTTAAGAGTTGTTTTTTTTTTTGCTTGTCTCTTTTTTCTTTGTTTTTTCTTAAATTCCACATATGAGTGAAATCATATGGTATTTGTCTTTCTCTAACTGA